>NC_084740.1:61878998-61896498 GCF_033978785.1 Entelurus aequoreus
TGCCGCTTTAAAGCGCCGTTGGTGTGAACCTAGCATTAGAGCGTAGGGTGAAACTGTAACTGAGTGTGCAGCCCCATACGTCTCTCCTCATGAGTAAAATTGAACTCTGTCTCTGCCTGATTCCGTCTTCTTGTCTTGTGTAATAGATAGTTGGGTGTTTGAACCTGACAGTATGCGAATGGAGCGACTTACTGAGAGTATGTGGAGTCAGTCGAAGTAAAAACTAACATTTTGGCCTGTTGACCAAATTATAAGGTGCCCCCACCTCTGGTTTAGCTGACCTCAAAGGCAAGACCCCCGCCAGCTGGATGTCTGGTGAAAACCCCCACACAGCCACCACCGATGCCCCCGACCCATCACCCGAGACATTAGCATAAACCTCAGCCATGCTGCCAAGCTACACACACGCCCGCCCATGCAAAGACATCTCTGTGCAGCTCCCGGGTTGAGATGGGATTTTTACAAGCGACGTGAAAACCCCACTGTGGTGTTTTATGCCTCTGTGGCTTGCGGCGATGCCGTGGCATGGCCCGTGGAACACTCTGACCGCACGCCGCTGTCCACCCCCGCCGGCAGTGTGAAGTGTTTGGAAGGTGCCACCAGGCAGCGCGCTCGCCGTCCTCGACTTTACACGCTTGACAGGCGCTGAGGTTTTTCACACGGCCTCAAGTTGGGAGACTTTTTTTTTTTTTTTTTTAAGAAGAAGAAAGCTGACAAATCAATAGAGGGGCTGATTGAGGAGGCGGCACGCGTGTGCGGCGTTACGGTAATGATGGCCGCCGCGCTCTGTTTGTTTACACGAGTTAAGAGCGGGCTCAAATCATTAATGAGTGCTTTGCGTCCAGCGTGTAACCACAGCTAAGCCAGTGGGTCAACAAGGTTGGCCAGGCTAACCACTGTGTGTGTGTGTGTGTGTGTGTGTGTGTGTGTGTGTGTGTGTGTGTGTGTGTGTGTGTGTGTGTGTGTGTGTGTGTGTGTGTGTGTGTGTGTGTGTGTGTGTGTGTGTGTGTGTGTGTGTGTGTGTGTTTGTATTTCTACCCTTCTTGAGACATCAACAAGGAAAAGTACAAACCCCGTTTCCATATGAGTTGGGAAATGGTGTTAGATGTAAATATAAACGGAATACAATGATTTGCAAATCCTTTTCAAGCCATATTCAGTTGAATATGCAACAAAGACAACATATTTCATGTTCAAACTCATAAACTTTATTTTTGTGCAAATAATCATTAACTTTATAATTTGATGGCAGCAACACGTGACAAAGAAGTTGGGAAAGGTGGCAATAAATACTGATAAAGTTGAGGAATGCTCATCAAACACTTATTTGGAACATCCCACAGGTGAACAGGCTAATTGGGAACAGGTGGGTGCCATGGTTGGGTGTAAAAGTAGATTCCATGAAATGCTCAGTCATTCACAAACAAGGATGGGGCGAGGGTCACCACTTTGTCAACAAATGCCTGAGCAAATTGTTGAACAGTTTAAGAACAACCTTTCTCAAGCAGCTATTGCAAGGAACAGGATCAAACATTACAGGGAGACGGAACAGGATCAAACATTACAGGGAGACAGAACAGGATCAAACATGAAAGGGAGACGGAACAGGATCAAACACCATCTATGCTCCGTAATATCATCAAAGGGTTCAGAGAATGTGGAGAAATCACTGCACGTAAGCAGCTAAGCCCGTGACCTTCCATCCCTCAGGCTGTACTGCATCAACAAGCCACATCCGTGTGTAAAGGATATCACCACATGGAACACTTCAGAAACCCACTGTCAGTAACTACAGTTGGTGGCTACATCTGTAAGTGCAAGTTAAAACTCTCCTATGCAAGGCGAAAACCGTTTATCAACAACACCCGGAAACGCCGTCGGCTTCGCTGGGCCTGAGCTCATCTAAGATGGACTGATACAAAGTGGAAAAGTGTTCTGTGGTCTGACAAGTCCACATTTCAAATTGTTTATGGAAACTGTGGACGTGGTGTCCTCCGGACCAAAGAGGAAAAGAACCATCCGGATTGTTATAGGCGCAAAGTGTAAAAGGCAGCATGTGTGATGGTATGGGGGTGTATTAGTGGCCAAGACATGGGTAACTTACACATCTGTGAAGGCACCATTAATGCTGAAAGTACATACAGCTTTTGGAGCAACATATGTTGCCATCCAAGCAACGTTACCATGGACGCCCCTGCTTATTTCAGCAAGACAATGCCAAGCCACGTGTTACATCAACGTGGCTTCATAGTAAAAGAGTGCGGGTACTAGACTGGCCTGCCTGTAGTCCAGACATTGAAAATGTGTGGCACCTAAAATAGCAGAAGGGAGACCCCCGGACTGTTGAACAACTTAAGCTGTACATCAAGCAAGAATGGGAAAGAATTCCACTTCAAAAATGTGTCTCCTCACTTCCCAAACCTTTACTGAGTGTTGTTAAAAGGAAAGGCCATGTAACACAGTGGTGAACATGCCCTTTCCCAACTACTTTGTCACGTGTTGCAGCCATGAAATTATAAGTTAATTATTATATGCAAAAAATAAAGTTTATGAGTTTGAACATGAAATATGTTGTCTTTGTAGCATATTCAACTGAATATGGCTTGAAAAGGATTTGCAAATCATTGTATTCCGTTTATATTTACATCTAACACAATTTGGGTTTGTACCTTCCATATGAGGAGGTGTGAACAAGTGATGACATAAATCCTGGTCCCAATACGGAAAACAATTGTATCTAATAGAGAAGGTCTCACTTGCACCCCTGGTGGTGAAATCTATCAACATGAGGGTGGTCCCAAAAAGGAGGGATTTTTCAATTGACTTTGTGTCGGTTTTAAAAATGCTCCCCCTCTGGTCAACATGTGAAATAACAAGTATGTGTAAAAATTTTAAGTGCTCCCCCTCTGACCAACATATGTAATGACAAGTGTGTGTAAAAAATGGAAATGGCCAAAATTAATTTAAAAAATAAAATAAATGTGTTTATAGAGACATACTGTAATAACTTGAAGTACATCATGAAGATTAAAAAACAATTACAAACAAAAAATAAAAATGAACTAAAAGCAGTCTTTTTCTCACAATGTGTCGACTTTTTTCTTATAAAATTGGGAACAATTTCTCATACTCTTTCTGTTTCTGTAATATTGCAATATTTTCTCGTAAAATGATTACCTTTTTTATGTTAAATTATTACTTTTTAATGCAAAATTTTGGCTTGTATCACAATGTAGCCAATATTTTTGTTGTCCTTGTAAAATTGTAAAAATTTTTGAGTAAAATATGACTTTTGTCATAATTTTGCTGAGTAAAGTGTAGCTGGCATTATGATGTGCACTCATGTTTTCTAATGACCGTAAGTCTTCAACTATACTAAGTCTTTCAATGCTTGGAATCTGCGCTTTTGCATAACATACTAGTTAATATGTGTGGAGGTTGCCCTCTAGTGGGTTCCTCGGACCACCACACACTGCCATGAGAGCCTGGATTTCCGGGTACAACACTGTTTTATTTTCATAAATCGTGCAAGGCTTTTGCTTTCCAGCAAAATGTATTTTTCTGAGTCCGTGTCTCTCTCTTTCTCTCTGGCTCCCACTCCAACTCCAACAACGTGTCTCGCTCCGGCTGCTGCTAATAAAGGCGACAGGTGATTAGATAACAAGGCCCACCTGGGCCAACTACTCACCTGTCGCTGTCTTCGAGGCCGGTCCTGGCACACCCCGTTCCGCGGCAGGCCCGCAGGCCACGCCCTCCCTCCACACTATGGTAATCTACGTCACAGCACCTCAGACCAGGTACCAAGCAGTGAGGGTGCGTTTTCACAGAGTGATTTTTTTTACCCTCCGCGTTCATATTTTACTGTGTTTGTTGCATTTTTTTGTCGCATTGTTTGTTGAATTTCGCTTAATTGTAAAATATGTCAATGGAGAGGGGGTGTGGCGTTCATATGTTGTCAATATTATAAATGATAATATTCAGTGTTTTATCGTTCATAGTTAATATTGTAAATCCCACATTCTTTATTTTCCTGTACATTCTGGGTGTCTCATTCAGTAAAAAAAAATTATAATAATTGCCCAGTCCTGCCTTAAAGGGAAACCTTTTTGAATGATAGTCAGGTCCATTCTGAAGATGCCTAAATGATTTTTAAGCTTTTAGGATTTTTTTTTTTTAAATGCTCCTTAGTAGTCATGTACAAATGTGTGTGAATTATGCAAAATTATTTAAATGTGGTCCCCATGAACCATATTAACTCTTTTCCCCCAGGATCCCCCAGGATGAGCTAACTGGCTAACTGGAGGTAGGTATGATCAACAACTTGGTCCCATTCCAAATAATAACCAGTGTGTGTATGTGTGTGTGTGTGTGTTTTCTGGCAATGCTTACTTAATGGGGACATCACTCTGTTCACACCAGACCTGGGCAAATTAAGGCCCGTTCAGCTTTTTTATCTGGCCCGCCGGACATTCCCAGATAAATAAATGATAAATGGGTTATACTTGTATAGCGCTTTTCTACCTTCAAGGTACTCAAATAATTTTTTTAGATCTTTAAAATGGAAAGTGTAGCTGCCATTATGATGTGCAGTGATGTTTTCTAAGTCTTCAACTATACTAAGTATTTCAAATCTGCGCTTTTGGATGATATACTAGTTACTATGGTCATCTAATTAGTGACTATGGTAATCTAATTAGTTACTATGGTAATATACGTCACAGCCGCTCAGACGAGGCACCAAGTAGTGTGGGCGGGAAGCGTTTCCACAGACGCGAAAGGAGACTTTCACAACAAAGTTCTAAAGCTTAGTGATGTAGCAGATATATCAGATTGTAGGTGGGTTTATTTTTTACCCTTTGCGTTCATATTTCACTGTTTGTTGCATTTCACTTGATTGTACAATGTGTCGATCGAAAGGGGGTGCGACGTTCATATTTTGTCAATATTCAGTGTTTTATCCTTCATAGAAAAATTTAAAATTCCATTACGTCTGTCAAAACGATTTTAGCATTCAATCAGACATTATTGTGAGGTTTTGTATTAGTGTTCCTAAAAATAGATATACTGGCCCCCAGACACATTTTTTTTCTCTAAATGTGGGCCCCGAGTCAAAATAATTGCCCAGGCCTGCTTTACACAGTCACCTTTAGGGGACCTCTGACGGTATGGGGACAAAAAAAAAACAGGTCCCCTAAAGGGAAACCTTTTTAAATGATAGTCAGATCCCATTCTGAAGATGCCTAAGTGATTTTTAAGCTTTTAAGATTTTTATATTTTTAAATGCTCCTCAGTAGTCACGTACAAATGTGTGTGAATTATGCAAAATTATTGAAATGTGGTCCCCATGAACCATATTCACTCTTTTCCCCCAGGGTCCCCAGTAAGAATGATCAGCACATGACTTCATCCATGCAGAGATTTAAAGACGTGTATGAGCAATGTCAGGTTCAAACACTGATGACATCTATTAATCAGACAAGAAGCAAGGAATCATGCAGAGACAGAGTTCAATTTAGCTCATGAGGAGAACGCATGGAGCTGCACACTTAGTCACAGTCTCGCCCTACGCTCTAAGGTTCAGCTCCTGCGCCCCTCTATTTATTCAGGAGTTCCACAGTCAACAACACTAAGGCCGCCTCTAAAAGGAGTGGTCACAAATATTATGCAAAGCAGGTCCAGGACGCACGATACGTGACGGAATGTGCTGGGGGCCTTGTGATTTCGCCTTGTCCCCGCTTCGTCTGCGTGCTGTCATCTTATTTTCGTTGGGGTCCTTGAAGTCTCTGCTTCGTCTGCGTGCTGTCATCTTATTTTCGTTGGGGTCCTTGAAGTCTCTGCTTCGTCTGCGTGTTGTCATCTTATCTTCATTGAGGTCGTTGAAATCCTTGGCTGTTAGCGGGCTAAAACAAAGATAACATCTGCGGCTGACGCCACCCCTCAGACAAGAAGTTTTGTCCTTGCATAGATTAGAAAAGTCTAACTTGAGCACAATAGCTAATAACTAAAGCAATGGACTTTAAGCATACTAAAGTTAATGTGATAATATATACATCATTATTCTAACAGCTAACTGGGCAGTGGCCATTTTACCAATTTTTTTTCATGCCTCCACAACTAGGGATGTCCGATAATGGCTGTTTGCCGATATCCGATATTCCGATATTGTCCAACTCTTTAATTACCGATACCGATATCAACCGATACCGATATCAACCGATATATACAGTCGTGGAATTAACACATTATTATGTCTAATTTGGACAACCAGGTATGGTGAAGATAAGGTACTTTTAAAAAAAAATTATAAAATAAAATAAGATAAATAAATTAAAAACATTTTCTTGAATAAAAAAGAAAGTAAAACAATATAAAATCAGTTACATAGAAACTAGTAATTAATGAAAATTAGTAACATTAACTGTTAAAGGTTAGTACTATTAGTGGAGCAGCAGCACGCACAATCATGTGTGCTTACGGACTGTATCCCTTGCAGACTGTATTGATATATATTGATATATAATGTAGGAAGCAGAATATTCATAACAGAAAGAAACAACCCTTTTGTGTGAATGAGGAGGGAGGTTTTTTGGGTTGGTGCATTAATTGTAAGTGTATCTTGTGTTTTTTATGTTGATTTAATTTTAAGAAAAAAATAAATAAATAAAAAAAAAAAAAAAACGATACCGATAATTTCCGATATTACATTTTAACGCATTTATCGGCCGATAATATCGGACATCCCTATCCACAACCTATATAAAGGCTGGTCCCCACAAGTGATGATCAAAAACTTGGTCCCCATTCCAAATGATAACCAGTATGTGTGTGTGTGTGTGTGTGTGTGTGTGTGTGTGTGTGTGTGTGTGTGTGTGTGTGTGTGTGTGTGTGTGTGTGTGTGTGTGTGTGTGTGTGTGTGTGTGTGTGTGTGTGTGTGTGTGTGCGCGTGTGTGTGTTTGTCTGCTTGGGAAAAAAAGAAGGCCACCATGCAGAAACTAATATTATCAGAATTTCCCTTGTTTTCTTTTGAGTCGTCTTACATCACCTGCAGTATAAACACCTTCTATATTTAACTGTGCGCTATATATTTAACGACGACATGCTCTGACACACGTTTTGTTTCCACTGCAAAAACCCCTTCCCCCGCCCCCCTCCCCGATATACCTGAGACATTTCAGCGAATATCTCAAGAGTGAAGAAAAAGCTTCACTTGGACTTTCCAAATGGTTCCAATGGCCGCTTGCGTGCCAAGTCCACTTCAGCGGCTCAGAGCTGATCCGTTTACTTGAAATGAGCTTGTCTCTGCTGGTTTCCTGACCAATTACAGCACAGTCAACTTAGGGCCTCTATTTGTTTATCCGCAGGTTATTTGAAATGGAACACAGTCCTGGTGGAGCAGGCCGGTCGTCCTGGGGACAGGCTGTCGGGAGTTTGGCAGCGGGGACGCAGCTTTGGGCGCATTTGTCCCGCGTCCAACGTGGGCCACCCGCTTAGGCGACTGACGTGTTTGGGCTTCTGGAAAACACTGTGCACCTTCTCAAGACCATGAATAAAAGCTCACATAAAGGTCTGCCAGAGAATAGAAAGACTGAGAATAAGCCAGCATGCAACTTGAAGAAAGTTGAGTAGTTTGACAGTCTCACGAGCTTAAAGGAGCCATATGTAATAATGTGGCCAGCAGTGGTACTGCAATCACGGTCAAGATCCTGTAGTCCCCTCCCCCTCTCTCCCTGACTGAGGTTGCCAGAACTGAATTCCAGCTGGATGGACTGGACTACTCCAAGGAGCTTCAAACTTCCACTGCCTCTTACTAGGGGTTGAGGTGCTGGGACCACAATAGCTGAATAGACAAGTGTTTTGTCCATCCATCCATCGTCTTCCGCTTATCCAAGGTCGGGTCGCGGGGGCAGCAGCCTAAGCAGAGAAGCCCAGACTTCAGCCACTTGGTCCAGCTCCTCCTGAGGGGATCCCGAGGTGTTCCCAGGCCAGCCGGGAGACATAGTCTTCCCAACGTGTCCTTGGTCTTCCCCTTGGCCTCCTACCGGTCGGACGTGCCCAAAACACCTCCCTAGGGAGGCGTTCGGGTGGCATCCTGACCAGATGCCCCAACCACCTCATCTGGCTCCTCTCCATGTGGAGGAGCAGCGGCTTTACTTTGAGCTCCTCAAGGATGACAGAGCTTCTCACCCTATCTCCAAGGGAGAGACCCGCCACCCGGGCCGCTTGTACCCGTGATCTTGTTCTTTCGGTCACAACCCAAAGCTCATTACCATAGGTGAGAATAGGAACGTAGATCGACTGGTAAATTGAGAGCTTTTCCTTCCGGCTCAGCTCCTTCTTCACCACAACGGATCGATACAGCGTCCGCATTACTGAAGACGCCGCACCCATCCGCCTGTCGATCTCACCATCCACTCTTCCCTCACTCGTGAACAAGACTCCGAGGTACTTGAACTCCTCCACTTGGGGCAAGATCCCCCCCGCAACCCGGAGATGGCACTCCACCCTTTTCCGGGCGAGAACCATGGACTCGGACTTGGAGGTCAATAACAAATCTCTAACCAACACATTTGACACAGAATTAGGCTATTTTCAGGAAGAAGTACGTCATGGTTATTGTCAGTACTATCAGAAAATAAAGACTAAAACCAACTATAATATATATATATATATATATATATATATATATATATATATATATATATATATATATATATATATATATATATATATATATATATATATATATATATATATATATATATATATATATATATATATATATATATATATATGTATATATATATATTATATATATATATATATATATATATATATATATATATATATATATATATATATATATAACTCATAGTTATTCACATTGACGTCCCACTGGGGTGAGTTTTCCTTGTCCTTATGTGGGCTCTGTACCGAGGATGTCGTTGTGGCTTGTACAGCCCTTTGAGACACTTGTGATTTAGGGCTATATAAATAAACATTGATTGATTGATTGATTGATATAACCAACACTAGCAATGGTTATACTGCTGAAAATAAGTAGAGCATGCTTAGCAGCTTAATGGACGCCCGAAACTAAAGAGGATACATTTTACCAAAGTATGCCTATAGGCTACTGATTTAAAGGTTTCAGATTGCCATATAACTTTGTACATGTAGTCCACAATATGCAAACACCACCTGAGGGCACCACAGACTGTGGATGCTTTTAAAAAAGGCTTAAAAACCCTTCTTTTAAAGAAGATACAGTATATGCATACTAGTTTTAGCTATTTGGCTGTTCTAGTTTTTATTTTTATTTATGTTTTATTATCCTTTTATTTTATTTTATTTTTAACACACTGTAGCACTATCAGGTTGTTTACTCAATGTTTTTTTTTTACAAATAAATAACATCTATTAAATGGAAACAATACCTTGTATTTATATTTTGAATTCAATATGCATTTTTCTTCTGTCTCATTTGCAAACTTTGTATTCACAGGACAAAAACATGTTTCAATATTCATGGCTAAGACGTTGCAATTTGTGAGCTCTTTTGTTTTCCTTGTCCTTATGTGGGCTCTGTACCGAGGATGTCGTTGTGGCTTGTACAGCCCTTTGAGACACTTGTGATTTAGGGCTATATAAATAAACATTGATTGATTGATTGATTGATATAACCAATACTAGCAATGGTTATACTGCTGAAAATAAGTAGAGCATGCTTAGCAGCTTAATGGACGCCCGAAACTAAAGAGGATACATTTTACCAAAGTATGCCTATAGGCTACTGATTTAAAGGTTTCAGATTGCCATATTACTTTGTACATGTAGTCCACAATATGCAAACACCACCTGAGGGCACCACAGACTGTGGATGCTTTTAAAAAAGGCTTAAAAACCCTTCTTTTAAAAAAAGATACAGTATATGCATACTAGTTGTTCTAGTTTTTATTTTTATTTATGTTTTATTATCCTTTTATTTTATTTTATTTTTAACACACTGTAGCACTATCAGGTTGTTTACTCAATGCTTTTTTACAAATAAATAAAATCTATTAAATGGAAACAATACCTTGTATTTATATTTTGAATTCAATATGCATTTTTCTTCTGTCTCATTTGCAAACTTTGTTTTCACCGGACAAAAACATGTTTCAATATTCATGGCTAAGACGTTGCAATTTGTGAGCTCTTTTGTTTTTGCAACGTCGGCCCGGCGTCGTCACTTTGCCGCGTTGTTCTCACGCTGACCTCCGGGTGGACGAAGGCGCCACGTAACACTATACTACGTGTCAGCACGGCCAACACGGTGAAAAATATCCCCGCCCTTATGAGCGCAGCTCTAAAACCAGCTTTTGCTGGCGTGAATTGGAAACACATGCTGGATGATGTAAAGGTTGAAATGTGTTAATTGACTAATGAACAGTGAGTCCATTAGACATTGGATTACACACGCCGGGCAGCAGATAAATCAACACGGAGTGTAAGTCAAACATGGGCTGCGGCCAGCCGGCTTGTTTTCTGTCCGCCTGCGCTTTTCCGACAGTCCAAGTCCGTGGAGGCGGATTTGATTTTTGCTCACGACATTTTCTTCAATCTGCATCCCGTCGCCAGCGAGGAAAGTGTTTGGTTTTGTGCGGCGTCTCACAGGCCCGCCTTTCATTGCCGACTGCACGCCCGGACACAAAAGTGGGATTCAACTTTTGAAGTTTGTTGCAAATAAAGTTGCAGCACATTGTTGACAATTACATTTGTGGACAATAGCCGTGACCTCGTCACTCCTGTGGAAGTGGGGACCTCACAAAAACAATCAATCAATCAATGTTTAAATCACAAGTGTCTCAAAGGGCTGCACGAAACACAACGACATCCGCGGTCCTTTAGAAGCAGCTGTGGTCAGGTGGTCGGAGAGAGTCAAATAAAAGAAGGAGGCGTGCAATCTTTCGCCAGAGCGTGCTGAGATACTGTACGAGGGTACAGTGTACAGGCGACTCTCCTCAATTGAGTCCAAATTGAATTCTGTCTCTTTTTAATTCTTTGCCTCTTGTCTTGTTTAATAGATGTCATCAGTGTTTGAACCTGACAATATACATTTTAAAAAAGAAAAAAATATTTTGTGACAATAGAAAATATCAATGCAATAAATATGGGGTTTTATGGGCTAGGAACAAAAGACTAGGGTTTCGACTTGGAGAGAGAAGGCAAAGCTCAAATTGCCGCGTATTAAACAATTTGTGAGGGACAGCAGATATACACACAATAAGTTGAATGGCCATTCAACGGGAAAGTAATCTGGAAAGCAACAGTGACTATATACATATATACACAATTCAAATTTCATTAATTAATGTCTCTGGATCTGAATAAATCTACCGCTTGTCCCTTTTGGGGTGGCGTGGGGTGCTGGAGCCTATCTCAGCTGCATTGGGGTGGAAGGCGGGGTACACCCTGGACAAGTCGCCACCTCATCACAGGGCCAACACAGATAGACAGAAGCGGTACTTTTCAAACACAGTATAGTACCGTTTTTGATTCATTAGTACTGCGATACTATACTAGTACCGGTATACCGTACAAACCTAATCACATGTCAAGTATCCTCTTATCCTTTTTAAAAACCTGAATACTTGCTCATTTTGGCAAAGCAGAGCTTTTTTTTTATGTCAGCACGTCTGTGATATGTTAGCATTTAAAGACGTGACGTCGGACATTTGGAGGGAGGTACGAGTGTGAGACCAAGTTGTGGGAAAAATAAACTTGAATGATCATTTTAGTCAAAGTCAGCCATGATAAACTTTGTCTACTTCAATCCTAGTACGTTTTAAAGCAGCGCCAATTTGTAATGTGGTGAAAAAAAGACACTTTAAATCACACACACACACACACACACACACACACACACACACACACACACACACACACACACACACACACACACACACACACACACATGTGCGCTTGGTATCCTTTACTGCAGCTCTCGGTTAGTTAGTAGTTCATTTTATTAGTTTTATTTGATGTATATATATTTTTTTTAATATTATATTTTCAATTATGTCATTTATTTACTTATGTATATTATTAAACATACAATCTATTAGATAGACAACATGTTAATAATTAATCAAAGGTATAACTCTACACATTGAGTCTATTAGAGTGCTGAAAGTGCCAAGCGTTAATCAATAATCAATACATCAGTGTGCAGATTTTTAAACACCACAATACTATTTTATTTTTGAGGCAGTTAGATTTTGTGTTTTGTTTTCATTCCTGCTGTTTTAACTGTTTTTGAATACATAAATAATGTTTTTGTTTTTGTTTTTTTTATCACTTTGCCTTTCCTTTCTTTTATATGGACAACATTTTATGAGTCATTTTACACTGCAAAAACTGAATTCTAAGTAAAATGAAATATGTCAAATAAGGTGATATTTGCTTATTTTCCTTCTGATAAGATAATTCTTCTCACTAAGCAGATTTTATGTTAGAGTGTTTTACTTGTTTTAAGGGTTTTGGTCCTAAATGATCTCAGTAAGATATTACAGCTTGTTGCTGAGATTTGATGACCTATATTGAGGAAAACATGCTTGAAACTAGAATATCAACTGTTGCAAAGCTGTGTCATCAACATATATATATATATATATATATATATATATATATATATATATATATATATATATATATATATATATATATATATATATATATATATATATATATATATATATATATATATATATATATATATATATATATATATATATATATATATATATATATATATATATGTATGTGTGGGAAAAAATCACAAGACTATTTCATCTCTACAGGCCTGTTTCATGAGGGTTTTTCCTCAATCCTGAGGGTTGAGGAAAACCCCTCATGAAACAGGCCTGTAGAGATGAAATAGTCTTGTGATTTTTTCCCACACATACATATTACGCTTTACCACGGTATCGAGCACTATTTTTTGGATAATCTAATTAAGACATATATATATATATATATATATATATATATATATATATATATATATATATATATATATATATATATATATATATATATATATATATATATATATATATATATATATATATATATGTCTTAATTAGATTATCCAAAAAAAATCTCCTGAGGATTGAGGAAAACCCCTCATGAAACAGGCCTGTAGAGATGAAATAGTCTTGTGATTTTTTCCCACACATACATATATATATATATATATATATATATATATATATATATATATATATATATATATATATATATATATATATATATATATATATATATATATATATATATATATATATATATATATATATATATATATATATATATATATATATTCCCTGCGCACTAATTGACTGAAAGAGCACGTACTTGGTGTGATGATGTCACGTTAACGATGGGAAAATGCATTTTTAGACAATATACTTATTTTAAGGTATTTTGGGGGTTCGTTGAGGTTAGCTAATTTTACTTGTATTGGGAAATCTTAACAAGCCAACTCTTCTTGTTTTATTGGCAGATCATTTTGCATAGTTCAAGTAAAATACCCCTCATTTTTGTATTTTTTCCCCCTTGTTTTTGAACACTGACTCTTTGCAGTGTAATGTTTGTAACATCTGAATGAGCAGCACAGTTACAGTATAAATAAATATTTATCAATGAATTAGTAAGAACACGCCTGAAATAACCTAAGCTGCATTTAGAAGTGGATGGAAAAATTAGAGCCAATAAATATGTGTACGCTTTATTATCCGATTAGTCGACTAATCGTGAAAATAATTGTTGACTAATCAACTATTAAAATGATAGTTAGTTGTAGATAAAGCTAGTTGTATATTATTATTATTATTATAAAGCGACTGTGATTCATACAGCAGATCCTCTTTCTTATGTGGGTGGTTTTGGAAAGACCGAGGCACGCTGACTATGTTTATGTTACACTGTCCCCAAGGAGAGGAGCCTTGTGGTTTCCATGGATTATGGCTGGGGGTTTGCAGAGCTGTTGTAGGCCCCTTTAAAGTTCAGTGTTAAAGGCGGGAGTGAAGTGGCCGTGTAGGTGTGATGTGTTCGCATGACTGCCCCTGTTCATGAAAAGGGAAAAGTTTGGAACGGGGCGAGGGTGGCCAAAAATAATGTTGTGTTTCAAATGCATCAGTCGTCACCTTTTTTAACAGCGCCTCACCTCATTGTTGACCTTGTGGAAGCCGGAGATAAATCCTGGATGGACTTTACCACTCCCTGTTCGCGTTGGACAGCTTTGGTTTCTTGGGACGCTTTAAGGGAGCATCAACGCTGAAGAGGACAACAAAGTGATGGTGTGGTGCAGAGCACACCCCAGAACAATGTGATTATGACTGGGCTTCATAACAAGATGATGTTGCAACAGGTGCAGGACACCTGATCTTATTAGTGCTGTCACATGGTGCTTTTTTTAATCAGATTAATCACGCTTTTCAATCTGGATTAATCACAGGTTATTACTCGCTTTAAATGAATTTAACGCAATATTTCCACACAAATGCAATTTATTTGGCCAGAAGGTGTAGAGATGACAATAGGGGTGTTATTTAATGTCCCGACGGCTTTAATAAATATTTAGAAGGTTGTAAACAGTTTGTATGCCTAAACTATGAAAATATGTGCTGGAGCCTATCTCAGCTGCATTCGGGCGGAAGGCGGGGTACACCCTGGACAAGTCACCAACACAGATAGACAACATTCACACACTAGGGACCATTTAGTGTTGCCAATCAACCTATCCCCAGGTGCATGTCTTTGGAGGTGGGAGGGGCCTATCCCCAGGTGCATGTCTTTGGAGGTGGGAGGGGCCTATCCCCAGGTGCAGGTCTTTAGAGGTGGGAGGCGCATATCCCCAGGTGCATGTCTTTGGAGGTGGGAGGGGCCTATCCCCAGGTGCATGTCTTTGGAGGTGGGAGGAGCCTATCCCCAGGTGCATGTCTTTGGAGGTGGGAAGGGCCTATCCCCAGGTGCATGTCTTTAGAGGTGGGAGGAGCCTATCCCCAGGTGCATGTCTTTGGAGGTGGGAGGAGCCTATCCCCAGGTGCATGTCTTTAGAGGTGGGAGGAGCCTATCCCCAGGTGCATGTCTTTAGAGGTGGGAGGAGCCTATCCCCAGGTGCATGTCTTTGGAGGTGGAAGGAGCCTATCCCCAGGTGCAGGTCTATGGAGGTGGGAGGAGCCTATCCCCAGGTGCATGTCTTTGGAGGTGGGAGGAGCCTATCCCCAGGTGCATGTCTTTGGAGGTTGGAGGAAGCCGGAGTATCCGGAGGGAACCCACGCAGTCCCGGGGAGAACATGCAAACTCCACACAGAAAGATCCGGAGCCCCGGGATTGAACTCAGGACTACTCGGGACCTTCGTATTGTGAGGCACATGCACTAACCCCTGTACCACCGTGCTGCCGCGATTGATTGATTGAGACTTTTATTAGTAGATTGCACAGTACAGTACATATTCCGTACAATTGACCACTAAATGGTAACACCCCAATAAGTTTTTCAACTTGTTTAAGTCGGGGTTGTGGAGGATGCATATATGTTTAAGAGTTTTTTCTTTCTACATAGCCATGTTTAGAGTAGCTAGTACTTTTCCTTTTTATATTCTACTAGTTTCTCTTGTGTTCAGAGGTCTGTTTTGTGTCTTAACCTTGGAATGTGAAGACCTCCCCCACTGGTTCCTTATCAGTGTTGCGAGGAAGAGATGGGGGTTTTCTTTGTGTGAAAAAGAGTTGGCTTTTCCGTTGGAATGC
Organism: Entelurus aequoreus; assembly: GCF_033978785.1. NCBI lineage: Eukaryota > Metazoa > Chordata > Actinopteri > Syngnathiformes > Syngnathidae > Entelurus > Entelurus aequoreus. The sequence goes on from NC_084740.1 coordinate 61,894,791, forward strand.
CAGATCAACTAGAGCAGCCGATATGAATGTATTGGTTAAAGGCCTACTGAAAGCCACTACTAGCGAACACGCAGTCTGATAGTTTATATATCAATGATGAAATCTTAACATTGCAACGCATGCCAATACGGCCGGGTTAACTTATAAAGTGACATTTTAAATTTCCTGCTAAACTTCCGGTTGAAAACGTCTATGTATGATGACGTATGCGCGTGACGTCAATCTTTGAACCGGAAGTATTGGTACCCCATTGAATCCAATACAAAAAGCTCTGTTTTCATCTCAAAATTCCACAGTATTCTGGACATCTGTGTTGGTGAATCTTTTGCAATTTGTTTAATGAACAATGGAGGCTGCAAAGAAGAAAGTTGTAGGTGGGATCGGTGTATTAGCGGCGGACTACAGCAACACAACCAGGAGGACTTTGAGATGGATAGCAGACGCGCTAGCCGCCGACCTCACCTTGACTTCCTCCGTCTCCGGGCCGCCGACCGCATCTGGGGGCGGCATGGCGTAGTGGATAGAGCAACCGTGCCAGAAACGTGAGGGTTGCAGGTTCGCTGCCCGCCTCTTACCATCCAAAAAAAAAAAACGCTGCCGTTGTGTCCTTGGGCGGGGAATTTCACCCTTGCCCCCGGTGCCACTCACACCGGTGAATTGAATGATGAATGATAGGTGGTGGTCGGAGGGGCCGTAGGCACAAATTGCAGCCACGCTTCCGTCAGTCTACCCCAGGGCAGCTGTGGCTATGAAAGTAGCTTACCACCACCAGGTGTGAATGAATGATGGGTTCTGCATGTAAAGCAACTTTGGTTACTTAGAAAAGCGCTATATAAATCCCAGGTATTATTATTATTATCTATGATCGTCGCTCCGTCGATTGCTGGAACGCAGGTGAGCACGGGTGTTGATGAGCAGATGAGGGCTGGCGTAGGTGGATAGCTAATGTTTTTAGCATAGCTCTGTAGAGGTCCTGTTGCTAAGTTAGCTTCCATGGCGTCGTTAGCAACAGCATTGTTAAGCTTTGCCAGGCTGGAAAGCTTTAACCGTGTAGTTACATGTCCCTGGTTGAATAGTATTGTTGATCTTCTGTTTATCCTTCCAGTCAGGGGTTTATTTCTTTTGTTTCTATCTGCATTTAAGCACGATGCTATCACGTTAGCTCCGTAGCTAAAGAGCTTCGCCGATAAATTGTCGTGGAGATAAAAGTCACTGTGAATGTCCATTTCGCGTTCTCAACTCTCATTTTCAAGAGGATATAGTGTCCGAGGTGGTTTAAAATACAAATCCGTGATCCACAATAGAAAAAGGAGAAAGTGTGGAATCCAATGAGACCTTGTACCTAAGTTACGGTCAGAACGAAAAAAGATACGTCCTGCACTACACTCTAGTCCTTCACTCTCACGTTCCTCATCCCCGAATCTTTCATCCTCGCTCAAATTAATGGAGTAATCGTCGCTTTCTCGGTCCGAATCGCTCTCGCTGCTGGTGTAAACAATGGGGAAATGTGAGGAGCCTTTCAACCGGTGACATCACGCTACTTCCGGTACAGGCAAGGCTTTTATTCATCAGCGACCAAAAGTTGCGAACTTTATCGTTGATGTTCTCTACTAAATCCTTTCAGCAAAAATATGGCAATATCGCGAAATGATCAAGTATGACACATAGAATGGATCTGCTATCCCCATTTAAATTAAAAAAAATCATT
>NC_084740.1:61901498-61928998 GCF_033978785.1 Entelurus aequoreus
CATTACATCCAAAAGACTTGAATATGAGAGTGCTAGCTACATCTTGACAGATCCATTTAGCGGTCCAGAAGAGAAATGTCAGTGTCTGGTATCAAATAATTGAAAGTTAAGTCAAGTGTTTCAATCTCTCACTGCCAATGAACTCAGCTGGCCGAGTTTATAGACTTTGTGAAAGTGGATCAGCACCAAGAGCCATGTTTGGATGACAAGAAGACCGCAGACTGTCTGCTCTTCTCCACCTAGAAGAATTGGGATTCGTACAGGGACTTTTCTCCAGTGTGGAGACTCGCCCACGTCAGGCAATCATTTGATCCATGGCGTCACTTTGGAGGCGCGTAAAAGTCTCCCATAAATTGCGAGGGCCTTGTCAAGACGACAACAAATCTTTATCTATTTCCATGTCGCCGAGTGCGAGGCACACGGCTCTCTGTTTGCTTTGCCTTCAAAACACTTGGCGGGCAAACGGCCTGTTCATCACACGCTGACAGCAGACGCTCGGTGGGCCAGGTGCGCCCGTCAGGACGGCCCGCACCCGTGCCAAGAGCCGTTGGCATGGCGACGCGGCACCATGGAAAGTTCTGGAATCTGTCGCCGCCGGCGGGCCCGAGCGTGCTCCCGAGCGGGAGCGCTGTTGGCTTTGCCTCCAGCTGTTTCTTTGCAGACGGCGGCGGTGGAGGGCCAAGATCAGCCCGGGCGAGTGCGGCCACACACGCGCCACTTACACACACACACACACACACACACACACACACACACACACACACACACACACACACAGAGTTACACAAGCATGCAAACACAAATACAAGCATTTTCTGTAATCGCCTTGTCCCTGCCAGCGGCTCCAAAGGACCCAGAAATACGTTCACACGTCTGTTTTCCTTACGCCTCCATACTTCTAATGATCCATCTTGGAGAAGAAAATATATTTTTATTTATTTGTTATGGTTCACCTCTCTGTGGTTTATTTATACTTTTTTCCAGCAGCGTTTGCTCTATATTTATAAATGCAACATTTGTGCTGCTAATTCGGAGTCAGGGCAACTTCTTGACTGGTGACTGGTGGGGGGGGTGGGGGGGGGGGGGGGGGCAGTGCCCCACTGTGTCCAGCAGATGGGGCTGTTTTTACCCCAATATATACTATCATCAATCAATCAATCAATGTTTATTTATATAGCCCTAAATCACAAGTGTCTCAAAGGGCTGCACAAGCCACAACCACATCCGCGGTACAGAGCCCACATAAGGGCAAGGAAAAACTCACAACCCCAATGGGACGTCAATGTGAACAACTATGAGAAACCTTGGAGAGGACCGCAGACGGCGGTCTCCCCCTCTAGGGGAGACCGGATGCAATGGACGTCGAGTGGGTCTGACATAATAGTGTGAAAGTCCAGTCCATAGTGGATCTAACATAATAGTGAGAGTCCAGTCCATAGTGGATCTAACATAATAGTGTGAGAGTCCAGTCCATAGTGGATCTAACATAATAGTGAGAGTCCAGGCCATAGTGGATCTAACATAATAGTGTGAGAGTCCAGTCCATAGTGGATCTAACATAATAGTGAGAGTCCAGTCCATAGTGGATCTAACATAATAGTGAGAGTCCAGTCCATAGTGGATCTAACATAATAGTGAGAGTCCAGTCCATAGTGGATCTAACGTAATAGTGTGAGAGTCCAGTCCATAGTGGATCTAACATAATAGTGAGAGTCCAGTCCATAGTGGATCTAACATAATAATGTGAGAGTCCAGTCCATAGTGGATCTAACATAAGAGTGAGAGTCCAGGCCATAGTGGATCTAACATAATAGTGTGAGAGTCCAGTCCATAGTGGATCTAACATAATAGTGAGAGTCCAGTCCATAGTGGATCTAACATAATAGTGAGAGTCCAGTCCATAGTGGACCTAACATAATATTGTGAGAGTCCAGTCCATAGTGGATCTAACATAATAGTGAGAGTCCAGTCCATAGTGGATCTAACATAATAGTGAGAGTCCAGTCCATAGTGGATCTAACATAATAGTGTGAGAGTCCAGTCCATAGTGGATCTAACATAATAGTGGGAGTCCAGTCCATAGTGGATCTAATATAATAGTGAGAGTCCAGTCCATAGTGGATCCAACATAATAGTGAGAGTCCAGTCCATAGTGGATCTAATATAATAGTGAGAGTCCAGTCCATAGTGGATCCAACATATCAGCGAAAGTCCAGTCCACAGTGGATCCAACATAATAGTGAGAGTCCAGTCCATAGTGGATCTAACATAATAGTGGGAGTCCAGTCCATAGTGGATCTAATATAATAGTGAGAGTCCAGTCCATAGTGGATCCAACATAATAGTGAGAGTCCAGTCCATAGTGGATCTAATATAATAGTGAGAGTCCAGTCCATAGTGGATCCAACATATCAGCGAAAGTCCAGTCCACAGTGGATCCAACATAATAGTGAGAGTCCAGTCCATAGTGGATCTAACATAATAGTGGGAGTCCAGTCCATAGTGGATCTAATATAATAGTGAGAGTCCAGTCCATAGTGGATACAACATATCAGCGAAAGTCCAGTCCACAGTGGATCCAACATAATAGTGAGAGTCCAGTCCACAGTGGATCCAACATAATAGTGAGAGTCCAGTCCATAGTGGATCTAACATAATAGTGAGAGTCCAGTCCACAGTGGATCTAACATAATAGTGAGAGTCCAGTCCATAGTGGGGCCAGGAGGAGACCATCCCCAGCGGAGACGGGTCAGCAGCGCAGAGATGTTCCCAACCGATGCACAGGCGAGTGGTCCACCCCGGGTCCCGACTCTGGACAGCCAGCACTTCATCCATGGCCACCGGACCTGCCGAAACCCATTCCATGAAGCTCTCTGCGTACTGTACGTGGGCTAATTGGAAGGTGACATGAAGTTTGGAGCTGTGTAGCAAGTGACTGTGCAGAAAGTATTTGCACTATGCTGACCTCTCTGTCAGTTTACCTGGCCTACCACTTGGTGGCTGAGTTGCTGTTGTTCCCAAACTCTTCACTTTTCTTAGAATAAAGTTGACTTTGGAATATTTAGGAGCGAGGACATTTCACGACTGGATTTGTTGCACAGGTGGCATCCTGCGACAGTTCCACGCTGGAAATCACTGAGAGCGGCCCATTCTTTCACACATGTTTGTAGAAACAGTCTCCATGCCTAAGTGCTTGATTTGATACACCGGGCCAAGTGATTAGGACACCTGATTCTCATCATTTGGATGGCTGGCCAAATACTTTTGGCAATATAGTGTACCATGGATCCTTCATTCCAACTATTGATTGAGAAGTTTATTGACGTCTTAAAGAATGGAATCCATGTAACGCTTTAAAAAGGCAATTGGATGGCACAAAAAGCCAAAAGGCTTCTTTCCATAGTGCTCCTTTAACTAGAAGTGGGAATCTTTGGTCAATTACCATTCCATTAAACATCGATTATTGATGCATCTTTAATTGATGCACTTTTATTTTCCTTTCACTAAATACGCTTTCATCACTTTTAAAAAACAGTGCATTTGTAATAAGAAACCGTTTTAATTCCCGCATGCATTAAAGTCATGGAAATATGTGCAAAACTGGAAGATAAGTGCCCTACAATAAAGGAGCTGGTCGCATCTCTCAGTGAGAGATCATGTATTTATTTACAAACCCCGTTTCCATATGAGTTGGGAAATGGTGTTAGATGTAAATATAAACGGAATACAATGATTTGCAAATCCTTTTCAAGCCATATTCAGTTGAATATGCTACAAAGACAACATATTTCATGTTCAAACTCATAAACTTTTTTGTTTTTTTTGCAAACAATAATGAACTTAGAATTTCATGGCTGCAACACGTGACAAAGTAGTTGGGAAAGGGCATGTTCACCACTGTGTTACATGGCCTTTCCTTTTAACAACACTCAGTAAAGGTTTGGGAAGTGAGGAGACACATTTTTGAAGTGGAATTCTTTCCCATTCCTGCTTGATGTACAGCTTAAGTTGTTCAACAGTCCGGGGGTCTCCCTTCTGCTATTTTAGGTGCCACACATTTTCAATGTCTGGACTACAGGCAGGCCAGTCTAGTACCCGCACTCTTTTACTATGAAGCCACGTTGATGTAACACGTGGCTTGGCATTGTCTTGCTGAAATAAGCAGGGGCGTCCATGGTAACGTTGCTTGGATGGCAACATATGTTGCTCTAAAAGCTGTATGTACCTTTCAGCATTAATGGTGCCTTCACAGATGTGTAAGTTACCCATGTCTTGGCCACTAATACACCCCCCTACCATCACACATGCTGCCTTTTACACTTTGCGCCTACAACAATCCGGATGGTTCTTTTCCTCTTTGGTCCGGAGGACGCGACGTCCACAGTTTCCAAAAACAATTTGAAATGTGGACTCGTCAGACCACAGAACACTTTTCCACTTTGTATCAGTCCATCTTAGATGAACTCAGGCCCAGCGAAGCCGACGGCGTTTCTGGGTGTTGTTGATACACGGTTTTCGCCTTGCATAGGAGAGTTTTAACTTGCACTTACAGATGTAGCGACCAACTTTAGTTACTGACAGTGGGTTTCTGAAGTGTTCCTGAGCCCATGTGGTGATATCCTTTACACACTGCTGTGGCTTGTTGATGCAGTACAGCCTGAGGGATGGAAGGTCACAGGCTTAGCTGCTTACGTGCAGTGATTTCTCCACATTCTCTGAACCCTTTGATGATATTACGGAGCATAGATGGTGTTTGATCCTGTTCCGTCTCCCTTTAATGTTTGATCCTGTTCTGTCTCCCTGTAATGTTTGATCCTGTTCCGTCTCCCTGTAATGTTTGATCCTGTTCCGTCTTCCTTTAATGTTTGATCCTGTTCTGTCTCCCTTTAATGTTTGATCCTGTTCCGTCTCCCTGTAATGTTTGATCCTGTTCCGTCTTCCTTTAATGTTTGATCCTGTTCTGTCTCCCTGTAATGTTTGATCCTGTTCCGTCTCCCTGTAATGTTTGATCCTGTTCCGTCTTCCTTTAATGTTTGATCCTGTTCTGTCTCCCTGTAATGTTTGATCCTGTTCTGTCTCCCTGTAATGTTTGATCCTGTTCCGTCTTCCTTTAATGTTTGATCCTGTTCTGTCTCCCTGTAATGTTTGATCCTGTTCTGTCTCCCTGTAATGTTTGATCCTGTTCCGTCTCCCTGATCAAACATAACAGGGAGACGGAACAGGATCAAACATTACAGGGAGACAGAACAGGATCGCTGACGGGTCTGCCAACTTCCGGCGCCAAAAAAGGTGAGAAAGAGTTAAACCAGTTAAACCTCTGGTAAGAGGAGTTCAATCTTCTTCTTTTTTTACCATATGCCTCGTGCCACAAAAGTTGCAAACTTACCATAAGTTTGTTGATTTTTTTCCCCCATTTGAATTGTCATTTATCTGGCAAAATAAATCCATTTCCTTATAATACCGACTTAGCATATCTCTTTTCTTTTTCTGTGCCATCACATTCAAATAGTTTTCCATAAAAAAGATAAATCAATAATAACTTTTCCCTACGTTCCGCTTATTTGTTGAAAAATGATTGTGAAACGCAAACGATGACACCATTTTGATACCTCCACGTATGTAGCAAACAAAACCCGGTTAAGTCCATTGACGCCGCGTTTAATCCTCCATTTTTGGCATCCAAGAAGCAATTTGCGACGTGGTGCAGGAACATGGCTACTTTCCTTTATTGGAAGCTGCCAGGCGATATTTGCCTCACATTGACGTCACATGTACGGGACAAGCGGTAGATATCCCAGGTAACACCTAACGTTAACGTAACGTTCCTGTAATGTTCTAAGAACGTTCTTAGAACGTTCTCATCTATTTATACCAAATATAATTTGCCTGCAATGGAAACAGCAACTGTTGGGCTTTTATAAATGTTTTTTTCGCAAATTTACTTTTTATACAGTATGTTGTAACGTTTCCCTAACTTTCTGCGAAAGTGTTGTGTTTTGTGAACAATCTGACGGCGGCTGAGTCAAGGCTGCACGCACAGTAGGTGGCGGTAATGCACACACAAGGTTGCTTGCCAACCGCCATAAAAATCAAAAGAAGAAGAAGAAGAAGGAGAAGAAGAAGAAGACTGCACGCATGCGCAATTGAAGCTGCTCCGTGAGACAAAGAAGGACGAAGGCTAACTACTTCCAGAATCCCGATTTTAAAGCAATTTGGTGCGCCATCCATTTATCACAAGTAAGTATAGAAAGAGTGAAATACGGAGCACGTTTTTGTATAACAATTTCCAACCTACATGATTAATTTCAGACCATTTTACGGTTTTAGCGTTGTGTATAAATGTGCGCCGGCGCTAACTAGCATACATCTCTCGTGCAGGTTGGCTGTTATAAAGTTTCCAAACTGACCAAAGACCAACGAATGACTTCTGAAGAAGGGTGGATTTATTTGTAGTTTAGTTAAACAATAATTTGCCCCGTCAGTGATATGGTTTGAATGCTGCCTGAACGTTCCGAATTTGGCAGACGCGGTGAGGACAATGCTGAGGAAAATTGCCACAAACAAAGTCCTGGAGCAGCTTGTCCTCCGTGGAAAGTCAGGAAAAGTGGCGTTTGAGGACTTGCCCCTTTACAGAATAATACATAGTAAGTGTTAATAATAGGTTTGCATCTTTGAACATATGTTGCATGTATGCTCACAAGGTCGATCTAGCTGTTATTATTACAGTATTTATTCTAAAGGTAATTCTAAATTGTGCTGGTGATTGCAGAGGCATGCAGGGGTGTGTACAAGCAGATGACCACAGCTGAAGTGGATTGTGAGCTTGGAGAGGTCCTGAAACTGGCCACTTTTCAAAAGGGAGGTTCAAAATTTGAGGTACGGAGAAGATAAGATATCCCAATTTTGAATTCCATTTTATTGAAGTTCCACTGCATGTCTTTTGAATTTGCAATTATAACTACTTGCAGGAGAAGAGGAGGAATTAAGAGGGAGGACAAAAAAACGAAAAAGAAACAAGCAAAAGAACAGAGTGAGATGAGAGGTAAATGATAAAGTAATTATGCCAATGTTTTAATTCAATTCAATTAATCTACATTCCAGTGCTGTCTTTGTTGTATTTTGCGATAATTATTGACTTCCAGGATTTGGGTTTCCCTGCTTGGGCTGCTGCCCCCGCGACCCGACCTCGGATAAGCGGAAGAAGATGGATGGATGGATTTACTTCCAGGAAGAGAACCAAGAAGGGGCAGGATACACTGACGCGCACGACCAAGACCACTGCATTCCATTCCATTTGTATTATAGTTATCACTAATAAAGAATTATTTCTGTTGAAATCACTATCACTAATAAAGAATTAATTCTGTTGACATTTCTGTTTGAGTGTTATTCCTGACAATATAGCATAAAAACAGATGTAAATAGCATGTTCCTAAACAGTTCCCTAAACGTTCTAGCCAAACGTTCTTGGCTAACGTTCTGCTAACCAAGCAAGAACTCCACAACCTCGCGTTCTTTGAACGTTATAAACTAACGTTCCCAGAACAATGCCACAACGTTCTCCGAACGTTCACATAACGTTCCCTTGTTACCTGGGATGACCATATCACACCAACTCTCAAATCCCTTCGCTGGCTTCCTGTTCCACTCAAGTCTCCCTACTAACCCACCAGTGCCTCCATGGAAATGCCCCCCTCTACCTCAAAGAACTACTCACCCCCAAATCCTCCACACGACACCTCCGCTCCGGACAGGCTAACCTCCTCCAACCTCCGAGGACAAAGCTACGAACAATGGGAGACCGGACTTTCTGCTCCGCCGCTCCCAGTCTGAGGAACGCTCTCCCTGACCACCTGAGGGCACCACAGACTGTGGATGCTTTTAAAAAAGGCTTAAAAACCCTTCTTTTTAAAAAAGCCTTTTTTTAGATATATGCATACCGTGTCTCCTTAAATAGCCGCAGGGGCGCTAATTAATTTAAAACCTCCTGTCACTCCGGCGTTTACCGGAAGCCTGCGGGATGGCCATGCATGCGCTAATTATTTTAAAACCTCTTCTCACTCCGGCGTTTACCAAAAGGAATGCGGTAAATTTAGGCGTGCGCTTTGAGTGGGATGTAAGCATACCATCATGAAAAGCACATTTAATAAAAAAAAACGTTATTATGCTCTTACCTGTACTTATAAATGGAGTCCATTTGCAGCTCCTTCTGACCAAAAGCATCGATAACTTCTTTATAGAAGTCTTCCTTATTTTCTTTCTTCCGTTTTAAAAGTCTCGATGGAGATATTCCTTTAATTATTACCTCCTGCTTCCATTGAAAGTCCAGTTTAGAAAACTGTTTTATTTTAGATACCGGTATGTAATCCTCCATGTTAAAAGTTCAGGCGAGAGGGAAAAAAAAGACAATCTGTTGCTGCGTGTTGTCACTTCTTCTGCAGTACCGGAAGTCGCAAGAAGAATCACTAGCGCCCTCTACCACCAGGAGGCGGGTAGTCATTTAATGACTCATACCGTATTTGACACACGCAGCTACGGTATATTAATAAAACATAGCTGCTTACTGTTCTTTTTAGCATACCATACCGGTATTCAATAGCTTGGACCTTAAATCCTAGTGAATAACTCTTTATCTTTTTTCCTTTGTGCGATTGCAAACTACTGAAAGCAGCTTCCTCCATTTTGAAAATGAGGACAGGTAAAGCGTCACTCGTGACGTAACGAATTTGACCCAGCGGAAGTTCTAGCCATATGCTAAATATTTTGCGAAACGAGTTTGACCCGGCGAAAATTATAGACATGCGATAATAACATTCATATTTTGCGAAACGAATTTGATCCGGCGTTAATAATGAACCGCCGATAAGGCCAAGCATGTGGCGACTGGGTCGCATCGTGGTGCGAGGTGTTCTCCCAGGGATGCAGACGGCTTCGGACACAGCTTGCAGGTAGGAAAATTATTTATTTAAGAACTAAACATAGCAGGAAAAAACAAAGACGTGCACATTGCACAAAAGGCAAAAAACAAAAGGGCTAGCGTGGGAGCTAGCAAGCAAAATTAGCCTAGCGTGAAAACTAGCAGCTAAAGAACAGGAAACAAACGTCGTCATCTGTTGTGTGAAAACAAATTAGCAAGCCAGGCCGAGTGAGGCCAGGGCAAAGACTAAATAGCCCTCTGATTAGTGCCCGGACAACAGGTGAGCGTCTCGAACACTAACCAGAGGCAGCTGAGCACAATCTGCCGTCATGGCAACAGAAACAAACACAAGGTGCTGAAAACACACGTGACACTAAAAAGTAAACAAACTGATCCGAGCAGCGGATCCTAACAAAGCATGCGTTAATTATTTTGAGAAACAAGTTTGACCCGGCAGTAATTCTAGACGTGCGAATACTATATTCCCTGCGCCAATTCAAGGAAATACGGTACTAGTTTTAGCTATTTAGCTGTTCTAGTTTTTATTTGTATTTATTTTTTATAATCTTTTCATTTATTTTTATTTTTTTAATACACTGTAGCACTTTGAGGTTGTTTACTCAATGTAAAGTGCTTTTTACAAATAAAATCTATTATTATTATTATAAAATGGATGGGATGGATGTTTCAGTGGAAGCTGATGTTTGCTGAACGATCAAGTTCAAGTTTCAAGTTTCAAGTTTTATTCACAATACCATACAACAATTTCAATAGTAGTGAATATCATTTAAAGATATTGGTAAGTGAAAGGGTCCCCCAAATAAGCTAGAAGAAGCTTTTGACAGGGGGACCAGAGGACAATTTATATATGGCATGATGAAAAATGGTAGCAAGCACTACAACAACAAAACAAAAAAAACAAAAAAAACAACAACGCTATGGATAAACACAAGATGATAGTACTAAAGCACGCATACACATACACACATACATTCATTCGACCATGCAAAACCCAACAGTAGTCAACCCCACATGAGGCATTAGAGCAGACCTGGGCATTCTGCGGCCCGCGGGCCGCATCCGGCCCTTTGTGCGTCCCTGTCCGGCCCGCGTGAGGCCAATTATAAATTACAAAATAAATTTTAAAAAGTATCTATGTCGAGTGTGCAATACAACGGTGCTGCTTTTGTTTTGAAAATCGTTATTTGTATTACTTCCGTGTGGGCGTATGCGTGTGCGTGATTGTGAGTGAATGTGAACAGCTGCAATCATTAATTACAAAATAAAGTTGAAAAAACATCTATGTCGTGCGCGCAATACAACTGTGCTGCTTTTATTTTGAAAATTATTATTTATGGGCGTGTGTCAGTGTGTAACCTGCGAGTGAAGGTGCACATGCAGCGACAAGTGATGCACGGTTTACACCCGAGACGCTAAAAAGAGAAAAGTTGATGAGGAATGGCGTGTTTTCAACAAGACATGGACTGCCAAGCAACGTTCCCTCTAAGGTGCGTGCCTGCGCAATTGCGCACTGCTCAAGCGTCTGCTGCGCGCAGCAAATATATGCCGCGCACCAAATCAAATCCCATCTGAATTCTAAACAAAATAAACATATTTATTCTATGTAATTTTGCAATGCAACTTTGAGTGACAGTGACAACAAGCGGCCCTAACGGTGTTCGTCAACACCGTTCAATTGAACACCGCTCAATTATTGTAACGTCTATCGAGATGCTTCGAGGCCAGGAATTATATCGATCACTTTATTGAGCAAAACTGTTTATATTCGGCCATAACCACACCAAAAACATAAGTAAAACACTTCTATCTCGAAAAACTAGTCATTTTCTGCCGTACAAACCAGGCCAAAAGCAACTTGTCATCTGTCACCAACACGCATAGCACTAAACCACTGGTGCGTTTATGGCCACACAAAAAGTCGGACAACTCAAACATCACACAAAGTTACACTATGACTCCTCAGTCATACGTGTGCTTATTTTACTGTCATTTATTATTAATGTTAATTTATTTATATTAGTCATGGAATGCTGTTACATACACTATGTTGAAGTATTACTATTATTATTAATTATTGTTATTATTTATCTTACGGTATATATCAAAAATAATATTGAGCAAAATTTAATTGAAATATTGTCGATGTGGCCCTCCAGCAGTGCTCGGGTTGCTCATGCGGCCCCCGGTAAAAATTAATTGCCCACCCCTGCATTAGAGATAGGTGGTTAATAGGTAAGTTTTCAGTTTCTTTTTGAAGATGGAGAATGGATACCGTATCTTAAGGCTCTCATTAAGCCGGTTCCAAATCTTAGGTCCCCTGCATACAACACTTCGATCGGTACAAGCCAGTAGACGATGTTTACCTGATATCAGATCTAAGTTACGAGTGTTGTGGGCATGCTGGGGATGGTAGATAGGAACCAAGCTACAGAGCCTAGGATTCAGCCTGTGAATGACTTGATAGGTTAAACAAGCATTTTGATGAATATTGAATTCTGTCAGTCTTAAGAGATTATATTTATGAAATCACATCGTTCTCAAACGTTCCTTTGTGTCCACTTCATGGCAGTCAGTGGAATAAATGTGACAATCCGGCCGTGAATGTAATGTTCGCAGCTCACCTTGATCGCAGGTGGTGCGAGTGAAGAATCATTCCGCTGAAACGCTCTGACCACAGGAAAATAAACTTGCCATCTTGTATTTTCCTTGTGTGGTCGCGGGTCAGTCGTGGACTTAAGAGGAATTCTTTTGTTTGCTAATTCATTACGAGACATGAGGGGGAAAGTGGCTGCGGAAATTAAAATGTATTGAAATCTATTTCAGTGGTAAAGTTGGCTGTAATTCTTGGAGAGTCTCGTTTTTTGATGTTTTTTCCCCCCTCCCGGCTTGCACAGCGAATTCTGCTCAATGAGGCAGTCAAGCTACTTTTGTGGCTGCGGTGGGAGGAATGTTTACGTTTGTGGCTGCTGCTGTAGACTCACTGAAACATGCCATGTTTAAATGAAGATATTGTCAGGTGAAAACCTCAACTGACTCTTGGTCATTTCTTCTTGGTCCCACAGCTCTATTGTAACTGTAGTGAGTTCAAGTATGTACACTGCAAAAAGTCAGTGTTCAAAAACAAGAAAAAATTAAATAAAAATGAGGGGTGTTTTTGTCAGGGTTGTCCCTGACAGTTTGGTCAAGTTTTAGTTTTCCTCTGCGTTTGTCTTGGTTTCCTGTTCTTAGTTTCCTGTCAGTGCTTTTATTTTGTCTTCATTTCCTGATTGTCTCCCTGAGTGCTTTGTCCCCTCAGCTGTGGCTGATTGGCACGTGGCCACACCTGGTGCCAGTCAGCCAGCTGCCCTCCAGTCACTGCTGGATTATTGTAGTGTCTACTGGTCAATGTCATTTCTACTTGTTGTTGTAGCTCTGTCTACTTCTGTCCACTCTGTTCCTATCATAGTTCATCCTGCTCGTTTCTTCAGTTTTGTTTATTCGTGTCACAGTAAGTGTTTTTGTTTCTTGTCCACAGTTAGCCTTTGTGCTATTTTAGTTCATAGCCTAGTTTGTTCTCCGCCTTGTGCGCGCCTTTTGTTTGTTGCCTTTTGTTTGTTTTTTGCCAAACTATTTAATTAAATCATGTTTTCTCGCACTATGCCTGCCATCATCTCTGCATCTTGGGGTTCGTCACCAACAAACTCTGACAATTTTATTTGAACTAAGCTAAATTATCTGCCAATAGAACAAGAAAATTTGGCTTGTCAAGACTTTCCAAAACAAGTAAAATTAGCTAACCTCAACGAACCCCAAAATAGCTTAAAATAAGTATATTCTCACTAATAACAAGTGCACTTTTCTTGGTAGAAAGAAAAATGAGAGCTTTTTGCTCAATATGTTGAAAAATTTTCTTAAATGAAGTAAATGCTAGTGCCATTATCTTGACATAATGATATGCACTCGGCATTACATTTCTTGAAAGCAGCAAACTTATACTAAAAACTAATTTATTGTTCTTAATGGAAAGGCAACAAGGCAAGCGCTTGTTACTCTCGGGGTCTCCTAGCCGCTCAGGCAAATCATATTGTCTAAAAATGCATTTTTCCATGGATAACATGACATCATCGCATCAAGTGCGTGCTCTTTCAGTCAAGTAGTGCGCATATATATACAGCCCCGCCCCCGGCCAAATTTTTTTTTTTTGTAATTTTGAAGAATTTATCTGAATGTGCATGAACTATTTCTGTTGAAAATTGTTAGAAATGTCAAATGTTAAATATTAACTGTCAGTTTACTGTACTGTGCCAACTGTACTACTACCGTATTTTTCAGACTATATGTTGCAGTTTTATTTATAGTTTGGCCGGGGGTGCGACTTTTACTCAGGAGCGACTTATGTGTGAAATTATGAACACATTAACATCAAATAATATTATTGATGTCATTGACGTAAGAGACTAGACGTCTAAGATTTCATGGGATTTAGCGATTAGGAGTGACAGATTGTTTGGTAAACGTATAGCATGTTCTATATGTTATAGTTATTTGAACGACTCTTACCATAATATGTTACGTTAACATACCAGTTGGTTATTTATGCCTCATATAACGTACACTTATTCAGCCTGTTGTTCACTATTCTTTAGACATTTTAAATTGCCTTTCAAATGTCTATTCTTGCTGTTGGCTTTTATCAAATACATTTCCCCAGAAAATGCGACTTATACTCCAGTGCAACTTATATATGTTTTTTTCTTTCTTTATGATGCATTTTCGGCCGGTGCGACTTATACTCCGCAGCGACTTATAGTCCGAAAAATACGGTATATGAGTACGTGTTTTCTATTGTTTCATTGAAAATAAAACAGCAAAGTCCATTTGGCTGTCATCTGTTTTAATTATGAGACACAATTGTGTCAAATTCATGATTTTTTTTTTCATGCTCGGAATAAGAAATGATGACTTTAAAAAAGTAGTTTTCTACTTGTGAGTGTTGATGACACAGCTTTGCAACACTTGATATTCTAGTTTCAAGCATGTTTTACTCAATATAGCTCATCAAATCTCAGCAACAAGCTGTAATATCTTACTGACATCATTTAGGACCAAAACACTTAAAAGAAGTAAAACACTCTAACATCAAATCTGCTTAGTGAGAAGAATGATCTTATCAGACAGAAAATAAGCAAATATCACCCTTATTTGACATATTTCATCTTACTTAGATTTCACTTTTTGCAGTGTATGAATGTAAACTTGTTTGTATTATTAGATGTTATCTCAGTATAATTTGTTGTTGTTGTTGCTTTGTCCGTCATTCACTTTTTTTTTAAGTGACCCACCTGGTCCAGCCCCTGCATCCTACCCAGGGCTCCAATCTGGGTCCCAAAAAATGAGAATGTTTGATTGATTGATTGATTGATTGATTGATTGATTGATTGATTGATTGAGACTTTTATTAGTAGGTTGCACAGTGAAGTACATATTCCGTACAATTGACCACTAAATGGTAACACCCGAATAAGTTTTTCAACTTGTTTAAGTTGGGGTCCACAGAGAGTATTGAACTGAAATGCCAAGCTGAACGATCAATACAAGGTAAGGATGGATCTCTATGTCGGTGTTTTTCAACCTTTTTTGAGCCGAGGCACATTTTTTGCGTTGAAAAAATGCGGAGGCACACCACCAGCAGACATCATTGAAAAACGCAACTCATTTGACAGTAAAAAGTCGTCGTCACAATTGTTGGATATGACTTTAAAACATAACCAAGCATGCATCACTATAGCTCTTGTCTCAAAGTAGGTGTACTGTCACCACCTGTCACATCACACCCTGACTGATTTGGACTTGTTTGCTGTTTTCCTGTGTGTAGTGTTTTACTTCTTGTCTTGCACTCCTATTTTGGTGGCTTTTTCTCTTTTTTGGGTATTTTCCTGTAGCAGTTTCATGTCTACCTTTGAGCGATATTTCCCGCATCTACTTTGTTTTAGCAATGAAGAATATTTCAGTTGTTTTTATCCTTCTTTGTGGGGACATTGTTGATTGTCATGTCATGTTGGGATGTACTTGTGTTTGCTCCACAGTAAGTCTTTGCTGTCGTCCAGCATTCTGTTTTTGTTTACTTTGCAGCCAGTTCAGTTTTAGTTTGGTTCTGCATAGCCTTCCCTAAGCTTCAATTACTTTTCTTAGGGGCACTCACCTTTTGTTTATTTTTTGTTTAAGCATTAGACACCTTTTTACCTGCACCCTGCCTCCCGCTGTTTCCGACATCTACAAAGCAATTAGCTACCTGCTGCCACCTACTGATATGGAAGAGTATTACACGGTTACTCTGCCGAGCTCTAGACAGCATCGACACTCAACAACAACACATCATTTGCAGACTATAATTACTGCTTTGCAAAAAATATTTTTAACCCAAATAGGTGAAATTAGACAATCTCCCACGCCACACCAGACTGTATCTAGTGTGCGCCGCGGTACAGTGGTGGAAAAACACTGCTCTATGTAATATGGAACGGTCCATGTCCGGTTGTAAAGTCATGAATCGGTCGATTGTAGATCAGTTCCAAAATATGGTCGCTCGACTTTTGTGAGGACGTAATATGAAAGTGTCGTCGTCGTTTGCGACTGACAAGCACAAAGCAACGAGGTAATTCTGAGTGACTTACCAAACGAATCCATCCACCAATCCATCAATTCTTGTGCCTAAATCCAGCCAACCACGGAAGTGTCAACCAATCAGGAGCAACTTAAGGCGGGTCTTTATTTTTCACACAGCACAGTGTTTGTTGTCAGCTCGGTGACTTTCTCGCTAAATCTAGAATCTTTCCAACTCCTCTTTGTGACTTTCTTTCTGCAAAGCGACTAGTGACAAATCTAGCAACTTTTTAGGATGTTTGGAGTGTCAGGTTCAAACACTGATGACATCTGTTCAACAGACAAGAAGCAAGGAATCATGCAAAGACAGAGTTCAATTTTGCTCATTCAAAACGTACTCACTGAAGTCTGCGTTCCTCCCTCTTGTCCTCGGTTTTTCCCGTCACTCCTCAGATCCCAGCCGGGGTGAAGAAAAGCAGCTCCTCAATGGGAGATGGTTGCCATGGTCTTCTGGTTTTACACACCCTGCTGGAATCGTCAGACGTGTTGGATCTCGGCTCGAAGGACCAAGAAGATCTCAGGTTTAAACACTGATGACATCTATTAAACAGACAAGAAGCAAGGAGTTAAATTTTACTCATGAGGAGAGACGTATTGGGCTGTACACTTTGTTACAGTTCCAATCTACGCTCTAAGGTCCAGTCCCACGTGCTCCTCTATTTATTTGGGAGGTCCCTGGTTACATCACTGAGGCTGCTTCTGAAGGAAGGGGGGGTCATTTCAGCAGCCCCAGTTAGACACAATATACGATTATTCAGAAATGCAAATGTCTCTGCTTTGTCTGCGTCATGGTACTCGATGTTCGCCCTTGGCAGTCAGCAGGCCGGGTCTGGACACAAACACTGATACGAGACGACTCGCAATCCAAGGTTGCAAGTTGTCCCTTTGCACAGATAGAAAAGTACAACTTCAGCACAATTGATAACAACTATAGCAACGGCCTTTAAGCATAAGAGTTGTGTGATAACTTACATATAATTATTCTAACAGGAGACATGAAAGCGTGTAACACTTTAATGTCGTCAACGTAGAAGCTGTGCTGCTGTGAGCCTTGCTAGCCGTCTAGCGCATGTCTGCTCTGAGACAGCTGGGACTGAAAACAGGTTTTCCTTCTACTTTTAAGTGCAATGTCAATGAAGTCCATTCCATTCCAGTCAGAGCAGAGAGGAGACCACAACCACTCTGTGCAAAGTGTTTCTGCCTTGGCGGAGATGTAAATGTTTCATCACTGTCACACTGAAAAATCAGAAAGACATTCGTTCATGTCAATGAGCCAGTCAATAAATTTGGTTCGTTTGTGAATATCACAACCCTTCAATCTTTTGATCAACTTCGATACTCAAACATTTAACAATGCAGGACAAAGACAAATGCAACCTAACTAAGAATCAGCAGAAGAAAATTAATTTACAGTTCTAATCACAATATGCATTTTTTTAACTCACTTTTCCTCTTTTCTTTAGCTTTATAGATGGCAATACCTTCAATTTGATACTTCTACTATTTGATCGTCAGGAACTGCCTGCTTTGTATGAGTCTATTTCAAAATGAAACACATGACATTCTTCTGACATGATACGTTTCACATGCACAGCTTCCATCTGCATCGAATCGTATCATTTTAGTTTAGTTGAGTCTTTATTTGAAGGGACTGCACAGACACTTTAACCCTGTAAGACCCAAATATAGAAAAACCTAACAAAATATTATTTGACCTTTCAGATGTTGTTGTAGGAGGCATTTGATGCAGAAATTGAAGAGTTAAAAATGGTATTATGTTTCTAGAGAAATGTTGTAATATTGCAACATTTGGGCTTTGATGGGAGCAGAATTTCTGTATTTGTACTCACGTTGTCTGAACAACTAAGGGTTCATTTGCAGGGTTACCATTAATAGTAATCACACATTAGTTATATTTTTATGAAGTCATTTATTACAAATATAAAAAATATGAAACAAGATAAAACTCTTAAAAAACGCTTTTTCCCCCTCTTTTATAATTGCGACAATTATATAACAAGCTCTAAATGAAATTTGATGCATCTGTTCCACAATAACTACATATGTACATGCTCTAGACCAGGGGTCACCAACCTTTTTGAAACCAAGAGCTACTTCTTGGGTACTGATTAATGCGAAGGGCTACCGGTTTGATACACACTTAAATAAATTGCCAGAAATAGCCAATTTGCTCAATTTACCTTTAACTCTATGTTATTATTAATAATTAATGATATTTACACTTAATTGAACGGTTTAAAAGAGGAGAAAACACGAAAAAAATGACAATTAAATTTTGAAACTTAGTTTATCTTCAATTTCGACTCTTTAAAATTCAAAATTCAACCGAAAAAAAGAACAGAAAAACTTCAAAAAAGAATTTATGGAACATCATTAGTAATTTTTCTTGATTAAGATTAATTTTAGAATTTTGATGACATGTTTTAAATAGGTTAAAATCCAATCTACACTTTGTTAGAATATATAACAAATTGGACCAAGCTATATTTCTAACAAAGACAAATCATTATTTCTTCTAGATTTTCCAGAACAAAAATTTTAAAAGAAATTCAAAAGACTTTGAAATAAGATTCAAATTTGATTCTACAGATTTTCTAGATTTGCCAGAATAATTTTTTTGAATTTTAATCATAATAAGTTTGAAGAAATATTTCACAAATATTCTTCGTCGAAAAAACAGAAGCTAAAATGAAGAATTAAATTAAAATGTATTTATTATTCTTTACAATAAAAAAAAAATATTTACTTGAACATTGATTTAAATTGTCAGGAAAGAAGAGGAAGGAATTTAAAAGGTAAAAAGGTATATGTGTTTAAAAATCCTAAAATAATTTTTAAGGTTGTATTTTTTCTCTAAAATTGTCTTTCTGAAAGTTATAAGAAGCAAAGTAAAAAAATTAATGAATTTATTTAAACAGGTGAAGACCAAGTCTTTAAAATATTTTCTTGGATTTTCAAATTCTATTTGAGTTTTGTCTCTCTTAGAATTAAAAATGTCGGGCAAAGCGAGACCAGCTTGCTAGTAAATAAATACAATTTAAAAAATAGAGGCAGCTCACTGGTAAGTGCTGCTATTTGAGCTATTTTTTAGAACAGGCCGGCGGGCTACTCATCTGGTCCTTACGGGCTACCTGGTGCCCGCGGGCACCGCGTTGGTGACCCCTGCTCTAGACATTGTAATAACAACCCAAAAAAATATAAAATACATTTTAATTACTTGAATCTGATGAATACAGTCCAATGAAACAAATAGATTTTGTTCGAAGGAAACCTTGAGAGGTTGTGTGAGTTCATGGCCAGAAGGCGTGACTTATAAACAAATGTACGATCCAATAGCCTGGTGAGACTGAACAATAGGACCCAATGACTATGTAAATGTGGTAACAAAATAAAAAAATATATAACAGATTGTTTTTTAGGATGGTTAAAGGTAACGTTGTAATTTTACAACAAGGGGTGTTACAGGGTTAAGATATGTTCTGCACCAGATTATTGTTTAACAGCTCATTTCAATTTGCAGTCCCTTTTAAAAAGTATTGTTAGTGAATCGTATTGTATCATAACCCATATATATATATATATATATATATATATATATATATATATATATATATATATATATATATATATATATATATATATATATATATATATATATATATATACTTTACATGCAGTCAGTTTTCAGCCCCTGGCCAAGTTTTTTTAGCCTCATGTTGGAAGCCTGTGTGTTGCAGCTAAATTAGGAACCTTTTTAACTCTTTTTGAAATGTTTTTTATCATCATTTACATAGCAAACAATGTAGTGTGATATATCGCAAGACGCTGCAATATATTTCACGGTATAGATTTGCGGCCGTCCCCCAGTTTGACCCTGGCACATATTTGTTCAGTGACTATTAAAAATGTCCAAACGCAAACAAATCAGACGTCAACCGGCAGCCTGGAACAAATTGTGTTTGACTTTCTTCTGGAAAGCAACGTAATTGCTCATTTTCCAAGTCACATGACACATGTGCCACTTGTTGCTAGGCAGAGTTCACGGAGCCAATTTCAATTTCCATGATTTCCTCTGGGAAAAATAGTCTGCTCGGCTAAGACGAGTAAAGAAGAAAAGGAGACTTCAGAGAAGAGGCTTGAAATACGGCATGTGGTCTTGTTTGGAATGCCATCTTTCCCAGGATGCATTGCTGCGTGTGGCCAAGTGCGCTATAGTGGTTCCATATGTCTTGAAGAGCTCCTCTCCTGAGATAGCAGAAAGAGACAAGAAGTTGGGTGGAGGGCCCCAAAGTGCTTTAAGTCCTTGGGAAGCAAATGAAGGCGGAGCTCCGAGATGAGAGACTTATGTAATCATCACTTCCGGAGGTCGGAGGTCAGACTGTCACCTTGTCGGATGGTGTTACAGACCGCCTCCTACAGAGTGTGCTCTTCTCAAGAAGGGGCTTTGTCCTTTGAGGTACCGTTGGAATGAGGTTTCCACGGCAACGGGTCCTGCGATCTTGACGAGATTACGGGGGAGTTGCCACTCAAAAACACCTTTAGGGCCGTGGCGCTGTGGAGTGACTTTAAAACAGGCCGTGTAATGATTGTGTAACAGAAATGAACATGCAGAAACATGATAAAGTCATCCTCCTCATTTGGGATGTCTGTTGTGATGTCACTTCCTGGTTCCATGACCAGAAAGTGTCATGGTGCTTAAACCATGTCAGGTTTAAGCAGGGCCGGCCCGTGGCATAGGCCGTATAGGCAAATGCTAAGGGCGCCGTCCATCAGGGGGCGCCAAGCCAGTGCCACAAATGTTGGAGGAAAAAAAATAAAAATAAAAATAAAAAAGTTGGTACTATTATTTCTAAATACATAAAATAATCCCACGTTAATTAAAATGCAAAGTAAAGCCTATTTAATAGAAATATTTTTTGTTACAACATTACGCCCCCCCTCCCCCCGCAAGGTGCGCCCCCTCCCTTCCCGTATCATGACTCTTTTTGGACGTCACCACATCAAAAAATCAACACAAGATGTCAAAACGGCCAAAACTGTCAGGTGCCCAGGGAAGAAAAAAGAGAAAAGAAGAGGAGAAACGAGAAAAAGACAGAGGTAGCAGGGAGGTAACGTTAGCCTACACTAAATTATTTGTCTGTTACAGAATGTGATAGTAACCTGGCTTTTTAGCATTAAGCTAATGTTACATGATTCGGCAATTGCTAATCAATAAATAGCTAGTTCTGTTTTAACGTCGGGTTAATATTGTGGAGGGGGCTAAATTGTTATGGAAAATAATAATGTAACGTTAGGTAATTACAGTACTTCCTGGTGTACAGTCATTTGTAAGTCATTCTAGTTAATGCAATATTAAAAAGCACAAATAGACAACTCTGTAGGATCCCCTTTTTTTGTAATATAGTTGTTAAAGTCATACTGGTTTGATATCTTGTTTTGTGCAGTGCCTTATTTATATTGTATTTTTAATTTATTTTATGCAACTTGTTGACACGTTTTATTTTGTGTTTATATATGTAAAAAATATTGTATTTCATATATTCATTTTTTATTTTTTGTATTCATTTATTTATCCATATTTTTTTAAATCTTGTTAACTATTCTGATTGTTAATTTGCTTTCTTTAAGTAAAAAAAAGGTCAAAGACAAAGCTATTCGGTTTCTTGTGAGTATATACACTTCACTGCCGATGTGGGGGGGTGCCACCTAAAATCTTGCCTAGGGCGCCAGATTGGTTAGGGCCGGGCCTGGGTTTAAGCACCAAACTATCTATTAAACGGAACAAGAAGCAAGGAATCAGGCAGAGACAGAGTTCAATTTTCGCTCATGAGAACGCATAGAGCTGCACACTCAGTTACGGTCTCCCCCCACGCTCTGAGGAACAGCCCACGCGCTCCCCTATTTATTCAGTTGGGGAGTGTGTGTGTACATCACATGACATGATGAGTGTGTACATCACATGACATGATGAGCGTGTACATCACATGACATGATGAGTGTGTACATCACATCACATGATGAGTGTGTACATCACATCACATGACATGATGAGTGTGTACATCACATGATATGATGAGTGTGTACATCACATGACATGATGAGTGTGTACATCACATGACATGATGAGTGTGTACATCACATCACATGACATGATGAGTGTGTATATCACATGACATGATGAGTGTGTACATCACATGACATGATGAGTGTGTACATCACATCACATGACATGATGAGTGTGTACATCACATGACATGATGAGTGAGTACATCACATGACATGATGAGTGTGTACATCACATGACATGATGAGTGTGTACA
This sequence comes from Entelurus aequoreus, assembly GCF_033978785.1. Taxonomy (NCBI): domain Eukaryota; kingdom Metazoa; phylum Chordata; class Actinopteri; order Syngnathiformes; family Syngnathidae; genus Entelurus; species Entelurus aequoreus. The sequence continues at coordinate 61,923,420 of NC_084740.1, forward strand.
TCACATGACATGATGAGTGTGTACATCACATGACATGACATGATGAGTGTGTACATCACATGACATGATGAGTGTGTACATCACATGACATGATGAGTGTGTACATCACATGACATGATGAGTGTGTACATCACATCACATCACATGATGAGTGAGTACATCACATGACATGATGAGTGTGTACATCACATGACATGATGAGTGTGTACATCACATGACATGATGAGTGAGTACATCACATGACATGATGAGTGTGTACATCACATGACATGATGAGTGTGTACATCACATGACATGATGAGTGTGTACATCACATGACATGATGAGTGTGTACATCACATGACATGATGAGTGAGTACATCACATGACATGACATGATGAGTGTGTACATCACATGACATGATGAGTGTGTACATCACATGACATGATGAGTGTGTACATCACATGACATGATGAGTGTGTACATCACATGACATGATGAGTGTGTACATCACATGACAGCTGCAACACTTCAATGCTAACTCTGTTCTCCAGGAGTGTTTCTTACTGTGTGTTTCTTACTGTGTGTTTCTTACTGGGTGTTTCTTACTGTTTGTGTTTCTTACTGTGTGGGTTTCTTACTGGGTGTGTTTCTTACTGTGTGTTTCTTACCTTGTGTGTTTCTTACTGTGTGTTTCTTACTGTGTGTGTTTCTTACTGTGTGTGTTTCTTACTGGGTGTGTTTCTTACTGTATGTGTTTCTTACTGGGTGTTTCTTACTGTGTGTTTCTTACTGTGTGTGTTTCTTACTGGGTGTGTTTCTTACTGTGTGTGTTTCTTACTGGGTGTTTCTTACTGTGTGTTTCTTACTGTGTATGTTTCTTACTGTGTGTGTTTCTTACTGGGTGTGTTTTTTACTGTGTGTGTTTCTTACTGTGTGTGTTTCTTACTGGGTGTTTCTTACTGTGTGTTTCTTACTGCGTGTGCTTCTTACTGGGTGTGTTTCTTACTGTGTGTGTTTCTTACTGTGTGTTTCTTACTGGGTGTTTCTTACTGTGTGTTTCTTACTGGGTGTGTTTCTTACTGTGTGTGTTTCTTACTGGGTGTTTCTTACTGTGTGTTTCTTACTGTGTGTGTTTCTTACGGGGCGTCATGGCGTAGTGGGTAGAGCGCCCGTGTCAGAAACCTGAGGGTTGCAGGTTCGCTCCCCGCCTCTTACCATGCCGTTGTGTCCTTGGGCAGGACACTTCACCCTTGCCCCCGGTGCCGCTCACACCGGTGAATGAATGTTGAATGAATGATAGGTGGTGGTCGGAGGGGCCGTAGGCGCAAATTGGCAGCCACGCTTCCGTCAGTCTACCCCAGGGCAGCTGTGGCTACGAAAGTAGCTTACCACCACTAGGTGTGAATGAATGATGGGTTTTTAACATGTGAAGTGACTTTGGGTGCTTGGAAAAGCGCTATATAAATCCCAGTTATTATTATAATTATTATTATTACTGTGTGTGTTTCTTACTGGGTGTTTCTTACTGTGTGTTTCTTACCTTGTGTGTTTCTTACTGTGTGTGTTTCTTACTGGGTGTTTCTTACTGTGTGTTTCTTACTACTGTGTGTGTTTCTTACTGGGTGTTTCTTACTGTGTGTTTCTTACTGTGTGTGTTTCTTACTGGGTGTTTCTTACTGTGTGTTTCTTACCTTGTGTGTTTCTTACTGTGTGTGTTTCTTACTATGTGTTTCTTACTGTGTGTTTCTTACTGTGTGTGTTTCTTACCATGTGTGTATCTTACTCTGTGTTTTTCTTATTGTGTGTTTCTTACTGTGTGTGTTTCTTACTGTGTGTTTCTTACTGTGTGTGTTTCTTACTGTGTGTGTTTCTTACTGTGTTTCTCAGTGTGTGTTTCTTACTGTGTGTTTCTTACTGTGTGTTTCTTACTGTGTTTCTCAGTGTGTGTTTCTTACTCTGTGTTTCTTAGTGTGTGTTTCTCAGTGTGTTTCTTAGTGTGTGTTTCTTAGTGTGTGTTTCTCAGTGTGTGTTTCTCAGTGTGTGTTCTTCACACGCGCAGCTGGACACGCAGGGCTTCCTGCACTGAATTGACCAGAGTCATTATACTGTCACTTCAGTTTGACTTTTATATACGTAGCAGTTATAGCCACTTAGGAGCAGGACTCGCAGGGCATTAAGAAGGTGACAACAGTTTTCCCTCCGACTTTAGCGTCCCGCGCCGCACGCCGTCCAACAAGCTGCCCAAAAAAAGAAGGCTCGCCTTTCAGCCTGAAAAGAATGCGCGGAGGAGGCGGTGAGTCAGCCTGCGGTCGACCTCGGCATGCTCGCCTTGGCGCGTCTTAATCTCATGTAGCGCGCCGTTAAGGATGGAGGGCACCGCAGTGAAGTCCAAAGGGTGTGCCTACTTTGACGCCAAAGAGCTAATAGTGTAATCAGTCCCCCCCCCCCCCGCCCTAATATTAGCCTCATGACTCGGTCTCCAGGGCGGCGCTGGTTGTGTTTGGCGCCAAACATCCGTCAGTTCAGCCCAATGAAGCACCTCCTTGGCAGCTAGCTCATAAATCTCTGCTTTGACTTTGCTTTTTGTACACAAGTCTTTTCCAAACTTGTTTCCACTGAAATGCTGGGGCCACTTTGGTACACCCTCAAACAAACCCTAGGGATCTCAAATGGTTTCACCAAGGACCATCTCAGAAAACACTCCAAGTACCAGCATATTGACCAACATTAAAAAAAACGATAGCATAGTCGGCCTAAGTATTCATTAAAAACAAGGCAGCGGTTTGACACACAATTTGAACAGTAACACTGTGTTTGAATATAGGTGGTACCGTACCACAGTTTGAGAACTACTGCTAAGGTCGAGATATGCTAAACCAAGGTTCTCCAAAGTGTGTGGCAATATGTTTTTATTGTCCAAGAAAGAAGATAAAGTATTTCTTGAGGTGAGGTATATTATTATAGATTTTACAGCCCTAGTAATCTATAATAATATACCTTAATTACTAACCAGCAGGCACAAGACATTAAAACAACGTTGAGAACTTGTTGAATTAGGTCCTGATGTTCAGCAACTCAACCTTAATGTTGAAACCACATGCTTTTTGACAACCTTTAATCAATGTCAGGTTGTGACTGTTATGATCCGTGGCCCGGATCATGTTTTGTTATTTTCTGTTAGTTTTGGACTCCCTCAGTTCCTGTTTTTATGCACCCTTAAGTTTGTTTTTAGTTACCATGGGTGCTTATTATTTCCACCTGTCTCTGATTGGTGTTCGGGACGCTCACCTGTTTACCGAGCACTAATCAGAGGCATTATTTAAGCCTGCCTTTGCCGGTCAGTCGGCCTGGCTTCATTCTGTCACGACAGGGGGGGGTCGCAGTTTACTGCAGGGTTTGTTTCCCCGGGATGCAGACGGACCACTCCGGACAAGACGTGCAGGTAGGAACATGATTTATCCTTCGAAAATCAAAGAAGTACCAAAAACAGAAAACAAGCAGACGGAACAACGTGCCGATTGCACTGGAAGCTATGGCTACCACTTAGCATAGACTAGGAGACAAGAAATACTCAAGTAACAAGTTGCGTGTAGCAAACAATGAAGCCAGGCCGACTGACCGGCAAAGGCAGGCTTAAATAATGCCTCTGATTAGTGCGCGGGAAACAGGTGAGCGTCCCGAACACCAATCAGAGACAGGTGGAAATAATAAGCACCCATGGTAACTAAAAACAAACTCAAGGGTGCACAAAAACAGGAACTGAGGGAGTCCAAAACTAACAGAAAGTAACAAAACATGATCCGGGCCAATATATATTAATATTCCTGATCATCCAAATACTATGCAAAAATGATGCAGATCAATATATTTTTGTCTGTGATTTTTTGGTTTTTGTTTTATTGAGTTTAAGTTAAAGTTGAAGTAGCAATGATTGTCACACACACACTAGGTGTGGTGAAATGTGTCCTCTGCATTTGACCCATCACCCTTGTTCCACCCCATGGGAGGTGAGGAGAGCAGTGAGCAGCAGCGGTGGCCGTGCCCGGGAATCATTTTTTTTGGTGATTTAACCCCCAATTCCAAGCCTTGATGCTGAGTGCCAAGCAGGGAAGTAATGGCTCCCATTTTTGTAGTCTTTGGTATGACTCGGCCGGGGTTTGAACTCACAACCTACCCATCTCAGGGCGGACACTCTAACCACCAGGTTGGACAAAGTCAAATATTTACTTCATTGTTTTGTAAAGTAAAGTTTTAAGACTTTTACCAATAATGCCTGGTTAGTGGGATTTTTTTTCAATAGTCAATTAAAGGCAATTATAGTTTATTTTCTTACCATTTATATATTATTTCTAAGAGGGCTACATGGGGGCGGTACAGCTTGGTTGGTAGAGTGGCCGTGCCAGCAACTTGAGGGTTCCAGGTTCGATCCCCGCTTCCGCCATCCTAGTCACTGCCGTTGTGTCCTTGGGCAAGACACTTGACCCACCTGCTCCCAGTGCCACCCGCACTGCTTTAAATGGAACTTAGATATTGGCTTTCACTATGTTAAAGCGCTTTGAGTCACTAGAGAAAAGCGCTATATAAATATGATTCCCTTCACAGGTGGCGGGCCAACAAAGGGCCCCAGGACCGGACTTTGAGCAGCGTTCCAAGGGGAATGCTTCATGACTGAATTGATGCTTTGTGTTTCTGGGAGCATGAAGGTCTGGGGATATTTCCTACCAGATGCTTCCATGGTTAAACCCGAGCCTTGTTGGGCTTTTATCAGAACCAGAGGTGCTGCTGATCCAGTTTGGCAGAAGAATAATTAGGAAGGACGTGAACTTGGACATAACTTGCTCAGTGCACTTAAAACACAGGTGGGGGGGTTCAATATCGCCCACTCTGTCAATTTGGGAAGGTCCTGCAGCTCTCGCACCTGTGCGGAATTTGCTGGAACAGCAATCGGGTGGCCCTTGGGGGCCGATCACGTCCGTCAAAGATGGAGCAGATCTCTGGTCAGTGAACCACCCAGCGTGCAGGCAAAGTGATATCCCCAGCAAGGCCGGCTTTCTCCTGGTGCTGCCACTGAACTTGGCCATCTATCATCGGAACATGCCAGGCTTTTGTACGGGGAGCCACTCTTGGACCTCAGCTGCAGTGGTTTGATGCCGGGCCAGGGACAATATCCACGGCGTGCCAGGAGTGGGAACGCTTGTCTGAGAGTTACCGTAAATCCACAGCCTTGCTTCTGGCCACCCCTGTGGTCCGCACAGGTAGCCCCCGAATGATGCTTGCAAGGTATAACATTAGAGCAGTGTTCTCCTCGCCACTGGGCTGTCACCTCCCCTCCCCCTCAGCCTTGATGAATCTGCCCTTTTATTGGATGTGATGCTGATGATTAATGCTATATATACACAAAACAGGTTGATAAAACATTTAGCTTTTAGATATTCCCTGGCTGAACTTAACGGAGATAAATGTATACTTTATTTCCAAAGCCTATAGGTGGGAAGTAGTCACATGACCTAGACTAGTCCTGCGCAATTATTTTGACTCAGGGGGACAAATTTAGAAAAAAAAATGTGTCTGGGGGCCGGTATATATATACAGGTAT
>NC_084740.1:61933998-61941498 GCF_033978785.1 Entelurus aequoreus
AGTGGAATGTGTTGATGTTGGAATGGTTTGAATAGCTTGAAAAATGTGGGAATTGTGCAACTTGGAAACATGTCCCATTCATTTCAATGGGAACTTCCTGGAAATGTTGTGAAAAGCGGGATTATTTTGAAAATGATTAGGAGCATGAATGTCCTGAATGAGCTCGGTTGGTGTTGGAATTGTTTAAATCGGTGAAGGAATGTTGAAGTAGGAACAGTTTTTCATAGAAAAATGGTATTACGGAATTTCGGGAAAACTGGAAATTTTTCAAGTTGTTAAACCAACTTGGTTTTTTGTGCTGACTAAGGAATATTTTGACGGTGGAGCTGTTGAAATGGGTCGAAAAATGTGAAAGGAGTCATTGCATTAAAAAAGGTTGGAAATATTGTTTGAAGAAAACATGAATTCCTGGAAATGTGTTGAACGTGGAAAAATGGTAGTTTGAGTGTCCAGGATGAATTGAAAGTGTTGAAGATGGAATGGTTTGAATCGGTTGAAAAAAAAGTGGGAATTGTGAAAGTTTGAAAAATGGATCATTCATTTTGAATGGGGAAAATGTTCTTAAATACTGGGAATTCTAGGAAATCCGGGAAATTTTTTCAAATAATTGTTGAAAGGGCGCACATATTTCCTGAACAGGCTGAATATTTTGAAGTTGGAACAGTTTGAATCGGATGAAAAATGTGGGCGTTGTGGAACTTTGAAAAATATTCCATTCATTTCAATGGGAACTTCCTGGAAATTTTGGGAAAAGCGGGATTATTTTGAAAATGATTAGGAGCATGAATGTCCTGAATGAGCTTGGTTGGTGTTGGAATTGTTTAAATCGGTGAAGGAATGTTGAAGTAGGAACAGTTTTTCATAGAAAAATGGTATTACGGAATTTCGGGAAAACTGGAAATTTTTCAAGTTGTTAAACCAACTTGGTTTTTTGTCCTGACTAAGGAATATTTTGACGGTGGAGCTGTTGAAATGGGTCGAAAAACGTGAAAGGAGTCATTGCATTAAAAAAGGTTGGAAATAGTGTTTGAAGAAAACATGAATTCCTGGAAATGTGTTGAATGTGGAAAAATGGTAGTTTGAGTGTCCAGGATGAATTGAAAGTGTTGAAGGTGGAATGGTTTGAATCGGTTGAAAAAAAGTGGGAATTGTGAAAGTTTGAAAAATGGATCATTCATTTTGAATGGGGAAAATGTTCTTAAAGACTGGGAATTCTAGGAAATCCGGGAAATTTTTTCAAATAATTGTTGAAAGGGCGCACATATTTCCTGAACAGGCTGAATATTTTGAAGTTGAAACAGTTTGAATCGGATGAAAAATGTGGGCGTTGTGGAACTTTGAAAAATATTCCATTCATTTCAATGGGAACTTCCTGGAAATGTTGTGAAAAGCGGGATTATTTTGAAAATGATTAGGAGCATGAATCTCCTGAATGAGCTCGGTTGGTGTTGGAGTTGTTTAAATCGGTGAAGGAATGTTGAAGTAGGAACAGTTTTTCATAGAAAAATGGTATTACGGAATTTCGGGAAAACTGGAAATTTTTCAAGTTGTTAAACCAACTTGATTTTTTGTCCCGACTAAGGAATATTTTGACGGTGGAACTGTTGAAATGGGTCGAAAAACGTGAAAGGAGTCATTGCATTAAAAAAGGTTGGAAATAGTGTTTGAAGAAAACATGAATTCCTGGAAATGTGTTCAACGTGGAAAAATGGTAGTTTGAGTGTCCAGGATTAATTGAAAGTGTTGAAGATGGTTTGAATCGGTTGAAAAAAAGTGGGAATTGTGGAAGTTTGAAAAATGGATCATTCATTTTGAATGGGGAAAATGTCCTTAAAGACTGGGAGTTCTAGGAAATCCGGGAAATGTTTTCAAATAATCGTTGAAAGGGCGCACATATTTCCTGAACAGGCTGAATATTTTGAAGTTGGAACAGTTTGAATCGGATGAAAAAGGTTGTGTTGCGGAACTTTGAAAAACTTTCCATTCATTTCAATGGGAATTTTATGTAAATTTTGGAATTTCGGCAAAAGCGGGAATTTTTTTTGGAAACGTTAAAAAATGTGAATGTTCTGAATGAGTTGGTTGGTGTTGGAATTTTTCAAATCGGTCGAGAAATGTTCAAGTAGTAACATTTTTAGTGAGAAATGGTATTAAGGAATTCCTGGAATTTCATGAAAACCGGGAATTTTTCCAGTTAAAAAACAACAACATTGTGCTTTGGAGAATTCACACAATTACTTGATGTTTTAGACTGCAGTATTTGTCAATGAAGGACAACTTTTACGTGCTGTTGGCGACCTTCACACTACAAGGTCACCTCCAGATGGTTTTGTCCGGTCCCGCCTACTAAGTGCTTGTTCACAAAGTCATTTCTAATGTGAATGCAATCCGACCCGCATGTGGACATGATGTCATGGCCTGCCACGCACTGCAGTGTTGACGGAAGTCAAATGGCTTCCACTCTCAGTCCTGGCGCATTTGTGGCAATTTCCAGGATTTTGTGCAGTCAAAGTCAACATTTTGTGAAGTGAATTATTGTGTGTCGAAGTATAGTCAGAGTCAAACATAAATTAACGTTGTTGCCCTAGGGCAGGGGTGTCCAAAGTGCGGTCCGCAGATAATTGTTTACCGGCCCGCCACACATTCTGGAAATGCTATTGCAAAAATTTAAAATAAACATTTTTAAAAAAGTAGAATGAGGTGAAATCTAACTAGAAAAAGTTGCAATGTTGACACAAAGCTGCCATGAAGGTGTTTTTTTTTTCTTTTTGTCTATCTTTATTTTTCTTTTTTTGCCATTGCTCAAAAAAATAAATTAAAAAAATAAATGTTATAATGAATTATTGACCTACTCAAGGCTCCAAATATTTCCAATATTTCACTTTAAAATGTTTTATGTGGAAAATATTGCATATATTGTGTGGTTGCCATACAAAAACAGCAACGTTTTCTTTGACAAAAGAGCATAAAACAAAACAAATAATAGTTCAAACGTAAAATGGACAGATATATCTGAAGTTGATCTCGTAACTTAAGTGTTGAAAGTAAAAAAAAAACTAATACAAATGTTTTACTTTCTGAGTGGAGCACCTTTTGTATCCTGAATATATTGGATGGGATTTTATTTATCTTTTCACTGTGATTACTCAAAAATAACAATGACTTAAAATCAATGGTGTCTTGCATTATTGATCTTTTTAAAGGCCTACTGAAAGCCACTACTACCGACCACGCAGTCTGATAGTTTATATATCAATGATGAAATCTTAACATTGCAACACATGCCAATACGGCCGGGTTAACTTATAAAGGGACATTTTAAATTTCCCGGGAAATATCCGGCTGAAACGTTGCGGTATGATGACGTATGCGCGTGACGAAGTCCGAGTAACGGAAGTTATGGTACCCCGTAGAATCCTATACAAAAAGCTCTGTTTTCATTTCATAATTCCACAGTATTCTGGACATCTTTTGCAATTTGTTTAATGAACAATGAAGGCTGCAAAGAAGACAGTTGTAGGTGGGATCGGTGTATTAGCAGCGGACTACAGCAACACAACCAGGAGGACTTTGTTGGAGAGCAGACGCGCTAGCCGCCGACCTCACCTTGACTTCCTACGTCTCCGGGCCGCCAAACGCATCGGGTGAAGTCCTTCGTCCTTCTGCCGATCGCTGGAACGCAGGTGAGCACGGGTGTTGATGAGCAGATGAGGGCTGGCTGGCGTAGGTGGAGAGCTAATGTTTTTAGCATAGCGCTGTGCAGTCCGGTTGCTAAGTTGCTAAGTTAGCTTCAATGGCGTCATTAGCACAGCATTGTTAACCTTCGCCAGCCTGGAAAGCATTAACCGTGTATTTACATGTCCACGGTTTAATAGTATTGTTGATTTTCTATCTATCCTTCCAGTCAGGGGTTTATTTTTTTTGTTTCTATATGCAGTTAAAGCACGATGCTATCACGTTAGCTCGTAGCTAAAGCATTTCGTCGATGTATTGTCGTGGAGATAAAAGGCAATGAATGTCCATTTCGCGTTCTCGACTCTCATTTTCAAGAGGATATAGTATCCCAGGTGGTTTAAAATACAAATCCGTGATCTACAATAAAAAAAGGAGAGAGTGTGGAATCCAATGAGCCAGCTTGTACCTAAGTTACGGTCAGAGCGAAAAAAGATACGTCCATCACTGCCTCTCAAGTCCTTCACTGTAACGTTCCTCATCCACGAATCTTTCATCCTCGCTCAAATTAATGGGGTAATCGTCGCTTTCTCGGTCCGAATCTCTCTCGCTCCATTGTAAACAACGGGGAATTGTGAGGAATACTAGCTCCTGTGACGTCACGCTACTTCCGGTACAAGCAAGGCTTTTTTTTTATCAGCGAGCAAAAGTTGCGAACTTTATCGTCGATTTTCTCTACTAAATCCTTTCAGCAAAAAAATGGCAATATCGCAAAATGATCAAGTATGACACATAGAATGGATCTGCTATTCCCGTTTAAATAAAAAAAAAAAACATTTCAGTAGGCCTTTAAGGCTCTAATGACTTCACATCAAACATTGCTTTCTGAATGTTTTGGGCAGTGGGGGAAATACTGCAGATTTCACTTTTATTATAAAAAAACAAAGTTGTCTTGACAGAAAAGGCATAAAATCTTTTTGTTTTTTTAAATTTTATATCAACCTAAAGTTGATATACTGTACAGATTTACTGTAAGCGGGTAAATTAAAAAAAATTACAAATAATTTGACTTGTTTTTAACATTTTAATGACTTACACCCTTTATAGTCCCCGGGAGCCCTAAAGGTAAAAAAACAACAAAATGTTGTTATGATTTGAAAATGAAAACTATCAAAATGGCCCCCGCAGGGTTTAATTTTGCGCTGCCCTCAGTGGAAAAAGTTTGGACACCCCTGCCCTAGGGTAAACTGGGTAACACACGGCACACTGACAAAGCTTAACCTATTGTTACTATAACAATCTACAAGGTTAATACAGTTTGCTTCTCTTTCTTCCCCTCCATTTATCTGCTTTCTTCTGTATCTGTAGTTATCATGACATATATGTATTGTTGCATTTGAACAACTGTATTGTTGATAATAAAGGTAATTATTGGTATTGTTCATTATCAAGTGATATTTCTATTGGTATTTGTATTGATCCATTTGTAGTGTAATAATGCTAATTGTCATTTCTGTATTATTAATATTTATTTCACTAACTGCTTCTTTGATATCACTTTTACTATCATATTTGTACATGTCCTGTTTCCTGATGTTGCTCTATTGTTGTTGTTGTTGTTGTTGTTGTTGTTGTCTCTCTGTCTAATCCCCCTCTTGTCCCCACAATTCCCCCCTCTGTCTTCCTTCCAGGGGCGGTGTAGCTCGGTTGGTAGAGTGGCCGTGGCAGCAACTTGAGGGTTCCGGGTTCGATCCCCGCTTCCGCCATCCCAGTCACTGCCGTTGTGTCCTTGGGCAAGACAATTTACACACCTGTTCCCAGTGCCACCCACACTGCTTTAAATGTAACTTAGATATTGGCTTTCACTATGTAAAAGCGCTTTGAGTCACTGGAGAAAAGTGCTATATAAATATAATTCACTTTCTTTCTCTTTCTCTCTTTTTATACACTTTACAAGAAATACATTGGCGACAAACTCCGTAGCTTGCTAGCTTTCTGAGACTCTTATTTTGATAGCGCAGGCAGGATGGAGCAGGGCTTTTATTGTGAAGACAGGAGCTGTGCAGTCGGTTTTTAGAGTTTTGACAGGAGATGCGGTTGAAATAAAAAGTGTTTCTGGCCTTCCTGTCGGTCATTTTTTCTTAATGATGATGTGGCAGCAGCCAGCGTCATCTCACAAGACCCTCGGGTGGCGTGAATGTCAATCAAGTGACCAAAGTCACGTCTTGGTGAAGATTGATGATCCATCATTTTTAGCTCTACTTTTGTAATGCCTGGCTGGTGATGGACTGACACACCCTCCACCATCCACCGCTAGCTCGCCATCCACGTAATGGACACGCCTGGTCTAGTGGAACAGGCTCCATCATTTGAATAAAAGCCTGATTTTGATTACACAATAAAAAATTGTTGTTTAGAAAACATTGTTGGTTCCCAATAAATTCTCTCCCTGACCACTTGAGGGTACCACAGACTGTGGATGCTTTTAAAAAAGGCTTAAAAACCCTACTTTTTTTTTTAAAAAGCCTTTTTTTAGATATATGCATACTAGTTCTAGCTATTTGGTTGTTCTAGTTTTTATTATTATTATTATTTTTTTTAAATTATCTTTTTATTTTTATTATTATTATTTTTATTTTTATTTTTTAATACACTGTAGCACTTTGATGTTGTTTACTCAATGTAAAGTGATTTTTACAAATAAAATCTATTATTTTTATTATTATTATTAAGTTAAAAAGGACACTTGTAGAATTTCAATGTTTTCCATAACATTTTGATGACCCGCATCATTTCAAAAGTAAGTCCATTCACTAAATATGTGACTCCAAATAACCTCCACAATTGCTGTATATTTTATCATTCCACTGACCTTTGAACTTTGAGAGAAAATAACGATGTTCTGAATCTTTTCACCTGGAAAATATTGGCCGATGAAGAGCAACATGGCCCCCACTATAGGAGTTCCCAGCAGGGTTCCCAGATCACACACTGAGGTCTGTGGCTGGCCCTCCATCTCTGTGGGCGGGGCCAGTGGGTGTGAGGAGACAACACACCTTAGCTGTGTGAGCGCACAGTGGCTCCTTTCGCTGCTTGCCATGCTGGAGCCACCGCAGGATCGCACTGTTGACATGGGAGCCGGTGCAGAAGAGAAAGGCAGACCACCCCTCAGACCCTGGGCTCATCTTTGTTGAAAATGCCTCCTGGAGCCCCAGCGGTGCTATATTTAGCAACAACACTCTTCATTCTTAAAAGCAGGGGTGTCCATTACGTGGATGGTGGAGGGTGTGTCAGTCCATCACCATTTGTCTAAACCAGGGGTGTCCATTACGTGGATGGTGGAGGGTGTGTCAGTCCATCACCATTTGTCTAAACCAGGGGTGTCCATTAGGTGGATGGTGAAGGGTGTGTCAGTGGATGGTGGAGGGTGTGTCAGTGGATGGTGGAGGGTGTGTCAGTCCATCACCAGCCAGGCATTACAAAAGTAGAGCTAAAAATGATGGATCATCAATCTTCACCAAGACGTGACTTTGGTCACTTGATTGACATTCACGCCACCCGAGGGTCTTGTGAGATGAGGCTGGCTGCTGCCACATCATCATTAAGAAAAAACGACCGACAGGGAGGCCGGAAACACTTTTTATTTCAACAGACTCTCCTGTCAAAACTCTAAAGACCGACCGCACAGTTCCTGTCTTCACAATAAAAGCCCTGCTCCATCCTGCTTGGCTAACAAAATAAGAGTCTCAGAAAAGCTAGCGCACACAAGCTAGCAAGCTACGGAGTTTGCTGCCAATGTATTTCTTGTAAAGTGTATAAAAAGGAGTA
>NC_084740.1:61946498-61966498 GCF_033978785.1 Entelurus aequoreus
TGTCACGGCACATCGTCAGGCCTGCGTAGTTTCCTCTAGCTTCTGTAGCTCCTCCCCTTCCTCCTCACTCCCTGCTTGCGATGCTGAGGTGAGTTGTGTCCAAGTTGGTGTGGTGCTGTGTGACGTTTTCTAACAAAAAAAGAACGGTTTATTTTTGTAAGTCTTGCCGTATATTGCGGACTTTTTATGTACCCTTAAGATATCAAGTGTTTTTGTGTTATTTTAACTGCTATTTTGTGCACTACAAGCGTTTTGTTTGAGTGACAGTGTTGCCGCAATTTGTTTGGAGCGGTCCTCTTTCCTGTCACGTGACCACTACTTCCTGTCGGTAAAAAGTATGTTGCTATCTTTCCTGTCACACATGAATGCATACAACATGATACATCACACATGCATGCATACAACATGATATATCACACGTACATGCATACAACATGATACATCACACATGCATGCAAACAACATGATATGTCACACATGCAAGCATACAACATGATACATCACACATGCATGCATACAACGTGATACATCACACATGCATGCATACAACATGATACATCACACATGCATGCATACAACATGATACATCACACATGCATGCAAACAACATGACGCATCACTCATGCATGCATACAACATGATACATCACACATGCATGCATACAACATGATACATCACACATGCATGCATACAACATGATACATCACACATGCATGCATACAACATGATGCATCACACATGCATGCATACAACATGATACATCACACATGCATGCATACAACATGATACATCACACATGCATGCATACAACATGATACATCACACATGCATGCAAACAACATGATGCATCACACATGCATGCATACAACATGATACATCACACATGCATGCATACAACATGATACATCACACATGCATGCAAACAACATGACGCATCACTCATGCATGCATACAACATGATACATCACACATGCATGCAAACAACATGACGCATCACTCATGCATGCATACAACATGATACATCACACATGCATGCATACAACATGATACATCACACGTACATGCATACAACATGATACATCACACATGCATGCATACAACATGATAAATCACACATGCATGCATACAACATGATACATCACACATGCATGCATACAACATGATACATCACACATGCATGCATACAACATGATAAATCAAACATGCATGCATGCAACATGATACATCACACATGCATGCATACAACATGATACATCACACGTACATGCATACAACATGATACATCACACATGCATGCATACAACATGATACATCACACGTACATGCATACAACATGATACATCACACATGCATGCATACAACATGATAAATCGCACATGCATGCATACAACATGATACATCACACATGCATGCATACAACATGATACATCACACGTACATGCATACAACATGATACATCACACATGCATGCATACAACATGATACGTCACACATGCATGCATACAACATGATACATCACACATGCATGCATACAACATGATACATCACACATGCATGCATACAACATGATACATCACACATGCATGCATACAACATGATACATCACTCATGCATGCATACAACATGATACATCACACATGCATGCATACAACATGATACATCACGCATGCATACAACATGATACATCACACATGCATGCATACAACATGATACATCACACATGCATGCATACAACATGATATATCACACATGCATGCATACAACATGATACATCACACATGCATGCATACAACATGATGCATCACACATGCATGCATACAACATGATACATCACACATGCATGCAAACAACATGATACATCACTCATGCATGCATACAACATGATATGTCACACATGCATGCATACAACATGATGCATCACACATGCATGCATGCAACATGATACGTCACACATGCATGCATACAACATGATACATCACACATGCATGCATACAACATGATACATCACACATGCATGCATACAACATGATACATCACACATGCATGCATACAACATGATACGTCACACATGCATGCATACAACATGATACATCACACATGCATGCATACAACATGACACATCACACATGCATGCATACAACATGATACATCACACATGCATGCAAACAACATGACGCATCACACATGCATGCATACAACATGATACATCACACATGCATGCATACAACATGATGCATCACACATGCATGCATGCAACATTATGCATCACACATGCATGCATACAACATGATACATCACACATGCATGCATACAACATGATGCATCACACATGCATGCATACAACATGATGCATCACTCATGCATGCATACAACATGATACATCACACATGCATGCATACAACATGATACATCACACATGCATGCATACAACATGATACATCACACATGCATGCATACAACATGATACATCACACATGCATGCATACAACATGATACATCACGCATGCATACAACATGATACATCACTCATGCATGCATACAACATGATACGTCACACATGCAAGCATACAACATGATACATCACACATGCATGCATACAACATGATACATCACACATGCATGCATACAACATGATGCATCACACATGCATGCATACAACATGATACATCACACATGCATGCATACAACATGATACATCACACATGCATGCATACAACATGATGCATCACACATGCATGCATACAACATGATGCATCACACATGCACACATGCAACATGATGCATCACACATGCATGCATACAACATGATACATCACACATGCATGCAAACAACATGACGCATCACACATGCATGCATACAACATGATGCATCACACATGCATGCATACAACATGATGCATCACACATGCATGCATACAACATGATGCATTACACATGCATGCATACAACATGATACATCACACATGCATGCATACAACATGATGCATCACACATGCATGCATACAACATGATGCATCACTCATGCATGCATACAACATGATACATCACACATGCATGCATACAACATGATACATCACACATGCATGCATACAACATGATGCATCACACATGCATGCATACAACATGATACATCACACATGCATGCATACAACATGATACATCACACATGCATGCATACAACATGATACATCACACATGCATGCATACAACATGATACATCACACATGCATACAACATGATACATCACACATGCATGCATACAACATGATACGTCACACATGCATGCATACAACATGATACATCACACATGCATGCATACAACATGATGCATCACACATGCATGCATACAACATGATACATCACTCATGCATGCATACAACATGATACGTCACACATGCAAGCATACAACATGATACATCACACATGCATGCATACAACATGATACATCACACATGCATGCATACAACATGATACATCACACATGCATGCATACAACATGATACATCACACATGCATGCATACAACATGATGCATCACACATGCATGCATACAACATGATGCATCACACATGCACACATACAACATGATACAGCATACATGCATGCATACAACATGATACATCACACATGCATGCATACAACATGATGCATCACACATGCATGCATACAACATGATGCATCACACATGCATGCATACAACATGATACATTACACATGTATGCATACAACATGATGCATCACACATGCATGCATACAACATGATGCATCACACATGCATGCATACAACATGATACATTACACATGTATGCATACAACATGATAGATCACACATGCATGCAAACAACATGATGCATCACACATGCATGCATACAACATGATACATCACACATGCATGCGTACAACATGATACATCACACATGCATGCATACAACATGATACATCACACATGCATGCATACAACATGATACATCACACATGCATGCATACAACATGATACATCACACATGCATGCATACAACATGATACACCACACATGCATGCATACAACATGATACATCACACATTGCTTTCTAGTCAAAAAGGACCCAAATTGACCTAATGAGGGCACCACAGACTGTGGATGCTTAAAAAAAAAAAGCATAAAAACTAGGGATGTCGATAAATGCTTTAAAATGTAATATCGGAAATTATCGGTATCGGTTTCAAAAAATAAAATGTATGACTTTTTAAAACGTCACTGTGTGCACAGAATTAGAGAGAAGGACAGAGCGCCAATAAACCTTAAAGGAACTGCCTTTGCGTGCCGGCCCAGTCACATAATATCTACGGCTGTGAATGCAAGGCATAGTTGGTCAACAGCCATACAGGTCACACTGAGGGTAGACGTATAAACAACTTTAACACTGTTACAAATATGCACCACACTGTGAACCCACACCAAACAAGAATGACAAACACATTTCGGGAGAACATCCGCACCGTAACACAACATAAACACAACAGAACAAATACCCAGAACCCCTTGCAGCACTAATACATCTGACACACCTCACACACCTGACACACCTCACACACCTGACACACCTCACACACCTCACACACCTCACACACCTGACACACCTGACACACCTCACACACCTGACACACCTGACACACCTCACACACCTGACACACCTCACACACCTCACACACCAGACACACCTGACACACCTCACACACCTCACACACCTGACACACCTCACACACCTCACACACCTCACACACCTGACACACCTGACACACCTGACACACCTGACACACCTCACACACCTCACACACCTCACACACCTGACACACCTGACACACCTGACACACCTCACACACCTCACACACCTCACACACCTGACACACCTCACACACCTGACACACCTCACACACCTGACACACCTCACACACCTGACACACCTGACACACCTCACACACCTCACACACCTCACACACCTCACACACCTCACACACCTGACACACCTCACACACCTGACACACCTGACACACCTCACACACCTGACACACCTGACACACCTCACACACCTGACACACCTGACACACCTCACACACCAGACACACCTGACACACCTCACACACCTGACACACCTGACACACCTGACACACCTCACACACGTCACACACCTGACACACCTCAGACACCTCACACACCTCACACACCTCACACACCTGACACACCTGACACACCTGACACACCTGACACACCTCACACACCTGACACACCTGACACACCTGACACACGTCACACACCTGACACACTTGACACACCTGACACACCTCACACACCTCACACACCTGACACACCTGACACACCTCACACACCTGACACACCTGACACACCTGACAAACCTCACACACCTGCCACACCTGACACACCTCACACACCTGACACACCTGACACACCTGACAAACCTCACACACCTGACACACCTGACACACCTGACACACCTCACACACCTCACACACCTGACACACCTGACACACCTGACACACCTCACACACCTGACACACCTCACACACCTGACACACCTGACACACCTGACACACGTCACACACCTGACACACCTGACACACCTGACACACCTGACACACCTGACACACCTCACACACCTGACACACCTGACACACCTGACAAACCTGACAAACCTCACACACCTGACACACCTGACACACCTGACACACCTGACACACCTCACACACCTCACACACCTGACACACCTCACACACCTGACACACCTGACACACCTGACAAACCTCACACACCTGACACACCTGACACACCTCACACACCCGACACACCTGACACACCTGACAAACCTCACACACCTGACACACCTGACACACCTCACACACCTCACACACCTCACACACCTGACACACCTGACACACCTGACACACCTCACACACCTGACACACCTCACACACCTGACACACCTGACACACGTCACACACCTGACACACCTGACACACCTGACACACCTGACACACCTCACACACCTCACACACCTGACACACCTGACACACCTCACACACCTGACACACCTCACACACCTCACACACCTGACACACCTGACACACCTCACACACCTGACACACCTCACACACCTGACACACCTCACACACCTGACACACCTGACACACCTCACACACCTCACACACCTGACACACCTGACACACCTGACACACCTGACAAACCTCACACACCTGACACACCTGACACACCTCACACACCTGACACACCTGACACACCTCACACACCTCACACACCTGACACACCTGACAAACCTCACACACCTGACACACCTCACACACGTCACACACCTGACACACCTCACACACCTGACACACCTGACACACCTCACACACCTGACACACCTCACACACCACACACACCTCACACACCTGACACACCTCACACACCTCACACACCTGACACAGGTGACTGCCAGCTTCTTGAGTTGACAGGAAAGAAAGGTTTCTGGGCCAAGTCTTTGGACAGGCAGACCTGCTGTGCTTAGTTTGTCCTGCCCGCGTGGTGCAAACACTGCGTGGTCCAAACATTGCGTGGTCCAAAGACTGCGTGGTGCAAAGACTGCGTGGTCCAAAGACTGCGTGGTCCAAAGACTGCGTGGTCCAAAGACTGCGAGCGGACTCGCACAGACTCGGTGGGCCAGAAAGCTGCGGCCCCCGTGACGTGTTGGCGGTGACACTTCCACTGTTTCCTTTCTTTGGCGTGCGCCCGCATGGCGAGACGCCGTCCAGGAGCTTTTAGCCGTCTCCGCCAGCAGGAGACAATACCCAGAGAGAATAAGCAGTGCTGCGAAGGTGTGACACGTCACGTAACATTCCCACAGCTCTGTGCATTCCACCTTTAATTGCTCCTTTTCCACAGAAACGCCCCCCTTTGCTGCCACTTCATTAGGTACACCTGCACAATCTCACCGCATCGCAGCCAAAATGGTGCTTTTACGGAAATAATGCTTGTTTTTTCAAACGTCTTCCACATTTCAGCCAGCACTTTATTATGTCTCGGTGGATATTACAAATTAGATATACTTCAGAGTAGTCACTGTACAGCAGAGGTGGGTAGTAACATGCTACATCACTCCCAACACTTTTTGGAAAAAATTTACTTGTCAGAGTAGTTTTATTGCAATATACTTTTTACTTTGACTTGAGTGTTGTCACGACTTGGTCCTTGGTGTGGATTGTTTTCCCAAGGTGCAAAGCAACTTGACTGGACACGACGTGCAGGTGAGGACATGTTTAATATTTAAACTCAAAAGGCTCAAAAGGGTATAAACAAAAGGCGCGCACAATGGCGGAGAACTATAAACATTAAATAAAAACTTACTTGACAAGGAACTGTGAACATGGCATGAAGACGCGTGATCATAAAGGCTGCAGAGCATAAATGTGATGTCGACAGGCAGACTAACAGAAAACAATGGACTTAAATAATACAGACATGATTGGTGAAAACAGGTGCGTGACTCGAAACGTGAAACAGGCGCGTGACAGGACAGGTGAAAACTAATGAGTTGCTATGGAAACAAACAAACAAGGAAATGCAACCAGGAACTAAAAAGAGTCCAAAAGACAAACACATGGCCAAAACAAAAACATGATCAACAGACATGACATAGCCCCTCCCTCAAGGACAGATCCCAGATGTCCAAAAACAAAAACAAAACAAAAAACAGGATCAAGAGTCATGGGAGGGCGGGAGGGGGACTTGGCGGTGGATCGCCAGACCAGGTGTCCCCGAATCCACCGGGGCAGGATCAGGTGGCGGCGACGCGTAGACCGCCGCTGTACCTGACGAGGTGGGCGACCCGGGAATGGCCATATCCATGGCCGACGAGGAGGTGGGCGCACTTGGCGTGGCGGCCGACCGGGTAGTGGCCACATCCGTGGCCGACAAGGAGGTCGGCGTACCTGGCGTGGCGGACGCCCGTGGACTGGCCACATCCATGGCCGACGAGGTGGATGCGTCGTCATTGTGGCAGACGTGGAAACTGCAGATGAAGCAGGTGGCGAAGCTTGGCGTGGAACGTCGGGCGGCGAAGCTTGGCGTGGAACGTCGGGTGGCGATAGCAGGGGTGTCAAAAGTGTGCCCCGGAGGCCATTTGCGGCCCACAGCTAATGTTTTAAAGGCCCACGGCACATTCTAAAAATCAAAATCAATGTCATTATGAATTATTGACCTATCCAAGGTTCCCATTACTTCACATCAAATATTCCACGAAGAAAGATATTTTTGGTGGAAGATTTTGCAACTTTGGTAAATAAATAACCCAAACATTTATATTTTGTTGTTTTCTTACTGTACCGAAAATGAACCGAACCGTGACCTCTAAACCGAGGTATGTACCGAACCCAAATTTTTGTGTACCGTTACATCCCTAATATATATATATATATATATATATATATATATATATATATATATATATATATATATATATATATATATATATATATATATATATATATATATATATATATATATATATATATATATATATATATATATATACTGAAAGTGTGTATGTATATTTGTGTATATACAGTAGATAGACAGTATATATACATATACATGTTCAAAGTGTGCATTTTTTTACTAAAATAAGGACTTTTGTCTAGGCTAGCACATTTATTCATGTTTATGTTGTTTCCTACGGGGATCCCTGCTTCACACTGCAAAAAGTGACATCTAAGTAAGATGAAATATGTCAAATAAGGTGATATTTGCTTATTTTCTGTCTGATAAGATCATTCTTCTCACTAAGCAGATTTGATGTTAGAGTGTTTTACTTGTTTTAAGTGTTTTGCTCCTAAATGATGTCAGTAAGATATTACAGCTTGTTGCTGAGATTTGATGAGCTATATTGAGTAAAACATGCTTGAAACTAGAATATCAAGTGTTGCAAAGCTGTGTCATCAACACTCACAAGTAGAAAACTACTTTTTTAAAGTCATCATTTCTTATTTCAAGCATGAAATAAAAAAATCATGACTTTGACACAATTGTGTCTCATAATTAAAACAGATGACAGCCAAATGGACTTTGCTGTTTTATTTTCAATGAAACAATAGAAAATATGTACTCATATAGTAGTACAGTTGGCACAGTACAGTAAACTGACAGTTAATATTTAAACATTTGACATTTCTAACAATTTTGAACAGAAATAGTTCATGCACATTCAGATAAATTCTTCAAAATTACAATAAAAACAAATTCGGTCGGGGGCCGGGCTGTAAATATATATATATATATATATATATATATATATATATATATATATATATATATATATATATATATATATATATATATATATATATATATATATATATATATATATATATATATATATATATATATATATTCCTTGCGCACTAATTGACTGAAAGAGCACGCACTTGGCGCGATGATGTCATTTTATGGATGGGAAAATGCAAGAAATGTAATGCCGAGCGCATATCATTATGTCAAGATAATGGCACTAGCATATATTTTTCAACATATTGAGAAAAAAGGTCTCATATTTGTTTTTTGTACCAAGAAAAGTGCACTTGTTATTAGTCAGAATATACTTATTTTAAGATATTTTTAGGTTCATTGAGGTTAGCTAATTTGACTTGTTTTGGAAAGTCTTGACGAGCCAAATTTTCTTGTTTTATTGGCAGATAATTTTGCTTAGTTCAAGTAAAATACCCCTCATTTTTGTTTTTTGTTTTTCTTGTTTTTGAACACTGACTTTTTGCAGTGCACTATACAAACTTTTTGATTTACAAACCATTTTCAAGCACCAATTAGATCTGTAAATCAAGGTTCCTTTATATGGCAAATAATATATTGTGATATATATGGTGGTATAATTAGTAGTGTGATATATATGGTGATATAATTTGTAGTGTGATATATATGGTGATATAATTAGTAGTGTGATATATATGGTGATATAATTTGTAGTGTGATATATATGGTGATATAATTTGTAGTGTGATATATATGGTGATATAATTAGTAGTGTGATATATATGGTGATATAATTAGTAGTGTGATATATATGGTGATATAATTAGTAGTGTGATATATATGGTGATATAATTTGTAGTGTGATATATATGGTGATATAATTAGTAGTGTGATATATATGGTGATATAATTAGTAGTGTGATATATATGGTGATATAATTTGTAGTGTGATATATATGCTGATATAATTAGTAGTGTGATATATATGGTGATATAATTAGTAGTGTGATATATATGGTGATATAATTAGTAGTGTGATATATATGGTGATATAATTTGTAGTGTGATATATATGGTGATATAATTAGTAGTGTGATATATATATGGTGATATAATTAGTAGTGTGATAAATATAGTGATATAATTAGTAGAGTGATTATATATGGTGGTATAATTAGTAGGCCCGGTGCAGGGATGGAGTGGGTGAGAAGGTGTGTGGAGCTCGGTGTTCTCTGTGGGAGGTCACACAATAAAAAACAAGCCACATTTAATGAAGTTTGGTGGAAAGTTCACACATAAAAAGGTTTGTTGCTTTTAGCGAGGCGGCAGAAAAAAAGCTCTTTCAGTTTCTCCCGAGGTCAAGTTGGTGTTCATCTCAGTAAGTCTGGACAAGATGGATGAATGTTTCCCCTCCCAATGATCCAACATGGCATCCATCAGTGCCTTTGTGGAGCCTAATAGCAATTCTGCAAAGCTGACACTAACGTTTGCCCCAAGTTCAGCGAGGACATTAGAAAGTGTGCGTCTGCACTCAATGGCCAAATAAAACGGGAAGCGTCCAAATTGTAATAGTTTGGCAAACACATGGAGGAGCAGTTACGATACAGGCGGGCCCGCCTCCAAATGGGCATCAACAAGAGGCCAGGGAGGGAGGCTCATTTTTCTCCTGACAGACTTGTCTACAGCTTGGTGTGTGTGTGTGTGTGTGTGTGTGTGTGTGTGTGTGTGTGTGTGTGTGTGTGTGTGTGTGTGTGTGTGTGTGTGTGTGTGTGTGTGTGTGTGTGTGTGTGTCTTTCAAGTCCAATTTGGATTGTCAACAGATGAAAATATTTGTGCGTTCCAAGGCCAGCGCACACACACACACACACACACACACGCACACACACACACACACACACACACTCTTGTATGGGTTACCTTCTTGAGACCTGAGAAAAATGCCTCCCTCTTTAGGACCAGCCTTTCTAGATATATAAAGATGTGTATTTACAACATTAATAATATATACATACTATGCAAATATAAACAAAGCTTGTTGTGAGAAATGAGTTGGAATTCAACAAGAAAAAGGTCACAATTTCACAAGAAAAACTGAACATTTGTGCAATATTATGATAAAAGTTGGACTTTTACTCAATAACAGTCGCAGTTTTACAAGAAAAGCTTAAATTGTCGGCAATTTTATGAAAAAACTAGTAATTTTACTCGACAAAAGTCACAATTTTATAAGCAAACTTCAAAATGTGTGCAATATTACAATCATAATCGGAATGTTACTTGGCAAAATTGTGACAAAAGTCATCATTTTACTCGAAAAATGTCACTATTTTACAAAAACAACAAAAAATTGGCAATATTGTGATAAAAGTCAGAACTTTATATGACCAATGTCACCTATTTTGCATTAAAAAGTAATAATTTACATAAAAAAGTCATCATTTGATGAGCAAATATTGCAATATTACAGAAACAGAAAGAATATGACAAATTGTTCCCAAATTTATAAGAAAAAAGTCGACACATTGTGAGAAAAAGACTAATTTTAGTTATTTTTTTAATTTTTTGTTTGTAATTGGTTTTTAATCATTATTTACTTCAAGTTATTACAGTATGTCTCTTTATACATTTTTTTTTTAATGGTTATTAATTTTGGCCAAAGGTGGCACATTTAAATTTCTTACACACACTTGTTGTTTCATATGTTGACCAGATGTGGAGCGTTTTTAAAACCGACGCACAGTCAATGTGAAAAATCCCTCCTTTTTGGGCCCACCCTCATTTTGATAGATGTCACCACAAAATGAGACATTGGAAGTCCTTCTTTAGCTGCCATCTTGTTTGATCATATATTGCTGCCTTTGCACCTGTCAATGTTTACCTTCGTATGCACATTAAATAAATAAAAAATCCTGACTTTGGAGCAATGTTCACAGACTCTAGTATTTGGCTCTCTATTAGATGCAATGTTATTGGGACCATGATTTATGTCATCACTTGTTCACACCTCCTCATATGGAAGATACTTTTCCTTCTTCAAGTCTCAATAAGGGTAGAAATACAAGAACACACACACACACACACACACACACACACACTCTTGTATGTGTAACCTTCTTGAGACCTGAGAAAAATGCCTCCCTCTTTAGGACCAGCCTTTCTAGATATATAAAGATGTGTATTTACAACATTAATAATATATACATATTATGCAAATATAAACAAAGCTTGTTGTGAAAAATGAGCTGGAATTCAACAAGAAAAAGGTCACAATTTCACAAGAAAAACTGAACATTTGTGCAATATTATGATACAAGTTGGACTTTTACTCAATAACAGTCGCAGTTTTACAAGAAAAGCTTAAATTGTCAGCAATTTTATGAAAAAACTAGTAATTTTACTCGACAAAAGTCACAATTTTATAAGCAAACTTCAAAATGTGTGCAATATTACAATCATAATCGGAATTTTACTTGGCAAAATTGTGACAAAAGTCATCATTTTACTCAAAAAATGTCACTATTTTACAAAAACAACAAAAAATTGGCAATATTGTGATAAAAGTCAGAACTTTATATGACCAATGTCACCTATTTTGCATTAAAAAGTAATAATTTACATACAAAAGTCATCATTTGATGAGAAAATATTGCAATATTACAGAAACAGAAAGAATATGACAAATTGTTCCCAAATTTATAAGAAAAAAGTCGACACATTGTGAGAAAAAGACTAATTTTAGTTATTTTTTTAATTTTTTGTTTGTAATTGGTTTTTAATCATTATTTACTTCAAGTTATTACAGTATGTCTCTTTATACATTTTTTTTAATGGTTATTAATTTTGGCCAAAGGTGGCACATTTAAATTTCTTACACACACTTGTTGTTTCATATGTTGACCAGATGTGGAGCATTTTTAAAACCGACGCACAGTCAATGTGAAAAATCCCTCCTTTTTGGGCCCACCCTCATTTTGATGGATGTCACCACCAAATGAGACATTGGAAGTCCTTCTTTAGCTGCCATCTTGTTTGATCATATATTGCTGCCTTTGCACCTGTCAATGTTTACCTTCGTATGCACATTAAATAAATAAAAAATCCTGACTTTGGAGCAATGTTCACAGACTCTAGTATTTGGCTCTCTATTAGATGCAATGTTATTGGGACCATGATTTATGTCATCACTTGTTCACACCTCCTCATATGGAAGATACTTTTCCTTCTTCAAGTCTCAATAAGGGTAGAAATACAAGAACACACACACACACACACACACACACACACACACACACACACACACTCTTGTATGGGTTACCTTCTTGAAACCTGAGAAAAATGCCTCCCTCTTTAGGACCAGCCTTTCTAGATATATAAAGATGTGTATTTACAACATTAATAATATATACATAATATGCAAATATAAACAAAGCTTGTTGTGAAAAATGAGTTGGAATTCAACAAGAAAAAGGTCACAATTTCAAAAGAAAAACTGAACATTTGTGCAATATTATGATAAAAGTTGGACTTTTACTCAATAACAGTCGCAGTTTTACAAGAAAAGCTTAAATTGTCAGCAATTTTATGAAAAAACTAGTAATTTTACTCGACAAAAGTCACAATTTTATAAGCAAACTTCAAAATGTGTGCAATATTACAATCATAATCGGAATTTTACTTGGCAAAATTGTGACAAAAGTCATCATTTTACTCAAAAAATGTCACTATTTTACAAAAACAACAAAAAAATTGGCAATATTGTGATAAAAGTCAGAACTTTATATGACCAATGTCACCTATTTTGCATTAAAAAGTAATAATTTACATAAAAAAGTCATCATTTGATGAGAAAATATTGCAATATTACAGAAACAGAAAGAATATGACAAATTGTTCCCAAATTTATAAGAAAAAAGTCGACACATTGTGAGAAAAAGACTAATTTTAGTTATTTTTTTAATTTTTTGTTTGTAATTGGTTTTTAATCATTATTTACTTCAAGTTATTACAGTATGTCTCTTTATACATTTTTTTTAATGGTTATTAATTTTGGCCAAAGGTGGCACATTTAAATTTCTTACACACACTTGTTGTTTCATATGTTGACCAGATGTGGAGCATTTTTAAAACCGACACACAGTCAATGTGAAAAATGCCTCCTTTTTGGGCCCACCCTCATTTTGATAGATGTCACCACCAAATGAGACATTGGAAGTCCTTCTTTAGCTGCCATCTTGTTTGATCATATATTGCTGCCTTTGCACCTGTCAATGTTTACCTTCGTATGCACATTAAATAAATAAAAAATCCTGACTTTGGAGCAATGTTCACAGACTCTAGTAATTGGCTCTCTATTAGATGCAATGTTATTGGGACCATGATTTATGTCATCACTTGTTCACACCTCATCATATGGAAGATACTTTTCCTTCTTCAAGTCTCAATAAGGGTAAAAATACAAGAACACACACACACACACACACACACACACACACACACACACACACACACACTCTTGTATGTGTAACCGTCTTGAGACCTGAGAAAAATGCCTCCCTCTTTAGGACCAGCCTTTCTAGATATATAAAGATGTGTATTTACAACATTAATAATATATACATATTATGCAAATATAAACAAAGCTTGTTGTGAAAAATGAGTTGGAATTCAACAAGAAAAAGGTCACAATTTCACAAGAAAAACTGAACATTTGTGCAATATTATGATAAAAGTTGGACTTTTACTCAATAACAGTCGCAGTTTTACAAGAAAAGCTTAAATTGTCAGCAATTTTATGAAAAAGCTAGTAATTTTACTCGACAAAAGTCACAATTTTATAAGCAAACTTCAAAATATGTGCAATATTACAATCATAATCGGAATTTTACTTGGCAAAATTGTGACAAAAGTCATCATTTTACTCAAAAAATGTCACTATTTTACAAAAACAACAAAACATTGGCAATATTGTGATAAAAGTCAGAACTTTATATGACCAATGTCACCTATTTTGCATTAAAAAGTAATAATTTACATAAAAAAGTCATCATTTGATGAGAAAATATTGCAATATTACAGAAACAGAAAGAATATGACAAATTGTTCCCAAATTTATAAGAAAAAAGTCGACACATTGTGAGAAAAAGACTAATTTTAGTTATTTTTTTAATTTTTTGTTTGTAATTGGTTTTTAATCATTATTTACTTAAAGTTATTACAGTATGTCTCTTTATACATTTTTTTTTTAATGGTTATTAATTTTGGCCAAAGGTGGCACATTTAAATTTCTTACACACACTTGTTATTTCATATGTTGACCAGATGTGGAGCATTTTTAAAACCGACGCACAGTCAATGTGAAAAATCCCTCCTTTTTGGGCCCACCCTCATTTTGATAGATGTCACCACCAAATGAGACATTGGAAGTCCTTCTTTAGCTACCATCTTGTTTGATCATATATTGCTGCCTTTGCACCTGTCAATGTTTACCTTCGTATGCACATTAAATAAATACAAAATCCTGACTTTGGAGCAATGTTCACAGACTCTAGTATTTGGCTCTCTATTAGATGCAATGTTATTGGGACCATGATTTATGTCATCACTTGTTCACACCTCCTCATATGGAAGATACTTTTCCTTCTTCAAGTCTCAATAAGGGTAGAAATACAAGAACACACACACACACACACACACACACTCTTGTATGTGTAGCCTTCTTGAGACCTGAGAAAAATGCCTCCCTCTTTAGGACCAGCCTTTCTAGATATATAAAGATGTGTATTTAGAACATTAATAATATATACATACTATGCAAATATAAACAAAGCTTGTTGTGAAAAATGAGCTGCAATTCAACAAGAAAAAGGTCACAATTTCACAAGAAAAACTGAACATTTGTGCAATATTATGATAAAAGTTGGACTTTTACTCAATAACAGTCGCAGTTTTACAAGAAAAGCTGAAATTGTCGGCAATTTTATGAAAAAAGTAGTAATTTTACTCGACAAAAGTCACAATTTTATAAGCAAACTTCAAAATGTGTGCAATATTACAATCATAATCGGAATTTTACTTGGCAAAATTGTGACAAAAGTCATCATTTTACTCAAAAAATGTCACTATTTTACAAAAACAACAAAAAATTGGCAATATTGTGATAAAAGTCAGAACTTCATATGACCAATGTCACCTATTTTGCATTAAAAAGTAATAATTTACATAAAAAAGTCATCATTTGATGAGAAAATATTGCAATATTACAGAAACAGAAAGAATATGACAAATTGTTCCCAAATTTATAAGAAAAAAGTCGACACATTGTGAGAAAAAGACTAATTTTAGTTATTTTTTTAATTTTTTGTTTGTAATTGGTTTTTAATCATTATTTACTTCAAGTTATTACAGTATGTCTCTTTATACATTTTTTTTTTTAATGGTTATTAATTTTGGCCAAAGGTGGCACATTTAAATTTCTTACACACACTTGTTGTTTCATATGTTGACCAGATGTGGAGCATTTTTAAAACCGACGCACACTCAATGTGAAAAATCCCTCCTTTTTGGGCCCACCCTCATTTTGATAGATGTCACCACCAAATGAGACATTGGAAGTACTTCTTTAGCTGCCATCTTGTTTGATCATATATTGCTGCCTTTGCACCTGTCAATGTTTACCTTCGTATGCACATTAAATAAATAAAAAATCCTGACTTTGGAGCAATGTTCACAGACTCTAGTATTTGGCTCTCTATTAGATGCAATGTTATTGGGACCATGATTTATGTCATCACTTGTTCACACCTCCTCATATGGAAGATACTTTTCCTTCTTCAAGTCTCAATAAGGGTAGAAATACAAAAACACACACACACACACACACACACACACTCTTGTATGTGTAACCTTCTTGAGACCTGAGAAAAATGCCTCCCTCTTTAGGACCAGCCTTTCTAGATATATAAAGATGTGTATTTACAACATTAATAATATATACATATTATGCAAATATAAACAAAGCTTGTTGTGAAAAATGAGCTGGAATTCAACAAGAAAAAGGTCACAATTTCACAAGAAAAACTGAACATTTGTGCAATATTATGATAAAAGTTGGACTTTTACTCAATAACAGTCGCAGTTTTACAAGAAAAGCTTAAATTGTCGGCAATTTTATGAAAAAACTAGTAATTTTACTCGACAAATGTCACAATTTTATAAGCAAACTTCAAAATGTGTGCAATATTACAATCATAATCGGAATTTTACTTGGCAAAATTGTGACAAAAGTCATCATTTTACTCGAAAAATGTCACTATTTTACAAAAACAACAAAAAATTGGCAATATTGTGATAAAAGTCAGAACTTTATATGACCAATGTCACCTATTTTGCATTAAAAAGTAATAATTTACATAAAAAAGTCATCATTTGATGAGAAAATATTGCAATATTACAGAAACAGAAAGAATATGACAAATTGTTCCCAAATTTATAAGAAAAAAGTCGACACATTGTGAGAAAAAGACTAATTTTAGTTATTTTTTAAATTTTTTGTTTGTAATTGGTTTTTAATCATTATTTACTTCAAGTTATTACAGTATGTCTCTTTATAAAAAAAATTTTTAATGGTTATTAATTTTGGCCAAAGGTGGCACATTTAAATTTCTTACACACACTTGTTATTTCATATGTTGACCAGATGTGGAGCGTTTTTAAAACTGACGCACAGTCAATGTGAAAAATCCCTCCTTTTTGGGCCCACCCTCATTTTGATAGATGTCACCACCAAATGAGACATTGGAAGTCCTTCTTTAGCTGCCATCTTGTTTGATCATATATTGCTGCCTTTGCACCTGTCAATGTTTACCTTCGTATGCACATTAAATCAACAAAAAATCCTGACTTTGAAGCAATGTTCACAGACTCTAGTATTTGGCTCTCTATTAGATGCAATGTTATTGGGACCATGATTTATGTCATCACTTGTTCACACCTCCTCATATGGAAGATACTTTTCCTTCTTCAAGTCTCAATAAGGGTAGAAATACAAGAACACACACACACACACACACTCTTGTATGTGTAACCTTCTTGAGACCTGAGAAAAATGCCTCCCTCTTTAGGACCAGCCTTTATAGATATATAAAGATGTGTATTTACAACATTAATAATATATACATACTATGCAAATATAAACAAAGCTTGTTGTGAGAAATGAGTTGGAATTCAACAAGAAAAAGGTCACAATTTCACAAGAAAAACTGAACATTTGTGCAATATTATGATAAAAGTTGGACTTTTACTCAATAACAGTCGCAGTTTTACAAGAAAAGCTTAAATTGTCAGCAATTTTATGAAAAAACTAGTAATTTTACTCGACAAAAGTCACAATTTTATAAGCAAACTTCAAAATGTGTGCAATATTACAATCATAATCGGAATTTTACTTGGCAAAATTGTGACAAAAGTCATCATTTTACTCAAAAAATGTCACTATTTTACAAAAACAACAAAAAATTGGCAATATTGTGATAAAAGTCAGAACTTTATATGACCAATGTCACCTATTTTGCATTAAAAAGTAATAATTTACATAAAAAAGTCATCATTTGATGAGAAAATATTGCAATATTACAGAAACAGAAAGAATATGACAAATTGTTCCCAAATTTATAAGAAAAAAGTCGACACATTGTGAGAAAAAGACTAATTTTAGTTATTTTTTAAATTTTTTGTTTGTAATTGGTTTTTAATCATTATTTACTTCAAGTTATTACAGTATGTCTCTTTATACATTTTTTTTTTAATGGTTATCAATTTTGGCCAAAGGTGGCACATTTAAATTTCTTACACACACTTGTTATTTCATATGTTGACCAGATGTGGAGCGTTTTTAAAACCGACGCACAGTCAATGTAAAAAATCCCTCCTTTTTGGGCCCACCCTCATTTTGATAGATGTCACCACCAAATGAGACATTGGAAGTCCTTCTTTAGCTGCCATCTTGTTTGATCATATATTGCTGCCTTTGCACCTGTCAACGTTTACCTTCGTATGCACATTAAATCAACAAAAAATCCTGACTTTGGAGCAATGTTCACAGACTCTAGTATTTGGCTCTCTATTAGATGCAATGTTATTGGGACCATGATTTATGTCATCACTTGTTCACACCTCCTCATATGGAAGATACTTTTCCTTCTTCATGTCTCAATAAGGGTAGAAATACAAGAACACACACACACACACACACACACACACACACACACACACACACACACACACACACACACACATCCCATGAAATTCACCGCCTCTTTGCTCAGGTCCTCGCCTTCTTTCTCCACAGGAAATGACTCAGAATTTGGTCTTAATTAGTTTGGCAATTGTGTGGAGCAGAATGATGAAGGCTTGTTGAGGCAGACTCCAGCAAGACCAACAAGTCCATAAAGTCCTGGACAGAAAAGAAAGAAGCCCTTCCTGGGTCAAACTGTCACCCTCAAAAACCTGCAGACATTTTTTCTAAGTAACTTTCTTAAGCAAGATATTTTTTTAGCACCAAATATATTCTCACATAACGAATTGTAATGTATTATATATAATAAATATATTCTCACATAATGATTTGTAATGTATTAAATATAATGTAACATCTAATGGTGTCTTGTTTTGTTCCACCAGTCGGGTCAAAT
>NC_084740.1:61968998-61998998 GCF_033978785.1 Entelurus aequoreus
TAGCGGAGCTGCTGCTGGGATCAATCACTGGCTTCTTGCAACCTGAGGGGCCACAATACCACCTCAAACCACTGGCCGCCCAGCCACATACCACCCAGGGCCACAATAACTCAAACCACTGGCCTGCAGCCACACACCACTCAGGGCCACAATACCACCTCAAACCACTGGCCCCGCAGCTACACACCACACAGGCCCACAATACCACCTCAAACCACCGTTCCCCCAGCCACACACCACACAGGGCCACAATACCACCTCAAACCACTTGCTGCCCAGCCACACACCACACAGGGCCACAATACCACCTCAAACCACAGGCCCCGCAGCCACACACCACACAGGGCCACAATACCACCTCAAACCACTGGCCCCGCAGCTACACACCACACAGGGCCACAATACCACCTCAAACCACTGGCCCCGCAGCCACACACCACACAGGGCCACAATACTACCTCAAACCACTTGCCCCGCAGACACACACCACTCAGGGCCACAATAACTCAAACCACTGGGCCCCCAGCTACACACCACACAGGGCCACAATACCACCTAAAACCACCGTCCCCCCAGCCACACACCACTCAGGGCCACAATAACTCAAACCCCTGGCCTGCAGCCACACACCACACAGGGCCACAATACCACCTCAAACCACCGTCCCCCCAGCCACACACCACTCAGGGCCACAATACCACCTCAAACCACTGGCCCCGCAGCTACACACCACACAGGGCCACAATACCACCTCAAACCACCGTTCCCCCAGCCACACACCACACAGGGCCACAATACCACCTCAAACCACTGGCCCCGCAGCTACACACCACACAGGGCCACAATACCACCTCAAACCACTGGCCCCGCAGCCACACACCACACAGGGCCACAATACCACCTCAAACCACTTGCCGCCCAGCCACATACCACACAGGGCCACAATACCACCTCAAACCACTGGCCCCGCAGCCACACACCACACAGGGCCACAATACCACCTCAAACCACTGGCCCCGCAGTTACACACCACACAGGGCCACAATACCACCTCAAACCACTGGCCCCGCAGCTACACACCACACAGGGCCACAATACCACCTCAAACCACTGGCCCCGCAGCCACACACCACACAGGGCCACAATACCACCTCAAACCACTTGCCCCGCAGACACACACCACTCAGGGCCACAATAACTCAAACCACTGGGCCCCCAGCTACACACCACACAGGGCCACAATACCACCTCAAACCACCGTCCCCCCAGCCACACACCACTCAGGGCCACGATAACTCAAACCACTGGCCGCCCAGCCACATACCACCCAGGGCCACAATAACTCAAACCCCTGGCCTGCAGCCACACACCACACAGGGCCACAATACCACCTCAAACCACCGTCCCCCCAGCCACACACCACTCAGGGCCACAATAACTCAAACCACTGGCCCCGCAGCCACACACCACACAGGGCCACAATACCACCTCAAACCACTTGTCCCGCAGCCACACACCACACAGGGCCACAATACCACCTCAAACCACTTGTCCCGCAGCCACACACCACTCAGGGCCACAATAACTCAAACCAATGGGCCCCTAACTACACACCACACAGGGCCACAATACCACCTCAAACCACTTGCCCCGCAGACACACACCACTCAGGGCCACAATAACTCAAACCACTGGGCCCCCAGCTACACACCACACAGGGCCACAATACCACCTCAAACCACCGACCCCCCAGCCACACACCACTCAGGGCCACGATAACTCAAACCACTGGCCGCCCAGCCACATACCACCCAGGGCCACAATAACTCAAACCCCTGGCCTGCAGCCACACACCACACAGGGCCACAATACCACCTCAAACCACCGTCCCCCCAGCCACACACCACTCAGGGCCACAATAACTCAAACCACTGGACCCGCAGCCACACACCACACAGGGCCACAATACCACCTCAAACCACTTGTCCCGCAGCCACACACCACACAGGGCCACAATACCACCTCAAACCACTTGTCCCGCAGCCACACACCACTCAGGGCCACAATAACTCAAACCAATGGGCCCCTAGCTACACACCACACAGGGCCACAATACCACCTCAAACCACTTGCCCCGCAGACACACACCACTAAGAGCCACAATACCACCTCAAACCACTTGCCCCGCAGACACACACCACTCAGAGCCACAATACCACCTCAAACCACTTTCCCCGCAGACACACACCACCCAGGGCCACAATACCTCCTCAAACCACTGGCCCCGCAGCCACACACCACTCAAGGTCACAATAACTCAAACTTATTTTTAAGTATTTTTTTAAATCAATTTTAAAAAACAATGAAAATTATTTTTAGTACATTTTTTTAAAATATGGTACGCCAACTTCTTCCCGCATCCCCCCAAAAAATGAATGTTGGACTAATTGGAGCCTCTTAAATTGTCCTGTTATTGTTATCTGATATCACAATTGCTAATAATATGAATAACTTTTAATTATCTTTTGACTTGATAAGGCCTGTTAACATCTCATCAGGATTTGCTGCATCTGACAGTTTCGATTTAGAAAAAATAAATAAAAAATTATATTATATTTTAAAAATTAATTTTAATGTAATTAATTAACCAAAAAAAAGAAAAATATTGTTGTTGTTTTTTTAAGTATCTTCTGGTACGCCAACGTCCTCCCACGTCCCAAAAACATGGACATAGGAGACTCTAAGTTGTCCTGTTATTGTTGTCTGCTATTACAATTGAATAATAATAACAACAATAGTAATAACTTCTTTTTTTTAAAGTACTGCCAGATTTATTTAAAAATTAATCAGGCCCTGTTGACTTCTCGTTAGTGATCATCAATGGCAAATAATAATCATATTTTTTCAAAAGAACAAAAATGATTAAAAATAGAACAAAAATATGACATTAGAAAATAAAAAGTTTCTCTTCTGGTACGCCAACTTCCTCTCGCATCCCCTAAAACATGGACGTTGGGTTAATTGGAGACTAAATTAGGTGTGAATGTGGTTGTTGCTTATTGTCTTGTGATTGACAGGTCAGCAGCTTACTAATGAACCTCATCTATAGACAAGCCGTGTAGAAAATTGATGGAAGGCTTCCCCACGCGTTGGTATCAAAGATACACTGATCACTTTATATTGTCGTGCTTCTGCAGACTTGTAATATTTGACTATTAACAAAAAGGATCGCATTTGAATTTTAATAGCAGCAAAATAACATGACGCACACTGCCCTCCCCTGGGCAAAAGGCATACTGCAGCTAAACATAGCGGTTCATTGAGGCGTCTAAAGTAATCATGTTGTAAATTGTTCAGTTATTGATATCGTTATTTGATGTTACTTGTTTGTGTTTAAATTATTTTCATGAATAAATCATCTCAGATGGGTTGAAACAAGGCGCTTGGTGGCTGGAGACAGCATTCGCCATTAACGCTCTGGAGTCCCTGAACGCCTCACGACTGTTTAATACAGGCCTGGAATTTATTTGACTCGGGGGGGCCAGAGTTAGATAAAAAAAAAAAAAGTGTGTCTGGGGGCCGGTATATCTATTTTAGGAACACTAATACAAAACCTCACAATAATGATTGAAAGCTAAAAACGTTATGACAGACCGCCTTAAAAAAACAGAATGGAATTTGATTTTTTTTTACTGAATGAGACACCCAGAATGTACATGAAAATAAAGAATGTGGGATTTACAATTTTAACTATGACCGATAAAACTCTGAATATTGACAACATATTTTACAATCAACCGAAACACAACCAAAATGCAACAAACATAGTGAAATATGAACGCGAAGGGTAAAAAAAAACCCCACCTACAATCTGAGACATCCCATAGTGACCATAGTAACTATTTAGATGACCATAGTAACTAGTATATCATGCAGATTCCAAACATTGACAGACTTAGTATACCGTATATTACCAAATAAACGCCTTAGGGCAAATAACCGCCCATGTCCTAATAGCCGCCCGGGGTCTGACCCCACCCCATTTTGTGAATTAACCGCCTCTTCCTAATAACCGCCTATGTCTAAATAGCCGCCCATGGGCTGTTATTTGCATAATTTAGATGAAAATGCTACTGGGGTTGCGTTTGCTGCAGTATTATTGTTTTGATGGTTTTATAGAGTACTTGGTACCATAATTTTATTTTTCTTGTATGCTGCTTTATTTAAAACTTAGAGTACTGTAGTCTTTATTTTATTTAAGTGACAGTATTATTGTTCTGTTTTGATGGTGGCTTTTATACTTGAGTACTTGGTACCATAATTTTATTTTTCCCGGTAGGCTGCTTTATTTAAAAAGTGTATTTAATTTTATTATTGGTATTCTATTTGACAATTGTTGCACTAATGCCATGTTGAGGCCTTGTTGATCTCTTGTCTTTTGATAGCCTGCCTCATGTTGATCTCTTGTTTTTTTGTTTGTATGTTTGTTTGTATGATAGCTTTTACATTTAAAGTTTTTTGTACGGAAAAAAAATACTGGACAGTAACCATTGTAACCAAATAATGGCCTGGTGCAGGCTGGTGCAAAAATAAATAAAAGCCTTGTGCAAATAACTGCCTGCTTCTTTTAAACGCCTGTCTCCAAAAATGTGGTAATATACGGTAGTTGAAGACTTCCGGTCATTAGAAAACATCACTGCACATCATAATGGCAGCTACACTTTACATCTTAAACATCTAAAACAATTATTTAGGAATGTTCGGCAGGCCAGATTGAAAAACTCAACGGGCCGCATGTGGCTCCCGGGCCTTAATTTGCCCAGGTCTGATTGATTGATTTAAACTTTTATTAGTAGATTGCACAGTGAAGTACATATTCCGTATTGCATCATCAGAGAAATGGACATTGAAACAGTGTAGGTGTGACTTGGTAGGATATGTACAGCGAGCAGAGAACTTAGTGAGTTCAGAAAGCATAAGAACAAGTATATACATTTGATGATTTACATTTGATTATTTACAATCCGAAGAGATATGATGTGGAAGGGAGGGTGTTAGTTTAGGGTTGAAGTTGCCTGGAGGTGTTCTTTTAGTGCAGTTTTGAAGGAGGATAGAGATGCCCTTTCTTTCATACCTGTTGGGAGTGCATTCCATATTGATGTGGCATAGAAAGAGAATGAGTTAAGACCTTTGTTAGATTGGAATCTGGGTTTAACGTGGTTAGTGGAGCTCCCCCTGGTGTTGTGGTTATGGCGGTCATTTACGTTAAGGAAGTAGTTTGACATGTACTTCGGTATCAGGGAGGTGTAGTGGATTTTATAGACTAGGCTCAGTGCAAGTTGTTTTACTCTGTCCTCCAAGCATGTAAAGACTTAGTATAGTTGAAGACTTACGGTCATTAGAAAACATCACTGCACATCATAATGGCAGCTACACTTTACATCTTAAACATCTAAAACAATTATTTAGGAATGTCCGGTGGGCCAGATTGAAAACTACTTCCTTAACGTAAATGACCGCCATAACCACAACACCAGGGGGAGCTCCACTAACCACGTTAAACCCAGATTCCGAACTAACAAAGGTCTTAACTCATTCTCTTTCTATGCCACATCAATGTGGAATGCGCTCCTAACCGGTATAAAAGAAAGGGCATCTCTATCCTCCTTCAAAACCGCAATAAAAGTTCACCTCCAGGGAGCTACAACCCTAAACTAACACCCTCCCCGGATTGCTAATAATCAAATGTAAACAATCAAATGCAGATACTTTTTCTTATGCCTTCTGATCTCTCTCTCTCTCTCTCTCTCTCTCTCTCTCTCTCTCTCTCTCTATGTCCACTACTTGATGTCCATATCCTACCCCCCACCCCTCCACACCCCTGATTGTAAATAATGTAAATAATTCAATGTGATTATCTTGTGTGATGACTGTATTATGATGATAGTATATATGATAGTATATATCTGTGTCATGAATCAATTTAAGTGGACCCCGACTTAAACAAGTTGAAAAACTTATTGGGGTGTTACCATTTAGTGGTCAATTGTACGGAATATGTACTGTACTGTGCAATTTACTAATAAAAGTCTCAATCAATCAATCAATCAAGCTCAACGGGCCGCATGTGGCCCCCGGGCCTTCATTTGCCCAGGTTTGATTGATTGATTGAAACGTTTATTAGTAGATTGCACAGTGAAGTACATATTCCATACAATTGACCACTAAATGGTAACACCCCAATAAGTTTTTCAACTTGTTTAAGTCGGGGTCCAAATTGATTCATGAGGGGACGGCGTGGCGAAGTTGGTAGAGTGGCCGTGCCAGCAACCGGAGGGTTGCTGGTTACTGGGGTTCAATCCCCACCTTCTACCATCCTAGTCACGTCCGTTGTGTCCTTGGGCAAGACACTTCACCCTTGCTCCTGATGGCTGCTGGTTAGCGCCTTGCATGGCAGCTCCCGCCATCAGTGTGTGAATGTGTGTGTGAATGGGTGAATGTGGGAATACTGTCAAAGCACTTTGAGTACCTTGAAGGTAGAAAAGCGCTATACAAGTATAGCCCATTTATCATTTATGATACAGATATATACTATTTTCATAATACAGTCATCACACAAGATAATCATCAGAGTATATACAATGAATTAATTACATTATTTACAATCCGGGGTGTGGGATATGGAACTGTAAAGTTCAAAGTTGAATGACATTAAAAAGGAAGTCTAAGTCTAAGTCTAATAGCTTGATCTGGCGTTTTCTGGCGAGTTTCCGAACAACATCGGCGTCTAGCTGTGCTTTACGTTCACTCTGCGTTATAAGTGCGTTGTTATTTTAAGTTAAGCCGGCATGTAAAAGTGTATACTGCGTGATTGAAACACACCAAGTCTGCACTTTCTTTGTGGCGGAGGCCGGCGACTCGGCGAGCGTTCCATTCACGAGGAACCAATCAGAGTGGCGCGCACTGGCGTACGTTCAGCCAATAGGCCAATCGGAGTGGCGCGTACTGGCACGGTTCAGCCAATAGGGAAGCAGCTTGCTCGTCGCGATTCGACCGCGGACAGACACAAGCAAAGTGGGCCGGCGGGAAGCTAAGCTAATATCCGTTACATTGTAGCGGATTACATTTGGTATTCGCGGTGCTTTCTCACAATAGAACATATGCGTATCCTGTGCGGAAAAATAAAAAAGACAGAAGAAAATTGAGTTCGGGTGGCTAAAAGGTACATTTTGACGATTTTTTTGGCTCCGTACGTCTCCCTCCTGCTAGCACAGAAGGCGCGCGGCTAGGCGGCTAGGCGGCTAGGCGGCAGTCCTGTTTGACAACACCGCTTCTCACCCTCACCTTCCCGGCTGTGTTTTGCTCCTTCCCGTTATCTGCTAGCGCCATCACTTACTTCTTCTTTACCACGGCGAAAACAAGTAAAGTGGAAGCATGGCAGATTTCCTGGAAGATCCGTCGGTTCTGACGAAGGAGAAGTTGAAGAACGAGCTGACGGCGAACAATGTGCGGCTGCCGAGCGGCGAGCACAAGAAAGAAGTCTACGTGCAGCTTTATCTCAACAACCTGACCGTGCAGAACATCCAGAAGAGCCCGCCCGCAGACGCCTTCTCCAGCGACGAGGAGCTGCCCACACCGGTCGTCTCCAACAAAAGCCGATCGGGAAGAGTAAGTTGACTTGGAATGCTTGCGACCGCTGGTGCCGATTTGTTAGACTTTAATTACACTATCCATCCATCCATCCATCCATCCATCTTTTTCCGCTTATCCGAGGTCGGGTCGCGGGGGCAGCAGCCTAAGCAGGGAAGCCCAGACTTCCCTCTCCCCAGCCACTTGGTCCATTCCCAGGCCATAGTCTTCCCAACGTGTCCTGGTGTAACCGGTGGTCTTTTCTAGAGATGTCTGAAATCGACCTGCCGATATTATCGGCCGATAAATGCTTTAAAACAGTGGTTCTTAACCTTGTTGGAGGTACTGAACCCCACCAGTTTCATATGTGCATTCAACGAAACCTTCTTTAGTGAAAAATAAAATGTTTTTTTTTTTCAAATTCAAGACAAAGTTATATGTTTTTGGTAACACTTTAGTATGGGGAACATATTTTAAGTAACAACGACTTAATTTAGAGTTTTTTGGACACTAGGGGAACATATTCTAAGTAACAAAGACTTCATTTAGAGTTATTTGGTTAGGGTTACGGTTAGAGCAGACCTGGGCAAATTAAGGCCCGGGGGCCGCATGAGCTTTTCAATCTGGCCCGCCGGACATTCCTAAATAATTGTTTTAGATGTTTAAGATGTAAAGTGTAGCTGCCATTATGATGTGCAGTCATGTTTTCTAATGACCATAAGTCTTCAACTATACTAAGTCTTTCAATGCTTGGAGTCTACATGATATACTAGTTACTATGCTCATCTAATTAGTGACCATGGTCATCTAATTAGTTACTATGGTCATCTAATTAGTTACTTTGGTCACTATCTCAGATTGTAGGTGGGTTTTTTTTTTTTTACCCTTCGCGTTCATATTTCACTATGTTTGCTGCATTTTGGTTGTGTTTCGGTTGATTGTAAAATATGTATTCAATATTCAGTGTTTTGTTGGTCATAGTTAATATTGTAAATCCCACATGATTTATTTTCATGTACACTCTGGGTGTCTCATTCAGTAAAAAAATGTCAAATTCCATTTTTTTTTTTAAAGGCGGTCTGTCTCAGTGGCCTAGTGGTTAGAGTGTCCGCCCTGAGATCGGTAGGTTGGAGTTCAAATCCCAGCCGAGTCATACCAAAGACTATAAAAATGGGACCCATAACCTCCCTACTTGGCACTCAGCAACAAAGGGTTGTAGTTGGGGGTTAAATCACCAAAATGATTACCGGGCGCGGCGCCGCTGCTGCCCACTGCTCCCCAAGGGGATGGGTCAAATGCAGAGGACAAATTTCTCCACATCTAGTGTGTGTGTGACAATCATTGGTACTTTAATCTTTAATCTTTAATCATAACGTTTTTAGCTTTCAATCATTATTGTGAGGTTTGTATTAGTGTTCCTAAAAATAGATATACCGGCCCCCAGACACACTTTTTTATCTAAATCTGGCCCCCTGAGTCAAATAATTGCCCAAGCCTGGGTTAGAGGGTTAGGGCCAGGGTTAGAGGGTTAGGGTTATAATAAGGCCATGCCGAATAAGGCATTAATAAGTACTTAATAATGACTAGTTAAGAGCCAATATGTTAATAAGCAACTAATTAATGGTGAATATGTTCCCCATACTAAAGTGTTACCATGTTTTTTTACTGGAGCACAAAATGAACCTTGTTCAAACAACAAAACCAACACAGTGCATAAACTCACAACAAATGACACACCTGCAGATCAGTGTGACTTCTGCTGTTGCCGTGTCCGTAATACGCCGATAGGGAGAAGTTTTTATTTACACTATGAGTCGGGTGTGTCTTGACCTCCGCCGAACCCCTGTGGCCGACACACCGAACCCCTAGGGTTCGATCGAACCCAGGTTAAGAACCACTGCTTTAAAATGTAATATCGGAAATTATCGGTATCTTTTTTTTTATTGTTATTAAATCAACATTAAAAACACAAGATACACTTACAATTAGTACACCAGCCCAAAAAACCTCCCTCCCCCATTTACACTCATTCACACAAAAGGGTTGTTTCTTTCTGTTATTAATATTCTGGTTCCTACATTATATATCAGTGGTTCTTAACCTGGGTTCGATCGAACCCTAGGGGTTCGGTGAGGTCAAAACACACCCGATTCATCGTGTAAATACAAACTTCTCCCTATCGGTGTATTACGGATACGGCAAC
The DNA here is from genome assembly GCF_033978785.1 of Entelurus aequoreus. Lineage (NCBI taxonomy): Eukaryota > Metazoa > Chordata > Actinopteri > Syngnathiformes > Syngnathidae > Entelurus > Entelurus aequoreus. The sequence continues at coordinate 61,978,831 of NC_084740.1, forward strand.
AGCTGACTGATTTGGAGGTGTGTAATTTGTTGTGAGTTTATGCACTGTGTTGGTTTTGTTGTTTGAACAAGGTGATGTTCATGCACGGTTCATTTTGTGCACCAGTAAAAAAACATGGTAACACTTTAGTATGAGGAACATATTCACCATTAATTAGTTGCTTATTAACATGCAAATTAGTAACATATTGGCTCTTAACGAGTCATTATTAAGTACTTATTAATTCCTTATTCGCATACTTGCCAACCCTCCCGTTTTTAACAGGAGAATTCCGGTATTCAGCGCCTCTCCCGGCAGAGATTTTCTCCCGACAAACTCCCGGTATTCAGCCGGAGCTGGAGGCCACGCCCCCTCCAGCTCAATGCGGACCTTAGTGGGGACAGCTGTTCTCACGTCCACTTTCCCACAATATAAACAGCTTGCCTGCCCAATGACGTCATAACATCTACGGCTTTTAAAGAGTAGAGTGCACAACAAGGAGAGAGAGTTCTTGGTTTCTTTTGTGGGTTTATTGTTAGGCAGTTTCATTAACGTCCTCCCAGCGCGGTAACAACACACAACAACAGCAGTTACGTTTAGTCTACCGTAAAGCAGTTCGTCTGCAGTAAACAGCAATGTTGTGACACTCTTAAACAGGACAATACTGCCATCTACTGGATAGCCTGCAGAACACTGAAATTCAAGTATTTTATTTATATGTATAATAAAGTTAAAAAAAAAAAAATATATATATATATATAGCTAGAATTCACTGAAAGTCAAGTATTTCATATATCTATATATATATATATATATATATATATATATATATATATATATATATATATATGAAATACTTGATATTCACATATATACTTCATATATATATACTTCATATATATATATATATATATTATATATATTATATATCTATGAAATACTTGATTTGGTGAATTCTAGCTGTAAATATACTCTCCTCTTAACCACGCCCTTAGCCACATCCACACCAGAATCTGTCATCCATGTCTTTATGGACCTTGCTTTCTTTGTAACCTGGTGCACAGTCATGTTGGAAGAGGAAGGGGCCGGCTCCAGGAGTTGGGCTTGGCCCCTTAGTTCCAGTGAAAGGAACTTTGAATGCTCCAGGATACCAAAACATTTTGGACACCAAAACACGCTCCCAACCTTGTGGGAACAGTTTGGAGTGGGCCCCTTCCTCTTCCAACATGACTGTGGACCAGTGCACAAAGTAAGGTCCATAAAGACATGGATGACAGAGTCTAGTGTGGATCAACTTGACTGGCCTGCACAGAGTCCTGACCTGAACCCGATAGAACACCTTTGGGAGGAATTAGAAAGGAGACTGAGAGCCAGGCCTTCTCCACCAACATCAGTGTGTGACCTCACCAATGCACTTTTGGAAGAATGGTGGGAAATTCCTATAAACACACTCCGCAACCTTGTGGACAGCCTTCCCAGAAGAGTTGAAGCTGTAATAGCTGCAAAACATCATATTGAACCCTATGTGTTAGGAATGGGATGGCACTTCAAGTTCATATGTCAGTCAAGGCAGGTGGCCAAATACTTTTGGCAGTATAGTGTAGGTCATCTTTGGTGTGATTTGGAAGTTAACACACTTTCTGTTTAAGTCTGCACTAGTAGTAGGAAGTGAATGAAGAAATGCTTTATGTCACGCAGAAAGCAACCAGAAAGACGGACAAGCCTCGCATGGAGGTGGAGGTGACCGAACTCGATGATGAAGACCTAAAACAGCAACTCACCAAGTATGGCGTGGACTCGGGACCTATTTTGTGTAAGTGGACTCATTTACTTATTTCAGCATTTACCAGCTTAAGGCCCCAAAAGTGAAAATGGTTTCTTTCCAGAACAACTAATAAACATAAAACATTTGCAAGAAATAGTGTGTGTGCATGATGATCAATGAAATAGCTTAAAGCACAGGTGTCAAACTCAAGGGCCACCACATCATTTTTTAATAACCTGTGAGAGCCTTGAAAAAATATACGTCAATAAGTACATAGTTTTTTATCTATCCTCATTTTGACAAAAAAAGTACTGTGTGTATGAACTGCATGCAGATTTTAAATGTTATTATCTAGGGGTGTAACGGTACACAAAAATTTCGGTTCGGTACGTACCTCGGTTTAGAGGTCACGGTTCGGTTCATTTTGGTACAGTAAGAAAACAACAAAATATAAATTTTTGGGTTACTTATTTACCAAATTTGCAAAATCTTCCATCAAAAATATTTTTCTAAGGGGAATATTTGATGTGAAGTAATGGGAACCTTGGATAGGTCAATAATTCATAATAACATTGATTTTGATTCAATATTATGCTTTGAGCAATGACAGTTTGAAAGAAAAAAAACAGCTTTGTTTTATTAGTCAACATTGCAACTTTTTCTAAATTACATTTCACCTTTAAGCTTTTTTATTTCACTTTTGTTCTGTTTTTGTTTATTTTAATATTATTTTTAGAATGTGCCGTGGGCCTTTAAAACATTAGCTGTGGGCTGCAAATGGCCTCCGGGGCACACTTTTGACACCCCTGCTATAGATAATAAAAAATTAAATGTGATAAATCTATGGATAAAAAGCAGAGCCTGGCAACGCATGCGCGTTTATCATAACTCTCTCTGTCTCTGCCCCTCCCTCACCAATGCTGCTGCGCGCACATTTTGTTTTGTTTTTAACCCCTTCTTAACCCTAACGTACATTGTTAATACACGCAACCCTAACTCAAAATGCCGGACATTTGAGGCATTTAAGAAACTCCGCCCTGACAGCTCCGCAAAAGAGGACATGTCCGGTGAAAAGAGGACATGTCCGGTGAAAAGAGGACGTATGGTCAGTCTATCCTAGCCCGTTAGCTGCTAGCATGCCGTGTGTTGTGCCTCGGTGTGCATTGTTTACACAACATGCGTTACGCTACTTAATATGTCCGTTTGGAAACTTGTTCGGTACACCTCCGAACCGGAACCCCCGTACCGAAACGGTTCGATACAAATACGCGTACCGTTACACCCCTACTATATATAAATTTGTTTAAAAAAAAAAAAATCGATTAAAAAAAAAAAAAGTGTTTCTTGAATTTTGGAACACATTTAAAAATTGTCTACTTTAATCTCGATTTTACCCTCTATCTATCCATCAATTTTCTACCGCTAGTCCCTTTCGGGGTCGCGGGGGGTGTTAGAGCCTATCTCAGCTGCATTCGGGCGGAAGGCGGGGTACACCCTGGACAAGTCGCCACCTCATCACAGGGCCAACACAGATAGACAACATTCACACACTAGGGCCAATTTAGAGTTGCCAATCAACCTATCCCCAGGTGCATGTATTTGGAAAAATGTCTTATTTGTTACTTTGATGTCTGCCGCCAAAATCTGTTCAGCTTCGACCCGGAAGTTGTATGAGAAGAAGCTTCTGGACCAGCCTCCAGCTGAACCCGAGGCTCCCGTCGATGTCACAACCATCCCCAAGGCCGACACAAACCAGAATGGCAACACAAACTCTGACCATTACAGCGACAAAGAAGACGGTGAGTCCATCACTTATGACAATATGAAAGCAACCACCATGTTTGTGTTGTGATGTCATGTTCTGCTTCAATGTTTGTTTCAGAGGAAATGACCACAACTGATCCGGAGCCTGTTCCTGTGGTGGAGAAGCCTGTGCGTAGCAGAGGGAAGACCCCGGTGACTGTCAGGACCAGCAGCAGACGACAACCCAAGGTCATTGTGGCACCAATAATTAAGCTGTATAAAAATGTCCTGATGTATATTTAATGTCCTGACAGTCGGTGGGGGAAGTTGTCAGTGAAGAGACTTCCAAGAAGAGCAGCGAGAGTGTTGTAGAAGACATTCTGGCCAATGAAATCAGCACACCTACAGGCATCAGGTAGTGTGAGAAGAAGTTGCTTGTCTATACCTTTGTGTCTCCAGAGAAAGTGTTTACAATTACACAACAGTCATTTTGAAAAGCTAGCTGCCAACGTAAAAAAAAATGTCATTTACATCAAATCAGGTTTCTCCGCCCTTGCTTGTGAAACTTCATGGGCAAAGCTGTTTGTCTTTTTTCACACAAAGGACTACTCTGACCCCTGATCTTGTTAAAAGCTAAGCAAAGCTGCAGTGTTGTTTTGTTGGATGCACACATTTTTATGCAAAGGTGTACTTTTTAACCATTTTATAGACAAATGATACCATTTATAGGCATGGCTGAGAGTGTGTAGGGACTGACCTTAGGGCTAATCCACTTGTTTCCGGTATAACAACTCCCCTTTCACTGAATGCCGGACTCAAACTAGACTATTTGTATTTGGCTGGACCTCCTGCCCTGGCCTGCGTTCATACTGCAATCCATCACTTTTACTCTGCCCTATTACTGTAATTTCTCTGATTTGGTGTACTGTTTCTAGTCTGGGTCAAATGCAGAGGACACATTTCACCACACCTAGTGTGTGTGTGACAATCATTGGTACTTTAACTTTAACTTTAACTTTATTTAAAGTCATTCTGATTATATATGTTGTGCAATGTTGCTGCTGTGATTAATTTCCACGAGAGCAGCATTCAAATGTTATGTGTAAGCAATTGTGCTGTGGGTTTGACTTTTAGATCATTTTAAGCTTTGTATTTTATTTCTAATATGAAGTGTGTCGGTTATCATGAATCTGAAGGAGCGGTCACATTCCAGTCCTGCTATGACTCAGCTATGTTACATCGGTGAATGGAATCGTGCCAGGCCCTCTTCCAATCATGCCAAAAACTTGTATTGGGGTGAGCAGTTGCTCCTTTGCATAGGACACCAACCCCTAAAACAAGCTGCTCTAAACAGGGCTGTTTATAAAGTGTTGTAAAGGGGAACTGCACTTTTTTCGGAATTTTGTTTATCTTTTACAATCTTTATGAGAGATAAAAAGACAAAAGTTGCCCCCCCCACACATTCTAACATGTAAAAATTGGCTTGTTCTTGGTGGCTAGCAATGCAGCTAATGGGAGCAATCCATTCTAAATTATCCATCCATCCATTTTCTACCACTTGTCCCGTTCGGGGTCGCGGAGGTGCTGGAGCCTATCTCGGCTGCATTCGGACGGAAGGCGGGGTACACCCTGGACAAGTCGCCATCTCATCACAGTGCCAACACAGATAGACAACATTCACACAATCACTTTTAAAATGCATTCAAAAACCGTCAACAATACTTCATTTATGTTGTGTAACATGTATAATAACAAACTGTACAACATTGTTATTGTAAGAGTGAACACTGAGAAACTATTTTTCTAGCGTACTAACACATCTGCGTGCTACGGTATTACCCTTGAAAGCTAACTACGGCAAGAGATAAGCTAGTTTCTACGTCAACAGGAAACGTGTTTGAGTTTGTAACATACAACACTGTGATAGAACACCATGATCAATAGTAACACACAACACTGTGATAGAACACCATGATCAATAGTAGCACACAACACTGTGATAGAACACCATGATCAATAGTAACACACAACACTCTGATAGAACACCATGATCAATAGTAACATTAAACAGTTTTAAGTCAACTTAGCCTCAGATTAACTTTTCTTTCCTCCCCCCCAGTCTGGCTAACTTGGCAGTAAGAGGATTTATGGGCTTATTGTTCTTCCACCATAGAAGTGGGTCAAAATCTAGTTTCTAATGCAATATGGTCTTAAATCTGCTGCCATAAAAACATTTGTTAGTGCTTTAGCCCTGCCTGACTCGCCGAGGAGAGGCTGCTTGAATGCGGTGGTGACGCTTCAAATGAGTTAGCATGTTTGACGTGTTGTCAGAAGCAGCTGCTGAACAATGTCGGCAAACCTCCGTCCTCCATTGTTGTATCGCGCAGCCAAAGTGTTCCCAAACGGGAGATCTTAACGAGGCAGGAGGGTCTTCCAGCTCTGGCTTTTACATGTTGTCCTAGCCCGGTCGCTGCTAGCATGCCGTGTGTTGTGCCTCGGTGTGCATTGTTTACACAACGTGCGCTACGCTACTTAATATGTCCGTGTGGAAAATCGTTCGGTACACCTCCGAACTGAATCGAAACCCCCATACCGAAACGGTTCAATACAAATACACATAACGTTACACCCTTACGTCCTCCGTATATTCAGCTTCAAAAAGATAAGGTTGTGAATCTTCATTTGTCTGAAAACAGTCTTCTTCGTTTTGGGTTTTGAAGTTGCTTTAGAGACTTCGAAGGCTACAACGGTGACTCCCAGTAGTCGCAGCTTGCAAGCGTTTTTATAATTTTTAAAATCTTTAAAAAATAAAAAAGATGTGTTCTTGTCCCTCATAATGATTGTGAACAATAGGCAAAATCCCCCAAAAAATGCAGTTCCCCTTTAAGTGTGTTCATTGTTTGTTTTGGGAATGTTTTGACACAAAGTATGTTAGAGATGTCATTAAAACACTCATGAACTGTTCCTAAAAATGGTTTCTGTGCTCCAGTGCGACCCGCAGGCGTCCCATCCGTGGGGCGGCCGGTAGACCAGTGAAGCCCAGCGACTACTGGCTGGACGAGTCCCTGGTGCAGCACACTGTGCTCACCGACAGCCGCTCCTACTCCGAGTCTTTCTCTCGAGGCATCCTCTCCGCCACCTCTCCGAGCAAAGTGCCGGCCCCGTGCAGCTTCCTCCCCCTGCTGCTTAAGCTTCTGCTCCTGGTGGCAGTCGGCGGCTCGCTCTACTTTACCTACCAAAACCTGGATGATGCTCACATGAGTGCACTTCGGGGCCTCGTTGACGCCGCCGTGGTCCCGCTTCAAGATGCCGCAAAGAGCGCCGCCGCCTACCTGGGCCTGGGCGGAAAATAAAGGCGGTCTTTTCGCCACATCCGCCTCCCTGCCGCCGCAACCACATGCAAACAACTCAGTTCACCTCTTACCTTTTACTTCCTCCCGCCTGGTGGGACAAATAAGTCACAGTCAATGGGATTGACGTTCCTGTGTGCAGATTCCAGCTTCCCCCTCATGTGCAAGCAGGCAGGTGCACCTAAACAGCTAGCGTCTGTTTGGCGGCAGCCGCACGAGACTGATTTTAATGTCCATTTTTAACCTGTGAATTGTTGTCTTTTTGTGTATTTACCCCCTTTGCCAGTAGAAGTGTGTGGAGAGGCCAGTTTGTCCCTGCATGGTTGTAGTTTTCCACGGCCATCATCTTGTACTCCGTAACGCCGCTCATCCGTGTTTGTGTTTGTGCGCGTGCGCCAGGTGCCACTCTCCGCGGGGTGCCTGAACGCCACGTTTCCAAGCAGTACGCCGTCGCGCTAACGCCAGAATGTCTTAGCATCACCGTAGATGTAGTTAGCTAGCGTGTCTACATGGTGCTCACGGAGACTCAAATGGAGTCTGCTCACCAAGCAAGGAGCATCTTTCTTGGAGTGACGCTCGTCTTTAGTTAAGAGCGTCTTGATCACAAGTCTCATTCTACCGTCTCTTTTTTTCAGTTTACATCTGTTTTTTAGTGCTCTTTAGTGCTTTTTTTTGTTTACTCTTGATTGAATTAGATTTCTGATCCTTCAGTCCAGGACAGGCTTTTGTTTGCAGCCAGGCACCCACATAGCTCACCTCACTGCCAGACACAACAAATCCCTCGGACAGACTTAATCCACTTGAAACACCTTCATGTATAAAATTAACCCCCACGGTTTTAACTCTCACCTGGAGCCAGGATGTGTTCACTGGGCGTGGAAATATAAACAGGGCACCTGTTTCTATTTTGATATTTTTCTAAAGTGTTTGACTTTTTATAGCACCCTTAAAGGGGGAAGAAGAGCAATACGTACACCACACAGCTGATTCTCGAGTTAAATTTGACATCTATCAAAGGATCCCGCTTCCCCACAATGGACACATGTCAATGAGTTATGTGGGTGAGGATTTGTAATCTTGTTTATTTATGATCGTGTAGGCAGTGTATCATAAAATAAACGTCGTCATTACCAGATTGTTACTGCTCTCTTGTCATTTTCCACGGTCTACTTTTTAATGTCATGGTGAGTATCTTCTCAAAGAAAATATCTGCCTCCTTTTGACGGAGGTATTTATTGAGCCTTTTTCTCTCGGCAGGGATGTTTGTCGTCTCAGGTCATCCTTGTAGCAGCTGACTGAGGTAGTGCCCAAGGGAAATCTTTTTAGGAAGGCAGAGGGAGAGGCTTATGGACAATTAATTCCAGCAGGCTGTCGGCAACCACCGGAGCTGTGCCGCAGATTTTCGGAAACAAGTGGACCACAGGGAAGACTCATCTAGTTGTACACTTTGGACTGCTATTTTGTCAGGTGAGCTCAGAGATGATATTATTGGAAAATTGTTTCATATGATCCAGTGAACACTATTTGGTCCAACTAGTCACATTACTAAAAGTAAATAGTATCACAATGTATCACACTGATGTATCACTGCAAATAGGCAAAGGCATAATACAATGATCAATTAATACACTTGAAATGGCACATTTACTGTTGATTACAATTGTGTATGAATTGTGTATATATATATATATATATATATATTTATATTTATATAACATCTGAAAAATGAACGGTCCTGTAAAGTAGGAGAAAACTAATACTTATGAACATTTATTAATTAGTGGACGCAAACATTAATATTCCATTCCGCTGTTTGTATCTGAAATACTTACCGTATATTTTGGACTATAAGTCGCACTGGAGTATAAGTCACATTTTTTGGGGAAATTTATTTGATAAAAGCCAACACCAAGAATAGACATTTGAAAGGCAATTTAAAATGTCTAAAGAATAGTGAACAACAGGCTGAATAAGTGTACGTTATATGAGGCATAAATAACCAACTGAGAAGGTGCCTGGTATGTTAACGTAACATATTATGGTAAGAGTCATTCAAATAACTATAACATATAGAACATGCTATACGTTTACCAAACAATCTGTCACTCCTAATCGCTAAATCCCATGAAATCTTATACATCTAGTCTCTTACGTCAATGAGATCAATAATATTATTTGATATTTTATGGTAATAATTTCACGTATAAGTCGCACCCCCGGCCAAACTATGAAAAAAACTGCGAATTATAGTCCGAAAAATACGGTAATGATAAAATTTACTCTGAAAAAAGATGTAGTAAATGTAACAGATATTTAATTGTATAAATAAAATATAAAGCATATACAGATACTAAAATCTTAAAACAAAATATAAAGTCAAAACAATATTTTACTACAGCTATTAGATCATGTTCAGTATAGGCTGATTTAACACCAAAGTAATGATATAGTATGTTCTAATAATACAGTAAATCCAACATCATTGGACGGCATAGCTATGTTTGTTTTATCATTTTACCAGTAAATGACATGCATTTGCAATCATGTGTTACACCAACATTTAACATTTGAGCAATACATTTTTTAATATAAGTAATAATATGGGTTGTAAAAAAAAAAAGAACCTGTTTTTTTTTTTTTTGGTATGGAGTGAAAGTTTTTTTTCTATTAACATTATTGAAGACTGCATCCAAGGATTGTCCAAAGGAGCGGGTGCAGCATATGGAGGCTGTGTTAAGAGATTACTGTAACTCTTAGCAGTCTTTCTTTGGTCCCTCTGTCAAGTTTGGCATGAGATTATTACTCTCTGTTTGGTGAGGAGGGAGGAGGAGTCACATGGTGACAGTGCAGCTGAGCAGGTAGACAGTGACACCGGGAGGTTATCACATGCTGGTGTTTGTAACTGACAGCATTGCAAGTAAAGAATCATGTTCTTATTTTACTGTGATGCCTCTACAGAATGAGAAGGCATATTGTTTGAAGGTCTCTGCCTCTTTTTTTCTCTTTTTCCAGCTCTAAAATGGCTTCCACGCTGGAGAAGCTCCTCACCCCGCTGTGCGGCGGTCCGCCCGAGCCGCCTAGGAATAAAGTGACAGTGGTGGGAGTGGGACAGGTGGGCATGGCCTGCGCTGTGAGCATCCTGCTCAGGGTAAGAGACCCCACCCAGGTTGCTATCCTCCGAGGTGATGGGTATTACAAGATGATGGTGTGTGTGCGTGCAGGAGCTGGCGGACGAGCTGGCACTGGTGGACGTGATGGAGGATAAATTGAAGGGCGAGATGATGGACCTTCAGCATGGAAGCCTCTTTCTCAAAACACCCAAAATCGTCGCAGATAAAGGTATTAAAAAGAGTGCGTTTATTCTCTTTGGTGGAAGGAATGGGAGGAAAGTCAGATTAATCACAGTAAATGACTTGTTTGCATAATTTGAAATAACCCAATTTATGATCTATTTACTGCCATTAATGTAAAGGAACATTTACATGTTATGATCAGTCTGTGTTTATACATGATTAATCAGATACTTTTTTCTGATTAATCGCACAAGTTCATGCATTGAATTTGACAGCCCTATTTATTAGGGGTGTAACGGTACACAAAAATTTCGGTTCGGTACGTACCTCGGTTTAGAGGTCACGGTCCGGTTCATTTTCGGTACAGTAAGAAAACAACAAAACATAAATTTTTTGGTTATTTATTTACCAAATTTGCAAAATCTTCCACCAAAAATATTTTTCTTAGTGGAATATTTGATGTGAAGTAATGGGAACCTTGGATAGGTCAATAATTCATAATAACATTGATTTTGATTCAATATTATGTTTTGAGCAATGACAGTTTGAAAGAAAAAAAACAGCTTTGTTTTGTTAGTCAACATTGCAACTTTTTCTAAATGACATTTAACCTTTAAGCTTTTTTATTTCACTTTTGTTATGTTTTTGTTTATTTTAATAGTATTTTTAGAATGTGCCGTGGGCCTTTAAAACATTAGCTGTGGGCGCAAATGGCCTCCGGGGCACACTTTTGACACCCCTGCTATAGATAATAAAAAATGAAATGTGATAAATCTATGGATAAAAAGCAGAGCCTGGCGACGCATGCGCGTTTATCATAACTCTCTCGCTCTCTCTTGCATTGTTGGAATCAGACAGTAGTGATGATAACCTCCACATTTTCAAACGGAGGAGAAAAAAAGTCCTCCTTTCTGTCCAATACCACATGAAAGTTTGTCCAGCTTCCATACTCCTTTTTATGCACTTTACAAGAAATACATTGGCGGCAAACTCCGTAGCTTGCTAGCTTTCTGAGACTTTTATTTTGTTATTGCAGGCAGAATGGAGCAGGGCTTTTATTGTGAAGACAGGAACTGTGCAGTCGGTGTTTAGTGTTTTGCAAGGGTCTGTTGAAATAAAAAGTGTTTCTGGCCTTCCTGTCGGTCGTTTTTTCTTAATAATGATGTGGCAGCAGCCAGCGTCATCTCACAAGACCCTCGGGTGGCGTGAATGTCAATCAAGTGACCAAAGTCACGTCTTGGTGAAGATTGATGATCCATAATTTTTAGCTGTATTTTTTTAATGTCTGGCTGGTGGACTGACACACCCTCCACCATCCACCTAATGACACCCCTGGTATAGACACTGTTTTAAATAAGATTTTAACACTTACTTTTAGTTGGAATGTGAGTATAAAAAGAAGTTCAAATATCAAAAAGGACATATTCTATAGTATTTGTGTCAGTGTCTAACATAAGAATAGAGATCCACAGTCCTCTCCCACCATCTGCCTGTCTCAGACTACTCGGTCACGGCCAACTCCCGCATCGTGGTGGTGACTGCAGGCGTCCGTCAGCAGGAAGGCGAGAGCAGGCTCAACCTGGTCCAGAGAAACGTCAACATCTTCAAGCACATCATCCCGCAGATCACCCGATACAGCCCAGAATGCATCATCATTGTGGTGTCCAACCCAGGTGAGCTCCCCAACACAATAACCTCCAGACTTTCTTTTCATTGTCCCACATTTCTGCTCTGATGAAAAAGGTCTATTTATTTGGACACATGGCTCACAAACAGTAAATGTTCCTTCTTTGAATGGAACTGCTGTAAAAGTAAGTTTTAAGACGCAGGTGTCAACTCAAAGCCGAATATTTTTGTGTTGAAATAAAAATACGTAAAGATCTGCTTATGATTTCACAGTAAATGGGTTGTACTTGTATAACGCTTTTCTACATTCAAGGTACTCTAAGCGCTTTGACACTATTTCCACATTCACACACTGATGGCGGGAGCTGCCATGCAAGGTGCTAACCACCACCCATCAGGAGCAAGGGTGAAGTGTCTTGCTCAAGGACACAACAGATGTGACGAGGTTGGTAGAAGCTGGGGATTGAACCAGCAACCTGAGGGTTGCTGGCACGGCGGGGGGTGCTGGAGCCTATCTCAGCTGCCTTCAATTTCAGAGCAAGTTATTGATCAATTTGGGTGTGATATATATTTATACATATAATCAAACGCATAAAAGTTCATATAGATTTACTGTTAACAAGCGGCCCTCTGTGTGCAGCCTTTACTGCTATGTGGCCCTCTGTGAAAACAAGTTTGACACTCTTGGTTTAAGAGAATAATAATATAATGCAGAGAAGAATATTGAATGCACAATCTCATTAGTGTAAATTGACATTCTTTAAGAATGAATAGATTTTTATGTATTCGCTGCTTCTACTTTTTAGTTGGTTTTGTTTTTGTACGCTTATTTTTTGTTTTCTTACATGTATTTTTGACATTTTTGTTTTTCAATGCTTTTTTGCTGTACTCATTTTTTGTTTTTATTTTGTTGAGGCTTTTTGTGTATTTTGGGTTTTTGCATTTGACATGCACCTGGGGATAGGTTGATTGGCAACACTAAAATTGGCCATAGTGTGTGAATGTGAGTGTGAATGTTGTCTGTCTATCTGTGTTGGCCCTGCGATGAGGTGGCGACTTGTCCTGGGTGTACCCCGCCTTCCGCCCGATTGTAGCTGAGATAGGCTCCAGCGCCCCCTGCGACCCAGAAGGGAATAAGCGGTAGAAAATGGATGGATTTGAATGTGTTGGTTTTTACCTTAATTAATTTTTCTTACTTTCTTTATATATTTTTAGTTTTTCATTTTATTTGAATTTGTTTGCTTGCTTAAATAATTCAAAAAATACATATGTTGATTTTTTGCTTTATTTAAATGTTTATCTTTTGGGGTCTTTACGTTTATTTCATGTTCAAAACATAGGCTAGACTACTGCAACGCACTTCTTGTGGGGATCCCCAGCAAGAACATCCAGAAGCTGCAATACATACAGAATAGTGCTGCTAGGATCCTGATCAGAGTGTGGAAATATATAAATATATACCATATCACACCTACTCTCAAATCCCTTCACTGGCTTCCTGTTCCACTCAGGATTGAATTCAAAGTCTCCCTACTAACCCACCAGTGCCTCCATGGAAATGCCCCCCTCTACCTCAAAGAACTACTCACCCCCAAATCCTCCACATGACACTTCCGCTCCGGACAGGCTAACCTCCTCCAACCTCCGAGGACAAAGCTACGAACAATGGGAGACCAGGCTTTCTGCCCCGCCGCTCCCAGTCTGTGGAACGCTCTCCCTGACCACCTGAGGGCACCACAGACTGTGGATGCTTTTAAAAAAGGCTTATAAACCCTTCTTTTTAAAAAAGCCTTTTTTTAGATATATGCATACTAGTTTTAGCTACTTGGCTGTTCTAGTTTTTATTTTTTATTTGTTTTTAATACACTGTAGCACTTTGAGGTTGTTTACTCAATGTAAAGTGCTTTTTACAAATAAAATCTATTATTATTATTATCATCTACTCATCAGTGTATCTTTTCTGGGTTTCTTTTTTTGTATTTCATTCTATTTTCATGAGCAGAATTCCTAATTGGTGCCTTCTGTTTCAATGACCCCCACAGTGGACGTGCTGACCTACGTGACCTGGAAGCTGAGCGGCCTCCCCAAGCACCGAGTCTTTGGCAGCGGCACCAACTTGGACTCGGCCCGTTTCCGCTTCTTGATGGCCGAGCAGCTGGGCGTCCACTCGAGCAGCTTCAACGGCTGGATCCTGGGGGAGCATGGCGACACCAGCGGTGAGGGCCTTGCGGGGGGAGCTGCTGGTACACACGTGGTCTGACACTGCTGTGATGATTTCTAGTACCTGTGTGGAGCGGAACCAACGTGGCCGGCGTCAACCTGCAGGCCTTCAACCCCAACATTGGCGCTGACGGCGACGAGGAGAACTGGAAGGAGACGCACAAAATGGTGGTGGACAGGTGACACCCACTCAGCCATTTTACGCTGCTGTAGAATTGTAATCATGGTGCGCCGAGTCAGCAGTATTTTGCTTCATGGAACTGCCAGTGATGGGCGGTAACAGGCTACATGAATTGTTGCGTCTGACCAGTATTCCCTCTCAGTGAATTAAAGTCACTGGTCAATCCCAAATTCTTTCAGATGACATATATGCAGAGTAAGAAGGACCATCAAGACAGAATAAGAATATTATCATGTTTTACTGAAAATTTCAGGAGATCAGCTTAACCAATACATTCATATCGGCTACTCTAGTTGATCTGACACTCAAACAGAAGAGCCAACTTCTTGCACATGAAGAAAGCCCCCACCTGTCCAGAAAAGTACACGGCCTCATTGTTCTACTACAGATAAGACAAAAGGGAGTATTCCATCTCCTACAGTGCAAGCCTTCAAGGTAACACACGTAGTTTACTTGCGGACATAAGATAAAAAATAGAAAGAGTACAAATGGAAAAACACTACCTGCTTTAAACATGACTATGAGTACAGAAATAACTTTTACACATACATGCATTCTTCACAGTAGCTAAGTTACGTAGCTTAACTACATTTTCCACTAGCTTTTCCTGTAGCTTAGCTACTTTTAGAGCCATGCCTGAGGTCGATAGGTTGTGAGTTCAAACCCAGACTATAAAAATGGGAGCCATTACCTCCCACTCAGCATCAAGAGTTGGAATTGGGGGTTAAATCACCAACATTATTCTTGGGTGCAGCCACTGCTGCTGCTCACTGCTCCCCTCACCCCCCAAGGGTTGGAACAAGGGGATGGGTCAAATGCAGAGGGTAATTTCACCACACCTAGTGTGTGTGTGACTATTTTCCGGATTATAAATCAGTTTTTTTCATAGTTTGGCTGGGGGTGCGACTTATACTCTGGAGCGATTTATGTGTGAAATGATACCGATAGAAGAGGAAGCGGCGCATTGTCTACCTTTGGAGTTGGCAGAGTTGTTTAGAAGCGACACCGAGGAAGAAGATTTCATCGGATTTAGCGATTAGTAGTGTATATATATTAGTAGTGTAACGGTACACAAAAGTTTTGGTTCGGTACGTACCTCGGTTTAGAGGTCACGGTTCGGTTAATTTTCGGTACAGTAAGAAAACAACAAAATATACATTTTGGGGTTATTTATTTACCAAATTTGCAAAATCTTCCACCAAAAATATTTTTCTTAGTGGAATATTTGATGTGAAGTAATGGGAACCTTGGATAGGTCAATAATTCATAATATTGATTTTGATTCAATATTATGTTTTGAGCAATGATAGTTTGAAAGAAAAAAAACAGCTTTGTTTTATTAGTCAACATTGCAACTTTTTCTAAATTACATTTCACCTTTAAGCTTTTTTATTTCACTTTTGTTTATTTTAATAGTATTTTTAGAATGTGCCGTGGGCCTTTAAAACATTAGCTGTGGGCCGCAAATGGCCTCCGGGGCACACTTTTGACACCCCTGCTATAGATAATAAAAAATTAAATGTGATAAATCTATGGATAAAAAGCAGAGCCTGGCGACGCATGCGCGTTTATCATAACTCTCTCTCTCTCTCTCTCTGTCTCTGCCCCTCCCTCACCAATGCTGCTGTTTGTTTTGTTTTTAACCCCTTATTAACCCTGAACGTACATTGAAAATACACGCAACCCTAACTCAAAATGCCGGACATTTGAGGCATTTAAGAAACTCCGCCCTGACAGCTCCGCAAAAGAGGACATGTCCGGTGAAAAGAGGACGTATGGTCAGTCTATCCTAGCCCGTTAGCTGCTAGCATGCGTGTGTTGTGCCTCGGTGTGCATTGTTTACACAACATGCGGTACGCTACTTAATATGTCTGTGTGGAAACTCGTTCGGTACACCTCCGAACCGGAACCCCCGTACCGATACGGTTCAATACAAATACACGTACCGTTACACCCCTACTTTTGTCCTTTTGTTAGCTATAAAAAGTAAATGGGTTATACTTGTATCGCACTTTTGTACCTTCAAGGTACTCAAAGCAATATTTCCACATTGACACACTGATGGCAGATACTTTGTGTTACTGCAGGCTACTTCCTGCTTCATGGAAAAGTTTGAAGACCATACCATACCATACCAACTTTATTTATAAAGCCCTTTAAAAAACAAGCACAGTTGAAGAACATATCACATCGGACTGTCTGCCCCGCAGGATTTTGAGGACCAGTCATAGGCAATTTAGAGCTGCGGCCTACCACCATGACCCCGCACTCCCTTCCCTCTGTTGCTATATATCTGGAGATGTATGTTGTAATATGTATATGTGCTTTGCTATGAAGGTTTTTTCCCACTCCAGACTGGGCCCCCTTAGGAGCCCAGTCTAGATTGTATTTTTTTACTCATCCTTCCCCAGCGTTTTACCTTTTTCCCCTTCTTTTACGGGGCGCCTTGTGGCGACCCATTAGCGTTCCTGTTCTGTAACCCTGTACACTGTTTGTTTGTCTCATCTTCAACGGGTTTGTGCTGAAAACAAAGTTTCCTTGTACTTGTGCAATGACAATAAAGACCTATCCTATCCTAAACAAAGGGCTGTACACAAAGAAATAGAGGCAAAGGACAGACAAAAAAATAACATTTAAAACAGAAGTAAAATAAACATTGAAAAAGCAAATACAAATTATCCAAAGAACAATTTGTTAGATAAAAAGCAGTTAAAAAGTTTAAAGTCTCATGCTGGGTTAAAAGCCAGTGAATAAAAATGGGTTTTAAGAAGGGTCTTAAAAGTAGCCAAAGAAGGGGCCTGTCTCACATGGAGAGGGAGATGGTTCCTGAGTTTGGGACCCGCAACAGAGAAGACTCTGTCCCCTCCAAGCTTGCGCTTTGATTTGGGTACCTCCAGGATCGGCTGATCAGCTGACCTGAGAGAGCGGGTGGGGCCATAAAGGTGGAGCAGCTCGGAGAGGTAAGGTGTGGCAAGACCACGTAAGGATTTAAAAACGAGTCAAATCATTTTCAAATGGACTGTAAAAGACACCAGTGGAGGGAGGCTGTGTGACAATGTGTTGTTGTGTGACTGCCAGCGCCTACCAGGTCATCAAACTGAAAGGCTACACCAACTGGGCCATCGGCCTGAGCGTGGCCGACCTGACCGAGAGCATCGTGAGGAACATGAACAGGATCCATCCTGTCTCCACCATGGTGCAGGTGACCCACTCAGCCTCTCTTCAGTCAGGAGTCTACAGACATGTCTGACACACACTTGGTCACACACAGGGCATGTACGGCATCCCTGAGCACGTCTACCTCAGCCTGCCGTGCGTCTTGAACGGCGGGGGCGTGGCCAGCGTGGTCAACGTCACGCTGACAGACCAGGAAGTGGCCCAGCTGCGAGCCAGCGGCGCCACGCTCGGAAACATCCAGAAGAATCTGCAAGACATCTGAGTAGTCAGTAGTAACTCTTTTTCTCCCTTTCAACTCCAGCTCAGGTCTCATGGAATCTATACATCCACTGACTTGCAACAGTCAAAGTCCACACTTTTAAACTTATGCAGGCTCCATCTACAAACTAGTTTTTGTCATAAATACACATTATATTAAAGTCTTTTTGGCACAAATAAAACAAATAGTTTTATTTTGTTTTCCGGCTAAATGTTTGATCATTGTCTACATTGTGGGTCTAACGTACCCACAATGTTTGATCATTTTCCACATTGTGGGACTAACGTACCCACAATGTTTGATCATTTTCCACAATGTACCCACAATGTTTGATCATTTTCCACATTGTGGTACTAACGTACACACAATGTTTGATCATTTTCCACAATGTACCCACAATGTTTGATCATTTTCCACATTGTGGAACTAACGTACCCACAATGTTTGATCATTTTCCACATTGTGGTACTAATGTACCCACAATGTTTGATCATTTTCCACATTGTGGAACTAACGTACCCACAATGTTTGATCATTTTCCACATTGTGGTACTAATGTACCCACAATGTTTGATCATTTTCCACATTGTGGAACTAACGTACCCACAATGTTTGATCATTTTCCACATTGTGGTACTAACGTACCCACAATGTTTGATCATTTTCCACATTGTGGGACTAACGTACCCACAATGTTTGATCATTTTCCACATTGTGGGACTAACGTACCCACAATGTTTGATCATTTTCCACAATGTACCCACAATGTTTGATCATTTTCCACATTGTGGTACTAACGTACCCACAATGTTTGATCATTTTCCACATTGTGGTACTAACGTACCCACAATGTTTGATCATTTTCCACATTGTGGGACTAATGTACCCACAATGTTTGATCATTTTCCACAATGTACCCACAATGTTTGATCATTTTCCACATTGTGGTACTAACGTACACACAATGTTTGATCATTTTCCACATTGTGGGATTAATGTACCCACAATGTTTGATCATTTTCCACAATGTACCCACAATGTTTGATCATTTTCCACATTGTGGGACTAACGTACCCACAATGTTTGATCATTTTCCACATTGTGGGACTAACGTACCCACAATGTTTGATCATTTTCCACATTGTGGGACTAACATACCCGCAATGTTTGATCATTTTCCACATTGTCGGACTAACGTACCCGCAATGTTTGATCATTTTCCACATTGTGGGACTAACGTACCCACAATGTTTGATCATTTTCCACATTGTGGGACTAACGTACCCGCAATGTTTGATCATTTTCCACAATGTACCCACAATGTTTGATCATTTTCCACATTGTGGGACTAACGTACCCACAATGTTTGATCATTTTCCACATTGTGGGACTAACGTACCCGCAATGTTTGATCATTTTCCACATTGTGGGATTAATGTACCCACAATGTTTGATCATTTTCCACAATGTACCCACAATGTTTGATCATTTTCCACATTGTGGTACTAACGTACACACAATGTTTGATCATTTTCCACATTGTGGGATTAATGTACCCACAATGTTTGATCATTTTCCACAATGTACCCACAATGTTTGATCATTTTCCACATTGTGGGACTAACGTACCCACAATGTTTGATCATTTTCCACATTGTGGGATTAACATACCCGCAATGTTTGATCATTTTCCACATTGTGGTACTAACGTACACACAATGTTTGATCATTTTCCACATTGTGGAACTAATGTACCCACAATGTTTGATCATTTTCCACATTGTGGTACTAACGTACCCACAATGTTTGATCATTTTCCACATTGTGGGACTAATGTACCCACAATGTTTGATCATTTTCCACAATGTACCCACAATGTTTGATCATTTTCCACATTGTGGTACTAACGTACACACAATGTTTGATCATTTTCCACATTGTGGAACTAACGTACCCACAATGTTTGATCATTTTCCACATTGTGGTACTAACGTACCCACAATGTTTGATCATTTTCCACATTGTGGGACTAATGTACCCACAATGTTTGATCATTTTCCACAATGTACCCACAATGTTTGATCATTTTCCACATTGTGGTACTAACGTACACACAATGTTTGATAATTTTCCACATTGTGGGATTAATGTACCCACAATGTTTGATCATTTTCCACAATGTACCCACAATGTTTGATCATTTTCCACATTGTGGGACTAACGTACCCACAATGTTTGATCATTTTCCACATTGTGGGACTAACATACCCGCAATGTTTGATCATTTTCCACATTGTGGGACTAACGTACCCACAATGTTTGATCATTTTCCACATTGTGGGACTAACGTACCCGCAATGTTTGATCATTTTCCACATTGTGGGACTAACGTACCCGCAATGTTTGATCATTTTCCACATTGTGGGACTAACGTACCCGCAATGTTTGATCATTTTCCACATTGTGGGATTAATGTACCCACAATGTTTGATCATTTTCCACATTGTGGTACTAACGTACACACAATGTTTGATAATTTTCCACATTGTGGGATTAATGTACCCACAATGTTTGA
>NC_084740.1:62006498-62013998 GCF_033978785.1 Entelurus aequoreus
GGACACAATGAACATCATCTCAAACAATATTGTTTTATAATGGAGCGCACATCACAAATAACTATTGTCTTCAACCCTTGTGTAATGTTCATATTGTTGTTACTCAGCCAGCGTTTGTGGCTCTGATGGACCCCTTGCATTTTGTGGCTTTTAATGCATCACAATCAAACACTTTTATGTTCAAATACTAAACAGATGTTTACCTTACCTTTACAGATATTTATTGGGATAAGGCAGTGGTTCTTAACCTGGGTTCGATGGAACCCTAGGGGTTCGGTGAGTCTGCCTCAGGGGTTCGGCGGAGGTCAAAACACACCTGACTCATCGGGTAAATGAAAGCTTCTCCCTATCGGCGTATTAAGGATACGGCAACAGCTGACTGATCTGCAGGTGTGTCATTTGTTGTGAGTTTATGCACTGTGTTGGTTTTGTTGTTTGAACAAGGTGATGTTCATGCACGCTTCATTTTGTGCACCAGTAAAAAAAACATGGTAACACTTTAGTATGGGGAACATATTCACCATTAAATAGTTGCTTATTAACATGCAAATTAGTAACATATTGGCTTTTAACTAGTCATTATTAAGTACTTATTAATGCCTTATTCAGCATGGCCTTATTATAACCCTAACCCTCTAACCCTAACCAAATAACTCTAAATTAAGTCTGTTACTTAGAATATGTTCCCCTAGTGTCCAAATAACTCTAAATTAAGTCTTTGTTACTTAGAATATGTTCCCCTAGTGTCCAAATAACTCTAAATTAAGTCTGTTACTTAGAATATGTTCCCCTAGTGTCCAAATAACTCTAAATTAAGTCTTTGTTACTTAGAATATGTTCCCCTAGTGTCCAAATAACTCTAAATTAAGTCTTTGTTACTTAGAATATGTTCCCCTAGTGTCCAAAAAACTCTAAATTAAGTCTTTGTTATTTAGAATTTGTTGCCCTAGTGTCCAAATAACTCTAAATTAAGTCTTTGTTACTTAGAATATGTTCCCCTAGTGTCCAAAAAACTCTAAATTAAGTCTTTGTTACTTAGAATATGTTCCCCTAGTGTCCAAATAACTCTAAAGTAAGTCTTTGTTACTTAGAATATGTTCCCCTAGTGTCCAAATAACTCTAAATTAAGTCTTTGTTATTTAGAATTTGTTGCCCTAGTGTCCAAATAACTCTAAATTAAGTCTTTGTTACTTAGAATATGTTCCCCTAGTGTCCAAAAAACTCTAAATTAAGTCTTTGTTACTTAGAATGTGTTCCCCTAGAGTCCAAATAACTCTAAATTAAGTCTTTGTTATTTAGAATATGTTCCCCTAGTGTCCAAATAACTCTAAATTAAGTCTTTGTTACTTAGAATATGTTCCCCTAGTGTCCAAATAACTCTAAATTAAGTCTTTGTTATTTAGAATATGTTCCCCTAGTGTCCAAAAAACTCTAAATGAAGTCTTTGTTACTTAGAATATGTTCCCCATACTAAAGTGTTACCAAAAACATATAACTTTGTCTTGAATTTGAAAAAAAAAAAATTATTTTTCACTAAAGAAGGGTTTGGTGAATGCGCATAAGAAACTGGTGGGGTTCGGTACCTCCAACAAGGTTAAGAACCACTGGGATAAGGTAAACATCTGTTTAGTATTTGAACATAAAAGTGTTTGATTGTGAGGCATTAAAAGCCACAAAATGCAACGGGTCCGTCAGACCCACAAACACTGACTGACTAACAACAATATGAACATTGCACGGAAAATTTCTCTGCCAGTTTCTGCATCCCACAGGGATTCTTTTGTGTTCCTGCACCTGCGCTTCCCACACAAGGTTGCAACATTGTTTGCTCTCATCTTCTCGCACATTTGACCCTCTGATGTTCTGTGTACCTACACTCTGTCCTCCTGTCTAGGCCTGCTGCATGTGTGTGTGTGTGTGTGTTCTGGCAATGCTTAATGGGGACGTCGCTCTGTTTACACAGTCACCTTTAGGGGACCTCTGACGGTATGGGGACAAAAAAAACAGGTCCCCTTAAGGGAAACCTTTTTAAATGATAGTCAGATCCATTCTGAAGATGCCTAAGTGATTTTTAAGCTTTGGCCCTTAAAACATGTAGGGTTAGGGTGAACCCTAACCCTAACATGTACAAATTTGTGTGAATTATGCAAAATTATTTAAGTTTGGTCCCCACGAACCATATGAACTCTTTTCCCCCAGGGTCCCCAGTAAGAATGATCAGCACATGACTTCATCAAAGCAGAGATTTAAAGACGTGTATGAGCTAACTGGCCAGTGGACATTTTACACCATTTTACCTTTTTATGCCTCCACAACCTGTAGAAAGGCTGCTCCCCACAAGTCATGATCAATAACTTGGACCCCATTCCAAATGACAACCTGTGTGTGTGTGTGTGTGTGTGTGTGTGTGTGTGTGTGTGTGTGTGTGTGTGTGTGTGTGTGTGTGTCTGAGAGAGAGAGAGACACACAGAACATCAATTTCCACACTTCTATTAGCCCCAGTGGACCCGGACATCTTATAGGTAATAGAAATGTGTAGGGGGGGTTTATGGTGTGTGGTCATTAAATGTGTACCGTATTTTTCGGATTATAACTCGCAGTTTTTTTTCATAGTTTGGCCGGGAGTGCGATTTATACTCTGGAGCGACTTATGTGTGAAATGATTAACACATTAGCGTAAAATATCAAATAATAATATTTAGAAGCGACACAGAGGAAGAAGATTTCATGGGATTTAGCGATTAGGAGTGACAGATTGTTTGGTAAACGTATAGCATGTTCTATATGTTATAGTTATTTGAATGACTCTTACCATAATATGTTACGTTAACATACCAGTTGGTTATTTATGCCTCATATAACGTACACTTACTCAGCCTGTTGTTCACTATTTTATAGACATTTTAAATTGCCTTTCAAATGTCTATTCTTGCTGTTGGCTTTTATCAAATACATTTCCCCAAAAAATGCGACTTATACTCCAGTGCGACTTATATATGTTTTTTCCCTTCTTTATTATGCATTTTCGGCAGGTGCGATTTATAATCCGAAAAATACGGTATTCTGATACGTTCTTCACAGAAAATGAGCCAAAGTCAGTGAGTCTGTTTGAAAAATGTATTAAATTGTATCATTTTTCTTTTAATAAAAAATGAAAACGGGTCGCACAGAACCCGAACACCAGAAAATAGTAATAAAAAGAGCTTGTTGTCAAATAGTCTGCAATATTAGTGAGGCGTACAAACCTGCACTGTTGCCGTTAGAGAGAGTGTCCACTAGTCGGCGGTGTCGCTCGTTCTCCTCTCTCGACCGGCCAAGTTCCTCCTGGTACTCCGCTATCGTTCTTTCAACGAGCCCCAATATCTCTTCGGCGGCCTCGCTTAGTCGCTGGTTGATCAACGTCCTCAGTTGTTGGACTTTACACATTTTGTTGACCTTATATGACCAAATGTACGATCTTACATCGACGGCTAACTTCCGTTGTGTTTGCGGCTAATTTGAGAAGCTGTAAAAAGCCAGCCCGTATAACTTTAGCAAGTCAGTGTTTTTCTTTCAAGTAAAACACAACAAACATTCGAAGTAAAGTAAAGATAAACGCAATAAAAGTGATTTTACACAACACTGTCTCTCTGTTTAGCAGGGTTCTCCACTTCCGCTTTCTTCTTCTTCTTCGTGAGCTTATTCACGCCAGCTAAACACAAGTTGTTACGTAAGTGCCACTCAGAGGAGACTTGTGTGTACTACAAGCAGCCGCCTTACGGAACCAATAGAAACAAAATAATGACGTGTGCCAAACTCTGCCCCCAAAAGGATAAACATTTAGTATCATTTGTATTGTATTTAGATGTCAGAGTCACTAGAGGAGCAATACTGAACTACTATTGATTGATTGATTGATTGATTGAGACTTTTATTAGTAGATTGTACAGTACATATTCCGTACAATTGACCACTAAATGGTAACACCCCAATAAGTTTTTCCACTTGTTTAAGTCGGGGTCCACGTTAATCAATTCATGGTACAAATATATACTATCACAGTCATCACACAAGTTAATCATCAGAGTATATACATTGAATTATTTACAATCCGGGGGGTGGGATGTGGAGGGGGGGGGGGGGGTTAGGTTTGGTTGGTATCAGCACTTCAGTCATCAACAATTGTATCATCAGAGAGAAATGTACATTGAAACAGTGTAGGTGTGACTTGGTAGGATATGTACAGCGAGCAGTGGACATAGTGAGATCAGAAAGCATAAGAACAAGTATATACATTTGATTATTTACAATCCGGGAAGGTGGGATGTGGAGGGGGGAGGGTGTTAGTCAAGGGTTGAAGTTGCCTGGAGGTGTTGTTTTAGTGCGGTTTTGAAGGAGGATAGAGATGCCCTTTCTTTTACACCTGTTGGGAGTGCATTCCATATTGATGTGGCATAGAAGGAGAATGAGTTAAAGGCCTACTGAAATGAATTTTTTTTTTATCCAAACGGGGATAGCAGATCCATTCTATGTGTCATACTTGATCATTTCGCGATATTGCCATATTTTTGCTGAAAGGATTTAGTAGAGAACAACGACGATAAAGGTCGCACCTTTTGGTCGCTGATAATAAAAAAAGCCTTGCCTGTACCGGAGGTAGCATGACGTCACCGGAGGAAGGATTCCTCACATTTCCCCATTGTTTACACCAGCAGCGAGAGAGATTCGGACCGAGAAAGCGAGGATTACCCCATTAATTTGAGCGAGGATGAAAGATTTGTGGATGAGGAAAGTGAGAGTGAAGGACTACAGTGTGCAGGACGTATCTTTTTCGGCTCTGACCGTAACTTAGGTACAAGCTGGTTCATTGGATTCCACACTTTCTCCTTTTTCTATTGTGGATCACGGATTTGTATTTTAAACCACCTGGGATACTATATCCTCTTGAAAATGAGAGTCGAGAACGCGAAATGGACATTCACAGTGACTTTTATCTCCACGACAATACATCGGCGAAGCTCTTTAGCTACTGAGCTAACGTGATAGCATCGGGCTCAAATGCAGATAGAAACAAAATAAATAAATCCCTGACTGGAAGGATAGACAGAAGATCAACAATACTATTAAACCATGGACATGTAAATACACGGTTAATAATTCCCAGCTTGGCGAAGCTAAACAATGCTGTTGCTAACGACGCCATTGAAGCTAACTTAGCAACGGGACCTTCCAGAGCAATGATAAAAACATTAGCTATCCACCTACGCCAGCCAGCCCTCATCTGCTCATCAACACCCGTGCTCACCTGCGTTCCAGCGATCGACGGAAGGACGAAGGACTTCACCCGATCATCCGTGCGGTCGGTGGCTAGCGTCGGCTAGTGCGTCTGCTATCCAAGTCAAAGTCCTCCTGGTTGTGTTGCTGCAGCCAGCCGCTAATACACCGATCCCACCTACAACTTTCTTCTTTGCAGTCTCCATTGTTCATTAAACAAATTGCAAAAGATTCACCAACACAGATGTCCAGAATACTGTGGAATTATGAGATGAAAACAGAGCTTTTTTGTATTGGATTCAATGGGGTACCAATACTTCCGCTTCAACGATCGACGTCACGCGCATACGTCATCATACATAGACGTTTTCAACCGGAAGTTTAGCGGGAAATTTAAAATGTCACTTTATAAGTTAACCCGGCCGTATTGGCATGTGTTGCAATGTTAAGATTTCATCATTGATATATAAACTATCAGACTGCGTGGTTGCTAGTAGTGGCTTTCAGTAGGCCTTTAAGACCTTTGTTAGATGGGAATCTGGGTTTAACGTGGTTAGTGGAGCTCCCCCTGGTGTTGTGGTTATGGCGGTCATTTACGTTAAGGAAGTAGTTTGACATGTACTTCGGTATCAGGGAGGTGTAGCGGATTTTATAGACTAGGCTCAGTGCAAGTTGTTTTACTCTGTCCTCCACCTTGAGCCAGCCCACTTTGGAGAAGGTGACAAAAAAATGAGTCTTTAATATCTAATAATGGATGTCATTCATAGTGATTGATGTTGAAAACAAACAGCTGGGGGTCAACATGCTCTAGAGAACTAACTGGATACTCCATGTTTGCATGAAAAACTACTATTTGCTGCAGAGGAATCCAAGTGGGAGAGCATGATTGACAGCTGCCGTGCTATATTGGTCATGTGGAGCATGTTCTGCCAAACACTCACAATGCCTGCGTGCTTTGAGCACCTGAATGTCTGTCAGAGGATGATGAGCTGCCACTTGGAGGCACATATAAGGCGTGTCAAGAACACGCAATCATGTGTCACCGCTCGCTAGCAAATCAAAAATGGTTCCGTTGAGATACCCCCCGCTGGTCAGGTGGGGCCTGGGGAGGGTATATAAATCTATCGCTGATGGCCGGAAAGTGATTCCTCTGATTGACCTCCAAAGGTAAGTCATTTCCAGCATAGAGCAAGTCAGATTTATTACACTGCAAAAAGTCAGTGTTCAAAAACAAGAAAAAAAAAAATACAAAAATGAGGGGTATTTTATTTGAACTAAGCAAAATTATCTGCCAATAGAACAAGAACATTTGGCTCATCAAGACTTTCCAAAACAAGTAAAATGAGCTAACCTCAATGAACCCCAAAATATCTTAAAATAAGTATATTCTCACTAATAACAAGTGCACTTTTCTTGCTAGAAAAAAAAAGAGACCTTTTTGCTCAATATGTTGAAAAATGTCCTTAAATGAAGTAAATGCTAGTGCCATTATCTTGACATAATGATATGCGCTCGGCATTACATTTCTTGAAAGCAGCAAACTTATACTAAAAACTAATTTATTGTTGTTAATGGAAAGGCAACAAGGCAAGCGCTTGTTACTCTCGGGGTCTCCTAGCCGCTCAGGCTAATCATATTGTCTAAAAATGCATTTTTCCATGGATAACATGACATCATCGCGCCAAGTGCGTGCTCTTTCAGTCAATTAGTGTGCATATATACAGCCCGGCCCCCGGACAACATTTTTTTATTGTAATTTTGAAGAATTTATCTGAATGTGCATGAACTATTTCTGTTCAAAATTGTTAGAAATGTCAAATGTTTAAATATTAACTGTCAGTTTACTGTACTGTGCCAACTGTACTACTATATGAGTACGTATTTCCTATTGTTTCATTGAAAATAAAACAGCAAAGTCCATTTGGCTGTCATCTGTTTTAATTATGAGACACAATTGTGGCAAAGTCATGATTTTTTATTTCATGCTTGAAATAAGAAATTATGACTTTAAAAAAGTAGTTTTCTACTTGTGAGTGTTGATGACACAACACTTGATATTCTAGTTTCAAGCATGTTTTACTCAATATAGCTCATCAAATCTCAGCAACAAGCTGTAATATCTTACTGACATCATTTAGGAGCAAAACACTTCAAACAAGTAAAACACTCTAACATCAAATCTGCTTAGTGAGAAGAATGATCTTATCAGACAGAAAATAAGCAAATATCACCTTATTTGACATATTT
>NC_084740.1:62021498-62263998 GCF_033978785.1 Entelurus aequoreus
GTTCGGAGGTGTACCGAACGAGTACACATGCTAGCAGCGACCGGGCTAGGACAACATGTAAAAGCCAGAGCTGGAAGACCCTCCTGCCTCGTTAAGATCTCCCGTTTGGGAACACTTTGGCTGTGCGATACAACAATGGAGGACGGAGGTTTGCCGACATTGTTCAGCAGCTGCTTCTGACAACATGTCAAACATGTGTCGCACCTTTCCTGCTTCCGGCTCCCAGACCGTAGTCGAGGAGCGCAGGGGAGACACTCCTCCAGGGCCGATGTATTCTCGGGGGCAACACCCTTCACTCTACCCGGCAGTGGGTCTCCACAGCTCCGGACTCCAGGGTAAATGACGAATCTGGCGATTACCACATTTTTCGGAGTATAAGTCGCTCCGGAGTATAAGTCGCACCGGCCGAAAATGCATAATAAAGAAGGAAAAAAACATATATAAGTCAGACTGGAGTATAAGTCGCATTTTTTGGGGAAATGTATTTGATAAAATCCAACACCAAGAATAGACATTTGAAAGGCAATTTAAAATGTCTAAAGAATAGTGAACAACAGGCTGAATAAGTGTACGTTATATGAGGCATAAATAACCAACTGGTATGTTAACGTAACATATTATGGTAAGAGTTAGAGATGTCCGATAATATCGGCCGGCCGATATTATCGGCCGATAAATGCTTTAAAATGTAATATCGGAAATTATCGGTATCGTTTTTTTTATTATCGGTATCGTTTTTTGTTTTTGTTTTTTTGTTTTTGTTTTTTTTTATTAAATCAACATAAAAAACACAAAATACACTTACAATTAGTGCACCAAGCCAAAAAACCTCCCTCCCCCATTTACACTCATTCACACAAAAGGGTTGTTTCCTTCTGTTATTAATATTCTGCTTCCTACATTATAAATCAATATATATCAATACAGTCTGCAAGGGATACAGTCCGTAAGCACACATGATTGTGCGTGCTGCTGCTCCACTAATAGTACTAAACTTTAACAGTTAATTTTACTAATTTTCATTAATTACTATTTTCTATGTAACTGATTTTATATTGTTTTACTTTCTTTTTTATTCAAGAAAATGTTTTTAAATTATTTATCTTATTTTATTTTATTAATTTTTTAAAATAGGACCTTATCTTCACCATACCTGGTTGTCCAAATTAGGCATAATAATGTGTTAATTCCACAACTGTATATATCAGTATCGGTATCGGTTGATATCGGTATCGGTAATTAAAGAGTTGGACAATATCGGAATATCGGATATCGGCAAAAAGCCATTATCGGACATCCCTAGTAAGAGTCATTCAAATAACTATAACATATAGAACATGCTATACGTTTACCAAACAATCTGTCACTCCTAATCGCTAAATCCCATGAAATCTTATACGTCTAGTCTCTTACGTCAATGACATCAATAATATTATTTGATATTTTACGCTAATGTGTTAATAATTTCACACATAAGTCGCTCCTGATTATAAGTCGCACCCCCCGGCCAAACTATGAAAAAAACTGCAACTTATAGTCCGAAAAATACGGTAGTTGCAAATCATGGCTTTATTGAGGTCTTGCACACAGCCAATCCAACAAAACACTAGCCACTCCCCGCACCCACACTACCGCTCCTTCACCTCGCTCGCCCACACACTCACCTCACATGCTGTCACATATTAAAGGGCCACACACACACATACGCTACTCTCATAATGCACATGCTAACCCTTTTGAAGCGTCACCACTGCATTCAAGCAGCCTCTCCTCGGCGAGTCAGGCAGGGCTAAAGCAATAACAAATGTTTTTATAGCAGCAGATTTAAGACCATATTGCATTAAGAACTACATTTTGAGCCACTTCTATGATGGAAGAACAATAAGCCCATATATCCTCTTAATGCCAAGTTAGCCAGGCTGGGGGGGAAAGAAAAGTTAATCTGAGGCTGAGTTGACTTAAAACTGTTTAATGTTGCACTTTTTATATGTAGAAGAAAAGTTTTGTCATTTTATTTAATCCGAACAACAACTTGAGGCAGTTTAATGTTGATTAACGTGGACCCCGACTTAAACAAGTTGAAAAACGTATTGGGGTTTTACCATTTAGTGGTCAATTGTACGGAATATGTACTGTACTGTGCAATCTACTAATAAAAGTCTCAATCAATCAATCAAAAAAAAGCACTTTATATGTAGAAAGGTTTTGTTAAGAAACCATTCTGAGCCTTATCTTATTTAGTTTTTATTGTATATATGTTGACCACATGAACCCTGGCAATGGACCCTGTGTGTATATGTATGTTATGCCATTGTTTACACATTTGGTAAATAAATAACCAAAAAATGTATATTTTGTTGTTTTGTTACTGTACCGAAAATGAACCGAACCGTGACCTCTAAACCGAGGTACGTACTGAACCGAAATTTTTGTGTACCGCTACACCCCTAGTAAATTTGCCAAGAAAAGCACAGCACAGCTCATTTAAAAGCAGCAGGTGGGTCGTCCTCCTGCACATTGGCACGATTGTGTGACCCACTTAGTGAAACAGCTAAGAATAGAAAGGCATGTTGCTAACGTGCTAATATTTTACACATTACAGCTCATAAGTTTGCGTTTGGATGTTGCGGTGTTCTGCACAGATTGTCACACTGAAACAGAAGATCTGCGAGCTGAAGGGGATCGGGCGACCCAGCTTGAAGAGGGTGAAGAAAAGCACAGACAACATGCTGGGCGCTTACTCGGACACCTCCAAACTGATGAAGGCTGACTTCAAGGCCAACCTCAAGACCGTAAAGAAGGAGGAAGAAAAAGTAAGGTTTTTGCCTCAAAGTGAATTGTCTGCATTGATAGGTTATGAAGCACATGCAAAACAAACTCTACTCTTTTGTGTTTTCCAGCGGGAGGAAGTGACTGACTGGCGCAAGAACGTGGAGGCCATGTCTGGAATGGAGGGCAGGAAGAAGCTGTTTGACGCCGGGCAACAACACAAGTCATGATCATTGTGTGTGAGTGTAAGGGGAGTGAGTAGTCACTGACAGTATGCTAATACAACTAAGACACATGAGTGAAAAGTGTCATCACTGTCCTCAACAACATTTAAAGGAGAATTGCACTTTCATGAAATGTTGCCTATCATTCACAATCCTTATGTGAGACATGCACACTTGTTTTTCTTCTTTTCTAACTCCTAAATAATGGCTGGCAAAAGACAGCTTAATAATAGAGCTAATGACATTCACACTATTCCACCTATAAAAGTGCACTAGAAAGCATCCAAAAACGTTTTCTATACACGCTGTAAGTATATACATATGTCACTTATTAACATTCATAATAACAAGCAATATTTACATATTTTAAGCACACACTGCAAAAAGTGAAATCTAAGTAGATGAAAAATCTCAAATAAGGGTGATATTTGCTTATTTTCTGTCTGATAAGATCATTCTTCTCACTAAGCAGATTTGATGTTAGAGTGTTTTACTTGTTTGAAGTGTTTTGCTCCTAAATGATGTCAGTAAGATATTACAGCTTGTTGCTGAGATTTGAAGAGCTATATTGAGTAAAACATGCTTGAAACTAGAATATCAAGTGTTGCAAAGCTGTGTCATCAACACTCACAAGTAGAAAACTACTTTTTTAAAGTCATCATTTCTTATTTCATGCATGAAAAAAAAAAAAAAACCTGACTTTGACACAATTGTGTCTCATAATTAAAACAGGTGACAGCCAAATGGACTTTGCTGTTTATTTTCAATGAAACAATAGAAACTACGTACTCATATAGTAGTACAGTTGTTATTAGTGATAATATACTTATTTTAAGGTATTTTGGGGTTTATTGAGGTTAGCTAATTTTACTTTTTTTGGAAAGTCTTGACAAGCCAAATGTTCTTGTTCTATTGGCAGATCATTTTGCTTAGTTCAAATAAAATACCCCTCATTTTTGTACTTTTTTTTCTTGTTTTTGAACACTGACTCTTTGCAGTGTAAATATGTCCCCTATGTAAGCTTCAGCAGTTTTGTGATGAATTCAAAGCAATCTGTGTTTCAAAAAGGAACAAAATGCCACTACACATTAGAAAAGTAATTACATTATATTATGATTTCATTATAATAATAATAATAATGCAGAAAAAGTCAATTTCGAGTCACTTAAATTTGCAGTAAAATAATGTTTGCGGTGCATTGAGAGTGCATATCATATTATTGCAATACTGAGAAAACATTCATAAATGTAGTAACAGTACAGCAAATGCTAACAACCTCTATTATTGTATTCATGTGACAGGTTGGTGGCAGTGTTTATATCACATAGGGAGAACTCTGATTAAAATGTTACAACAACGTGTATGCTTGTTTTCTCAGTTGTATTCATACATCATGGTCAAGTTTAACACATCATGACCTTGAACTGCAAGTACATTGCATCAATCGTGTGAGCAAAACAAATAGTCTAGTTGTAAAATGACCTAAATAAGGGAATATCAACGGAGTATTTGGGTGACCTTGCATCTTTTTAATAATATACGGTTTCCTGGCTGTCACTGCACAAGAGTTCTATTTTAGTTGGCCACTCAGGGAGCACAAAAGAAGTGCTTAAATCTGACCTTAGGCTCCTCTTGACATTTGGAGACGGACGCTGTGAGCAGTACCTCCGCTGGCTCTTCTGCACAGACAACAAAGGTAAGTGTTTTTACCTTTTTTGACAAATGTTTTTTTATTTATGTTGTAAGAGCAACGTTATGGCCATGTGCACAGCTGTATTTGTTTTTTGCATCATTTAGATATAAAAAAATATATATAATTAACATCTGGTTGGGAAAGGGTATGCTTCAAATAACTGGAAAACATTAAATGTGGGAAGCTACTGTATGTGAAAATAAATGATCAAATCAAAGTCAAAAGTGCTTTTTACCTTCGTAAAAATACCTTTTTAGTTTATTCAGACTGAAATCTAAGGTATATTACTTAAAATGAGCAAAACAACTAATTGTACTACATCTCATATAATATAATATACATATTACTTATAATAGTGGTTCTTAACCTGGGTTCGATCGAACCCTAGGGGTTCGGTGAGTCGGCCTCAGGGGTTCGACGGAGCCTCCACCGCGGAGGTCAAGACACACCCGACTCATTGTGTAAATAAAAACTTCTCCCTATCGGCGTATTATGGATACCCTCAAACAATGTTCCCTCTAATTTTCCATATGCGTGAGCAAACGCAAAAACGCCTTGAGCATTCAGTGGAGCACATGTGAGCGAGCACACCTGTCCCAAACCTGACTAAATAACAAATTAAATGTTTTGTTATTATAATCAAATGACTGTCATTTCCATGAGATTATTTTCTAATATAAGTGTTTTGGCCCACTTACAATGACAATAACAACAAATGTTGTTTTCCATGAGCTGTGTACTAGTATTGTATGTCTAGGTGGAAAATTAAGAAAAGGAACAGACTTTGCTGTGAAAATAAATACATTATTTTATTTGATCATTTAAAATGACATGAGAGTGGCACTTGCCAAGGTGAAGCCACGCATATCTGAACTGGTCTCTCTAAGGCAACAGCAGAAGTCACACTGAGTTGCAGGTGTGTCATTTGTTGTGAGTTTATGCACTGTGTTGGTTTTGTTCTTTGAACAAGGTGATGTTCATTTTGACTTGAATTTGAAAAAAAAAAAAAAAAAAGTATTTTTCACTAAAGAAGGGTTTGGTGAATGCGCATA
Source organism: Entelurus aequoreus (assembly GCF_033978785.1). Lineage (NCBI taxonomy): Eukaryota > Metazoa > Chordata > Actinopteri > Syngnathiformes > Syngnathidae > Entelurus > Entelurus aequoreus. The sequence goes on from NC_084740.1 coordinate 62,027,237, forward strand.
TGAAACTGGTGGGGTTCGGTACCTCCAACAAGGTTAAGAACCACTGACTTATAATAAGCCAATTATAAAAAACCTAGTAACAAAAATATTTTTCAATAAAAAAAAAGCAATTTTGCTTTGACTTTTTGCATTGTAACAATACCAACATGTGCACAATTTGTGTGTTTTGTCCTTGTGCACGTGTTTGAATTAAAATGCCACAATTGTGTTTTTCTTGCAGACCAAAGGCTTCCCAACATGTCAGAGGCGTAAGTTATCTTTGCATTTTAATGTTACTATCAACGTCTGTGGTTTTCTTTGTTGCATAAATCATATTTCTTTCACCCCTCGATGTCCTCGACAGACCGGTAAGTCATTCTTATTGCGACACATTTAATGCCACAATTGCTTTACAACAACGTTTGGCTTTCTGTGCAGAGAAAATCCAAAATTTCTGCATCTCGCAGACTGACCCTTAAGGTACTTACCGGTTTTTACAATTCACTGCAAAGCTCTTTTAGGGGCGGAGATGATAAGGATCTGTTTCTCTTGTTTCCCTCAGACCAAACTGCTGAAGATGGCAAGTGCCATGCTGGAGAAGGAGAAGGAGCAAAAGCGTCAAGAGCGAGAATCTGCCTTGAGTGAGAGAGTTCCCCAGCTCCAGCTGTCTGGGCTGTCAGTGCAGGACCTTCAGGTACGTGCACCAGCAGCTTGGCCATGTCAATGTCTGCTGCCAAGTACACACAATGTTCACATGCCTGCAGACGACATATTGGATTTCCTCTTTGTAACCGACACCTGTCACTCTTGTGCAATGTCATATTTTGACAAACCAATAGCATCTCCAGCCAAATTTAGGCCGTTTTTGTCGGCTTAATGCATCAATGATGCCCTTGCTCAATAAAATACTGTACAGGAGACATTATGGCAGGGGTGCCCATTATGTTGATGGTGATGGCGGAGGGTGTGTCAGTCGATTGTCGATAGACCTAAAACTAGCGATCATCATTCTTCACTAAGACGTCACTTTCGTCATTTGATTGACATTCAAGGCATCCAAGGATCCTGTGAGATGACACCGGCTGCTGCCAGCTCAGTGTAAAAAATAAAAATAAAAAACACTGTCAGAGAAACAGACTCTCGCGCCGTACCTGCCATCAAAAACCCAAAGACCGACCGCACACTTCCTGTCTTCACAATAAAAAGTGCTGCTCCATCCTGCTTGCGCTAACAAAATAAGAGTCTCAGAAAGCTAGCGCACACAAGCTACCAGGTTACAGAGTTTGCCATCAATGTAATTCTTTTAAAGTGTATAAAAAGGAGTATGGAAACTGGACAAAAAAAAAACATCCACTTTCATGTGGAATTGGACAGAAAAGAGGACTTTTTTGCCCGCCACAATGTAAGTTCGAAAATGTGGAAGTTGTCAGCACTACTGTGAATATACAGTATATATATGTATTTGTATTGAACCGTTTCAGTACGGGGGTTTCGGTTCGGTTCGGAAGTGTGCCGAACGAGTTTCCACACGAACATATTAAGTAGCGTAGCGCACGTTGTGTAAACAATGCACACCGAGGCACAACACACGGCATGCTAGCAGCGACCGGGCTAGGACAACATGTAAAAGCCAGAGCTGGAAGACCCTCCTGCCTCGTTAAGATCTCCCGTTTGGGAACACTTTGGCTGTGCGATACAACAATGGAGGACGGAGGTTTGCCGACATTGTTCAGCAGCTGCTTCTGACAACACGTCAAACATGCTAACCCATTTGAAGCGTCACCACCGCATTCAAGCAGCCTCTCCTCGGCGAGTCAGGCAGGGCTAAAGCAATAACAAATGTTTTTATAGCAGCAGATTTAAGTCCATATTGCATTAGAAACTAGATTTTGAGCCACTTCTATGGTGGAAGAACAATGAGCCCATATATCCTCTTACTGCCAAGTTAGCCAGGCTGGGGGGGGGGAAGAAAAGTTAATCTGAGGCTGAGTTGACTTAAAACTGTTTAATGTTGCACTTTTTATATGTAGAAGAAAAGTTTTGTCATTTTATTTAATCTGAGCAACAACTTGAGGCAGTTTAATGTTGATTAACGTGGACCCCGACTTAAACAAGTTGAAAAACTTATTGGGGTGTTACCATTTTTAATTTTCCTGAGGGAACTCTCCTGAAGGAATCAATAAAGTACTATCTATCTATCTATCTATTTAGTGGTCAATTGTACGGAATATGTACTGTACTGTGCAATCTACTAATAAAAGTCTCAATCAATCAATCAATCAAAAAAAGCACTTTATATGTAGAAAGGTTTTGTTAAGAAACCATTCTGAGCCTTATCTTATTTAGTTTTTATTTGATATATGTTGACCACATGAACCCTGGCAATGGACCCTGTGTGTATATGTATGTTATGCCATTGTTTACACATTTGGTAAATAAATAACCAAAAAATTTACATTTTGTTGTCTTCTTACTGTACCGAAAATTAACCGAACCGTGACCTCTAGACCGAGGTACGTACCGAACCGAAATTTTTGTGTAGCGTTACACAACCTAATTTATATATATATAGATATATATATACATACAGCCCGGTCCCTGGCCAAATTGTTTTAACCCAATGCGGCCCCCCGAGTCAAAAAGTTTGGGGACCCCTGGTTTACATCATGCTCTTAAACCGAAGAAATAACCGATAAAAATGATACAGTGTTTATATTGTAAGGCAGGGGTGCTCACACCTTTTCAGCAGGCGAGCTACTTTTCAAATGACCAAGTGGAGGTGATCTACCTCATCTTCATATATATGTGTGTATATAATTTATATTCTTACATACATACACTCACACACATATATAAGATGAGGTCACCTCAACTTGGTCATTTGCGAAGTATCTCACCTGCTGAAAAAGTGTGGGCATCCCTGCATTGTGGTAATCTTTGATTGATTGATTGAAACTTGTATTAGTAGATTGCACAGTACAGTACATATTCCGTACAATTGACCACTAAATGGTAACACCCCAATAAGTTTTTCAACTTGTTTAAGTCGGGGTCCACGTTAATCAATTCATGGTACATGAATTGATTAACATAATTAATTTAGGTTTGTTTCTTAAGGTTATTGTTGCCACATGTTTGATGTCTTGCTGCCATTAGGCTCTGTGCAAAGAACTGCACCACAAAATCGACGTGGTTGACGAAGAGCGTTATGACATCGACGCCAAAGTGTCCAAGAGCAGCAAGGAGGTTTGCCTCGCTAATTCGGGTGACCGGGATTTTGATGATTAGGAACTTGGTTGATCGTGCCCTTCTAGTTTGTAGATCTGACCGCCAAGATTTTTGAGCTGAAGGGCAAGATGAAGCGACCCGCCCTGAAGAGGGTGAAGATTTCGGCCGACGCCATGTTGGGAGCTCTGTTGGGCTCCAAGGTGAAAGAGTCCGTGGACTTCAAGGCCAACCTCAAGACCGTGAAGAAAGAAGAGGAGAAGGTAAGACCAGCAAGATGCACAGCTTTTCTTTGAACCCTGGTCGACTCACGGAAACTGAAAGAATGCCAAATGAGGTTGATTGATTTTTAAGGAGAATTGTTCTCTTCTCATGAACAGAAAGAGGAAGTGACTGACTGGCGTAAGAATGTGGAGGCCATGTCTGGTATGGAGGGCAGGAAGAAGCTCTTTGATGCAGGACAGTAGATGAGTAGTATTGTACGTACATGTTGAACCTTATGGTGTCTGGTGTTAACACAAAGTAGTATTTGTAGTACTTCAGACGCCTGCTGATAATAAAACAGTCTAATCAAGCTATTGTGGACACCTTATCTGCTTATTTGTGTCCTCCAAAACGTAGTCAGTAAATATGAAAACTATTTGCAAGAATACGTAAAAGGACAAACAAAAATATTCCATCTATCCATTTTCTACCGCTTGTCCCTTTCGGGGTCGCTGGGGGTGCTGGAGCCTATCCCATCTATAGCATCGTCGTAACAAAAGTTAAATCCTTTACACATCATTTTACAGCACATCATTCGTCAATGCACAAATGGTAGATGCATGTACGTGACAATGTAGGTGGTCAAAATTCTATATTTTAACTTATTTTATTTACAAAAATCACACAGAATGTTAATCAAACTAATAAAAGAAAATAGAGCCACCCCAACTATTTTGATGAAAAGATAAAAGCTAAGATCAAAACATATTACTTAATACTCATACATGTAATTTTTTTGTAAAATAGAAATTCAACTAAATCTTTGGGGGAAAAAAACGTTGCTAGTTAAATACATTTTCAAACTCACCTGTGGTTAATTTTCTCACATCAATTAACCTAATAACCACTAAATGGGCCCTAGTGTGTGAATGTTGTCATTCTAACAGCAGTGTAGAAAAATATGACAGCCATGGTGTTCTTTATTTACGTATATTACCCCGGGCTGACTAAAAGTAGATCAATCTCACAATGATAAAGGTGAAGTTGTGTATTTGACCCAAGGCACATTCTGGACTATTCTTGTGATAGTTCACTTGCCTAGGCGTCTTTACGAGAGGTCACTGTGAGTCACAGCCTTTTGACTGACATATGAAACATCTGACTCCCGCACAACCACAACCAGGCAAACTACTAGCACCTTCCCTTCTTCTTCTACTTCTTCCCTTGTGTTGATTCTCTATTATTTGCGCAACACCAAGTACCCCTGCAGGTGTAGAATCTACACATCTCACCACCTTAGAAACAGCTCTCATGATGATGCACTTTGACAGGATTGCTGTTGTACTTCTCCTCAGCAGCCTGGAGATGGCAGCAGAGCCTTTTCATCTCCTATTGACTATTGCAATTCTCTCGTCACTCTTTTCAACAAGTCAACACTTTTTAGAGACTTCAGACGCTACAAAATGCAGCTGCCAGACTTTAGACCGGTGCACCCAGAACAGTCCATGTCACCCCCATTTGATCCAGTCTTCATTGGCTTCCAGTCAAATTCCGCATTGAGTTGAAGATTTCAGTCCTGACTTTCCGTGCGTTGCATGGTGGGGCCCCTCAGTACATCACTGACTTGTTATGCCTCTACTCTTTAGTTGCATGGTGGGGCCCCTCAGTACATCACTGACTTGTTATGCCCCTACTCTTCAGTTGCATGGTGGGGCCCCTCAGTACATCACTGACTTGTTATGCCTCTACTCTTTAGTTGCATGGTGGGGCCCCTCAGTACATCACTGACTTGTTATGCCCCTACTCTTCAGTTGCATGGTGGGGCCCCTCAGTACATCACTGACTTGTTATAAACCTACTCTTTAGTTGCATGGTGGGGCCCCTCAGTACATCACTGACTTGTTATTCCCCTACTCTTCAGTTGCATGGTAGGGCCCCTCAGTACATCACTGACTTGTTATGCCCCTACTCTTCAGTTGCATGGTGGGGCCTCTCAGTACGTCACTGACTTGTTATGCACCTACTCTTCAGTTGCATGGTGGGGCCCCTCAGTACATCACTGACTTGTTATGCCCCTACTCTTCAGTTGCATGGTGGGGCCCCTCAGTACATCACTGACTTGTTATGCACCTACTCTTCAGTTGCATGGTGGGTCCCCTCAGTACATCACTGACTTGTTATGCTCCTACTCTTCAGTTGCATGGTGGGGCCCCTCAGTACATCACTGACTTGTTATGCCCCTACTCTTCAGTTGCATGGTGGGGCCCCTCAGTACATCACTGTGTTGTTATTCCCCTACTCTTCAGTTGCATGGTGGGGCCCCTCAGTACGTCACTGACTTGTTATGCCCCTACTCTTCAGTTGCATGGTGGGTCCCCTCAGTACGTCACTGAGTTGTTATGTCCCTACTCTTCAGTTGCACGGTGGGGCCCCTCAGTACATCACTGACTTGTTATGCCCCTACTCTTCAGTTGCATGGTGGGTCCCCTCAGTACGTCACTGACTTGTTATGTCCCTACTCTTCAGTTGCATGGTGGGGCCCCTCAGTACATCACTGACTTGTTATGCACCTACTATTCAGGGTCTTCAGGCCAGGGTCTTCTAAAGATCACTTTAAAACCCGTGGAGACCTGGCATTCCAGGCTATATCTCCCAGACTCTGGAACAACTTGCACCAGTCCCTCCGTGATCTTGACTGTGTTGACACTTTTAAGAAGCATTTGAAAACTTCTCTATTTAGTAAAGCTTTTAGTTCATGCACCTTTTAACTTTCATTTTTAATCCAGGTTGTATCCTTTTTATGATGTTGCCCCTGTTGTTTTCATTGAATTGTTGTTTTACTTCACCTATGTTTTGTACAGCGCTTTGGTAATTGTATCTGTGAAAAGCGCTTTATAAATAACATTTACTTACTTACTTTTAAATCATAACTATGTACATACAGCTTTAATTTGTAACATTAACAGTTTATTATCTCTGCTGCCATTTATTATTCAAGATGTACTAATTAGGTTCTCAATCTGTCAAAATATGATCATAGCAGCAATCCACCCATCCATCAAGATCATGAGCAAAGAGCATGAAATGTTAACTCCAGTAGAACAAAATCCTTGAAATTGCCACAAATGCGCCAAAACTGACACCTACACAAACGGAGGCCATGTTTACGTCCACAAACACGCTGCACCGTGTGTGCGCATGCGAGTCACTTAACTGAAACATTCAGTTCACATTAGACTCAATCAGAAGTTACATTTTTTTTTTGTAAAGTGAAAGAAATATCAAATTTTAACCAAAAAAATGGGAATTGGCAATCATAACATGCAGTTTGAACATAGCCTAATAGGCTGCCATCAACAGTGCCTCTGCTGGTTGCAGGCAAGTAGAGAGCTCAATTATTATTTATGCCTCAAATGCTTCAGTAATCAACGATCATAGAAATATATTTATTAGGCTAATGCATCACATAGCACACTAATAAAGAGGTTAACTTAGAGATGTCCTGATCATGGGATCGGATAATGGCCAATATTTGCCTTTTTTAACTGATCGGCGATCGGCTGATGAGCTGCTGAGTCCCATCTTTACTGCAGCTGTGTTTACATGGCCAAAGATTGTACTCACGAGAAAGAACCCTTCAAAATGGATGCACGCTCAGGGAGACACAATTACATTTCCATATTCCTTGTGACACACATGCAGGAGTTACAGGAGGGTGCGTGTCTTGCCAGAACAGCTCCAATATGAGAGCAAATTGAAATGAAGGCGCCGTCTATGTACAGAGAGAAACTACTTCTAAGATACTAATCCTCACCACCAAGTCAGAAAATAAACTAAGTTTCTTCCAAGTAACATTATCACTGGAGGACGAGAGGACAAGGAATGGCTAAGCATACTACACACACACACACGCCAAGCAGGACGACACATGAAGCAAACGGCTAAAGCTTCAATGTAAAGAATGGGTGATCAATCCAGATAGTAAAGTAAAGTATCCATATATAACTAATACTAAAGTGATTCGATTGATATATTTCTTGTTCTTGTTATTACAAAATCATGTTTTGGTTGTTTTTTTTTTTTTACAAATTCAGGGTGTAATTCTCTGGATACAGGAAGGCTTTGAGGGCAAAACCCAAATTATTTGAATGGGAGCCAATTGTAGGTTTTGCTATTGTTGAGGCATTAAGGCACTTTATTTTGTTAAAAATGTTTATGTAGCATTCAATACCCCATATTTAATACATCATCAGATTTACAACAATACTAGCACATTTTAATTGAATAGGAAAGGCTTAATAAAAACATGTTTACTTGCTATAAAACATTTTAGTTCTATAGTCTTTGTCAAAGTATCGGATCAAGACTCAAAATTGGATCGGATCTGAGGCCAAAAATGTAGTAATGCGCCTTTCGGAGAAATAACTATTTGTTGGCAAAACTTAAATGCTAGGGGTGTAACGGTACGTGTATTTGTATTGAACCGTTTCGGTAAGGGGGTTTCGGTTCGGTTCGGAGGTGTACCGAACGAGTTTCCACACGGACATATTAAGTAGCCGCCTCCGCTTCCTTCTGCCTCTGTCTCTGTTAGTCCTCTACACAGCACCCAGCATTGTCCCACCCACACAACCATCTGATTGGTTACACACAGAGCGGTAACAGCCAATCAGCAGTATTCAGAGCGCATGTAGTCAGTGCTTAGCATTTAGCAGGTAAGCATCAGGCAGCGGACTCTCCCCAAATGATAATAAACACCTCCCAGTCAACTACTAGTAACATCACTATGAGCCCGTTGACCTTCTAGAAACAAAAGGCAGCTCAGCTCGCTCGCAGTCCTGGCTTGAGGTGAAGGCTAATTCGCTTTTAGCGTAACGTTAAATCATTTTGCGGTGTGTGTGTGTGTGTGTCTGCGTGCATTTGTGTGTACGTGTGTTACGGACAGCAAAGCCCTGTCTGTCTGTTATTTCACTTTACCTTTTTCTGTGTTGATTGAGCTGTGTTGAAGCAGCAAAAAAGGACATTATGTTAAATGAAGAGTTTCTGTCTCTGATAGTTGATATAATAATGTAAGTGCATCATTAAGCCTACATGAACTCCATGGTGTTCAGGGATGAATAGTCTATCCTATTGCTATTGTACTATTTTTTCAGCTATAGTTACATGAATCATTAGTAATGCAGCAGCCTAGTTTTGAATGGCAGGGTCCCTGCTATCACATGTTGATAATAATATAACATTTACATCATAAAAATCAACTACAGGCTTCCCAAATGCTGTAATAAAATAAGCATGATGAGTTGACTTGAAACTATTTAATGTTGCACTTTTTATATGTAGAAGAAAAGTTTTGTCATTTTATTTAATCTGAGCAACAACTTGAGGCAGTTTAATGTTGATTAACGTGGGCAGAATTATTATAGCGTTCCCAATGTTAAAAGGATAAAGCCATTGTTTACAAATTTGGTAAATAAATAACCAAAAAATGTATATTTTGTTGTTTTCTTACTGTACCGAAAATGAACCGAACCGTGACCTCTAAACCGAGGTACGTACCCAACCGAAATTTTGATGTCCCGTTACACCCGTACTAAATGCAACATAGTTATAATTAAAATGGGTGTAAAATATCTATTTATGATTAGAAGGCAAACAGTTAAGTGGTATAAGTGCAGCTTGTTTATGTTATCTCGTGATTATTTATAATTACAGCAAAAACCGCCCATGCATGATGGAGCTCTTCATTTACAGTACTACCCACTATGTGGCACTCAAGCCTCTTCCAGCAGGTACTTAATTACTACTTGAGGAGAAGGGGCCCTTAAGGAAGCATCACAGGTGGACATTTTCACACCTCGGGCCAAGAATGGTGAGAACAGAGGTTCTATTTTGGAGAGCCACTCACAAGGACGCAGGAATCTATATATCCACCCTCGTTTTTTGCTGTCCCTGTCATCTGAGAAAAGGAACCCTGACAGTATTGGGTCGCTGAATTGTGTAAGGTAAGAAGAATAATTGAGCATATGAAATGATGGAGTTTGTGTACAAGATTTCACATAACTGTTAAATTGTATGCTCTATGGTGTCTAGGTTGCATGTTTGACCTAAAGACAAAGTCATAGAGTATTGTTGTGGAATGATTCTCTTGCTGTCTCCTGTCACAGAGACACACACAAAGAGCTGAAACCATGTCTGACGCGTGAGTCTCATTATGTTGCATTTTAACATGGCTTACATTTGGAATGTCAATTGTCAAATATGTAACAAACAATGCTTGTTGTCTTTCAATGTCACCTCTTGTCTTACACGCTCAGGCCTTCGGTGAGTGCCATCATTTGGCAAAAATAAATGTTTGCGTTGTTAATTAGTCAAAATGTCCAATTAGGTCACTAAATTAGGCCTAGCATTGGACACTAGCTACAAACCCTAGTTTTCCATGCACTAAATTAGCCTGATTTCTCATATGGTTTGTTTTTTGGTATTTTCACACCTATGTGTGAAGTCCAAGTGTCCATGCACTTTCTCTGATGCGACTATTGTGCCTCCCGTACACTGCTTATTTCCTTTCAGCCCGGTTAATTCATTTATTTCCCGGTTGACCTATATGACGTCACACTAGGCCTCTGTGGCTTCCAACAAGTTAACAGCCGAGCTATGTTGTGATGTCCGCTGTAATATTGACACAGATGACACATATTAGGTCTCTAATGGCTATGCTGATGTTAAATAGCAAACAGCATCAAGAAATGATCTTATATTGTGCTACCAACATGACGCTACTACCAAGAATGTATCGGAGCGGGGGCAGGTCCGAAGTCAAGAAAGACCCACGGCAATGTTTGGACCGAGAAAACAGATATTTTGAATGTCTCGGAGTTCATTCATAAGGCAGCAAAGGCTCTGTGGATTGATGGAATGAGTTTTAAATCCCAAGGAAAAGACCATTGGTGCCCCCACTGATAGTGTTCTGGATGGACTTGGTTGATATTTGTCTGGACTATCTTGCCAGTTGTGTGGAATACAGAATTGTTGTTAATCAGTTTGGAAATGCTGCGTGAAGAGGTTTGTGTACGCTTTATTATTCTCCTTGTAATACGTGCTTCATTCTCTTTCATATTTCCTTACCTTACTAAATAAATCTCTGTTACTTTTTGTCTACCATCGATGCACTTGAAAATGTTCTGTTCTTTTAATTTGAGAAGCAAATAACCAGTCTCCTCTTCATTATAATCGTTGCTGTTTTTATTGAATGGTATCTGCTGCTGGGTTATATCCCGCACTTTGATGCTGATGCATGCTGACACGAAGGGTGCCCTCGGCCGCACAACCCCCCTTCGAGAGATCTGGTTTCCAATCGTATTATCCAGGTATGTTAGTCCGACTTTTCAAAAACCAAACACGATCGGATAAAGGTGTTTCCATGGGCTGTAGGAGGCTTATTTAGAGCCGAACTGTTTGAGAAATCAGACTAATTTGGTGGATGGACATGTACTGACTGTTCTTGTCATAGTTTAAAACATGGATAACAGTACTTACAGTGCTAGTAAAAATATAACAGACTATTTTCTTCTCCAGAAACCGCGAATCTCTGCATCTCGCAGACTGTTTTTGAAGGTAAGTCCTGTATTTACTGTACTTTACACTCATGCGGATTTAAAGCGGCCTTTGGGCCAGGGGTTGACTGACAGGATGTAATTTGTGTATTAGACCAAAATGCTAAAGAAAGCTATGGTGATGCTTGAGAATGACAAGCAAATAAAAAAGGATGAGCGAGACAGAATCCTGTCTGAGAGAGTGCCGGCGTTGGAGATGTCTGGCATGTCGGCGCAGGATTTGCAGGTATGAGGACCGGGAAATACAGTACAGTCTATCTATTTATGTTTTACCATTCATTTTAAAGACAATTACAATCAAATACACCCCCAAAAATTGTTTACCCCACTGGAATGTTTTATTCACAAACTGCAATGTGTCATACCACCCTAATGTCACAATAGTTAAAGATTTAAAGGCTGTTCCAGGACTATTTTGAACATCAAAATATCTAAAATAAAAACAATAAATATCAACAAGGCAAAATATTGCAGTATTGATAGTCATCAGAGCCTCCTATAGTGGTCAGGCACGTGGTTAAAGCAGGGGTTCTTAATCTTTTTGACATCGGGGTCCCAACTTTTTCCACTGAAGAGGGGCCCAGTGTCCACTCAAACAGTAACACTGAATTAGTCATCTTACTCTTGATCATAATTGTATTCAATAATTATATCTAACCTATTTACAGTTTACAACCGTGTTAAAAGATATGAATCACATAAGATTATTTATTTAACACATAAACTTTTGGCCCGGGTCAGCCTGATTAGAAAAACAAATACTAACCAAATGTATAAGAAGGGACTTGCTGCAAAAGTAAATTTAAATACAATTATGTTGTTCTAAAATAAAATAAATTAATTAATAATGAATATGTTTCTTAATTAAACGGTAAAAAAAAATTAAAGTGCAAATGAAAATATAGCTTCACCACTTTAGTCATAATTTTTGACTTCTTCTGTTTATTTGATATTGTCCTTACTGCCACAAGTGGTGGAAAAGTGTATTACAGCTGAGTATCGCTGCAGCCCATGCAGACCACAGCTGAGATATATATATATATATATATATATATATATATATATATATATATATATATATATATATATATATATATATATATATATATATATTTACATGTGTATATCTATATATATATATGTATATATAATATATATATACATATACATATACATATATACATATACATACATATATATATACATATATATATATATATATACATACATACATACATACATACATATATATATATATATATATACACATACATACATACACACATATATATATATATATATATATATATATATATATATATATATATATATATATATATATATATATATATATATATATATATATATACTCCGTATATATGAAGACTTTTTGGACATTGACATGAACGCACATATCAATGCTGCTCTGGGCCCCGCCCTCATCTGAAACATGTGGGAAACATTGCAGTATTTGCTGTCGTATGGTAGTTCACAATGGACTCATCAGTGGTACTAGCGCTGCCTGAGCAGTTATAGCTATTACAACATTGGTTCTTTTGCTACTGTGTTGTGCAATATACTTGTTAATATATGACAATCTGGTCAAAGGTTTTCTCATTCCACTTTCTCATGCACTCCAAAACATTGTCAAAAGTTACAATAATAAGTTCCTACATAAACAACTAGTAGTTTTCAAATTAAAAGCTACCTGTATATTTCCTATTATTTACATTTTTACAGTGCTGCTGTGGAAAAGGTCACTAAGCTACCTACCGGTGGCCTAAGACTTCCAGTACTGTGTTTACTGTATATAACATGTTTTTGGTTACCTATTATGTCTACAGAATCTTTGCAAAGAGCTACACAACAAGATCGATGTTGTCGATGAGGAACGTTACGACATTGGTTTAAAAGTGGCCAAAAGTGACATAGAGGTATGCTGCGTAACAATTTCTGATCAAATAATTGTTTTTAGTTTCCAAAAACTCTTACTCTTCTGAGATTTTTTGCTGTATAAATATTTACTCAAATTGTCTTGACAAGTATTATTTATTTTGGGGCGCGGTTCAATTAAAGGTGCGGGACCTGTCTCAGAAGATCTATGAGTTGAAGGGTAAGATGAAGAGGCCAAACCTGAAGAGAGTGAGGGTGTCGGCAGATGCCATGCTGGGAGCGCTGCTAGGTGCCAAGGTCAAAGAGTCCGTGGACTTTAAGGCCAATCTCAAGACTGTGAAGAAAGAGGACGAGAAGGTGAGGCCGTTATTGTGTCTACTACAGAAACATCAGACAAACTACTATCGGTCAAATGAAGGTGACATGATTTCATGTTCTGTCATTGCAGAAAGAGGAAGTGACTGACTGGCGTAAGAACGTGGACGCCATGTCGGGTATGGAGGGCAGGAAGAAGCTGTTCAACGCCGGCCAGTAGACGTCTGGGCCTACGGTTTGCAGATGGAGACAATGAGTGGAGGAACTGCAGTTCGCCTTATGAAGAACAGAAAAAACTCATGTATACAACATGCATGGTAGTTTTAAATGAGATGCATTAATTACTATGTACTGTAACCGCGCAACATACAATTCAGCGGGGTATCAATTGAATTGTATCGTATCAATCACGTTTAGTAGTTTTTACTAACCTAAAAAATGTGACTATACCATGGTAAGTCAAAACATTTGAGTCTTGCCTTATGATGGAATGATAAAAAAAGGCTGAATATTTGTGTTTGTCTTTATTTCAAGTATCCACTACAGTCAATACTGTGCAGTACATTAGACCTAATATGTGATACTAATTATTTCACTAGAGCGGGGTCAGCAACCCGCAGCTCTCGAGCCGCATGCGGCTCTTTAGTGCCACCCTAGTGGCTCCCTGGAGCATTTTTTAAACAGGATTGAAAATGGAAAAAGATGGGGGGAAAATAATTGTTTTTGTTTTAGTATGTTTTTAGTTTGAGGACAAACACGACACAAACCTTCCCAGTTGTTAGAAAGCCCACTATTTAATATGTTTGTGTGTATGCTTCACTGATGAGAGTATTTGGTGAACATCATTTTGTCCTACTAATTTTGGCGGTTCTTGAACTCACCAAAGTGTGTATTGTGACGCAACAGCTTGTTTACATGTAAAAACCTTCCACTCCTTTGTCTCATTTTCAATGTTTCAATCAATCAATGTTTACTTATATAACCCTAAATCACAAGTGTCTCAAAGGGCTGCACAAGCCACAACGACATCCTCGGTTCAGATCCCACATCAGGGCAAGAAAAAATTCAACCCAATGGGATAACAATGAGAAACCTTGGGGGGGGCCGCAGATGTGGGGACCCCCCGGGTGGCCGGTGCAATGGACGTCGAGTGGATCTAGCATAATATTGTGTCCACCAAAAGTTTTATACTGTGCGTGAATGCACAAAGGTGAGCTGTGTTTAACTTGGACAAACACATCTATACCTTTGGCCATTAAAAGCCAGTAATTTCCAGGAGTTACCTCACCTTCTGATTAGCCTTTGATTTAATAATGTTTTCCAATTTTGTAAAAATGTGTAGAATAAATATTACATTTCAACATTTCTTTAAACGAAGATTTGCTTCAGCCTGCGACACATAGTCATTTTGATAGTAGGCAATTATAGCTAATACAGATCATGTGTTGCCTTCATTATAACACTTAAATAAGGCTTTTCATTTTTTGCTGCTCCAGACAGATTTGTTTTTTGTATTTTTGGTCCAATATGGCTCCTTCAATGTTTTGGATTGCCGACCCCTGCACTAGAGTAATGGTGACTACAACCACAATAATAAAACGAATAATTATACTAGTAATACTTCAAACGTATGTAAACAAACATACACTAGTATCGCCATTGTCTACATTCCTTTCCCTCACTGATGAGGACAGCAGTATACAATTGTACATAAACTGCTGTCATTTCGTTACGTTTCCATCTCATAAAGCCGTCAACACGCATACACTTTAACAACATTAACATTGAAAAACTAGTAAGTTAATTTTTTTAAAGTTAATGTCCTTAAATGACACTTGCTAGTCACCTTATATATACATACACCCGCCCTTTCTCCGTCTTCTTCTTCCTCGTTGGTGCTTGAACGACCGTGCCTGCCGCCGTCTCCTTATATGGGCAGACGTCATGTCATGGCACCGCCCATCCACGAAGACGTCCATTCCGATTGGCTCCCGCCAGCTGTCAATCGCCACCATCACACAGACGCTTTCATGGCCGTCCAAATATTGTCAACATTACAAGCGACCGTCGCAGCAACATTCCGAGCGGCTTTAAAACCCACGAAGGGTGAGTCTCAGTCCGCTCTTGAGTCCCTTTATGTTGCTATTTCGTACAAAGCTTTTCACGGGCATGCACGTTTGTTGTTTCAACGCGTGGGGGTGCCTTTTTGTATCGTGGGGTGCAAGCTAGTCGCCATATTCGCTATTATATTATTACATTAATCAGTTGTAACGGAAGTAACTACATACCTGCTAATTGTATGTTATAATAACATGACCGTTGGGAATACAGCTTCATTTTCCAACGCGCGAATCTAATAATAGTAGCACTGTGGTGTTAATTTCCAACTCCCTTTTTATATAAACTTTAACCTTTAGCTTGCAGTGCTGACACCAAGGGGGGCCCTCAACTCAATGGAGTTATGACATGTAAAGCTGCTATAAACATGACTAATTATCACGTATATCTGATACTCTTGGCCTTGCTTGTGGTGTCCCCCAAGGGTCCGTGTTGGGGCCAAAACTGTTTAATGTATATATTAATGTTATGTTTAATACATCCAAAATACTGAAATGTATACTATTTGCAGACGACGCAAATATATTCTACAGTAGTGATGACTATAATGAGCTCATAAATACAGTAAACACAGAACTAAACATAGTAAAAAAATGGATGGACACAAATAAATTATATTTGAATATAAATAAAACTAAGATAGTGATGTTAGGAAATCGCAACGTAACGTCTGAACAGAAAATAAGTATTGATGGTACCCAAATTGAAATCGTAAATGAGAATACATTTTTGGGAGTAATAATTGATAGTAAACTGTCATGGAAACCTCATGTCAGACACATTAAAACAAAAATCTCCAAAAGCCTCTCAATTATAAACAAAGCAAAACTATACCTCAATGAAAATGCACTCCGTACTCTATACTGCACCTTGGTACTCCCATACCTTACATACTGTGTTGAAGTATGGGGGAATACTTACCACAACACAATTCATCCTCTGATCATGTCACAGAAAAGAGCAGTGCTGATCATTCACAACGTTGGTTATTTAGAACATACTCATAATCTGTTTATGCAATCAAAATTGCTCAAATTTGATGACCTTGATAAATATAATACCGGTACATTAATAATCTTATACAAAGCATTTAACAAATTATTGCCGCCTAATCTACAACGTTTTTTATAAGACGAGTGCAGGCTCATAACTTGAGAGGCTTTGGATATTTCTTATTGCCGAGAGCTCAAACCACTCGTAAACGTTTTTGTGTGTCTGTATGCGGAGTAAAACTATGGAACAAACTGGACATACAACACAAGCAATGCCAAACTATTAATGGATTTAAACTATTATACAAACATGGGGTCTTGTTTAAATATAGAGATGAGGGTCTTTAATTTGACCTGCTGCTGTACTCTGTCTCAAAGTGTTAACATGTGCTCAATGTTTCCTTACCATTATTGCTATGTTGTCTATTACCATTATTGCTATGTTGTCTATTACCATTGTTGGTATATTCATTATTCCTACATTGTTGATACAAATTATTGTTACAGTGTAATAATTATTGTTACCTGTGGTAATGCCAATATGATACAACATCTGTATTATAATCCTTGAACAAAGTAAGAGTGAAACTCATGTGATTAATCACTGAATGGAGAACTGGGGGTGGGATTAAATAAGTTATCTTCTTCCCACTCCCTTTCAGGCAAAACTGGACAATCATGCATTACATACTATACATTACCTTTTGCACTTTATTAATTTATATTATTATGTGTTGTCAACTTTGTACTTTTTTATGTCATTGCCTGAAATAAATGAAAAACAATGAAATGAAAGTTATGTTAATGCAGTGTATCAATCAATCAATTAAAAGTTGACTTAATCACAAATGTCTCAAAGGGCTGCACAAGCCACACCCTCGGCTCAGGTCCCACATCAGGGAGATACGATTAATAATGTGAGAGTCCAGTCCATTGGGAGGCCAGCAGGGGATCCTCTGGCATGTGTGTACAGCTCTGGTAATGGGTACATTCGCACCCACCTGCACAAATGTACTTCAAAATGTAACAATCAAAATAAATATTACTTTTTTTTTTGTTTACTAGGGCATGCATATATAATATGCATTAGTTTGACCATTTAAAATCAACGATAATAAAAAGGAGATGCTTGGAAATAGCATAAAAATGCCCAAAAAACTTGGAAAAACGCGATTCATAGCGTTACTTTTTGGTGTAACCATCATGCGCATTCTGTTCAGATATATTTCTTTTATATTTTGATAAATCATCATATTTATGTATTACTAAATTGAAATAGTTATTGATCAATCTTTAAGCTGTGTGTATTTGATTTCAGTTTGCTTTTGACATCTTATTTAGAATTGTAGTTGAAACTTTTACAACCTTGTGTTGCGCTCATGATGGCGTAACCAAACTAGATTATTTTGAATATTTATTCCCTTTTTTACATATAGTATATTTAAATACAATGTGTTTTATGCTTTTTTATTTTTGGAACATGTACTATACATATAATACAATAAAGTCCCATATAAAATTATGTTTCTAGCAATACTTAAATTTTGCCTTTGAAAGTAACACTCTAATGTCCATTAGTGGAGCTGTACACATGTATACAAGTTGGGGGGGCCGAGACGTCACCGACTGATGCATAAGGAGTGGTCCCGACTTGGAACAGCTAGCGAATCATCTGTGGAGGCTGATCCGTGGTGTATAGTATATGTATAGGTATTAGGGCTGCAACTAACTACTAATTTGCTAATCGATTAATCTGTCGATTGTTACTTCGATTAATCGATTAATAATCGGATAAAAGAGACAAACTACATTTCTATCCTTTCCAGTATTTTATTGAAAAAAAACAGCATACTGGCACCATACTTATTTTGATTATTGTTTCTCAGCTGTTTTTAAAAAATAATAAATAAATTGCCTCTTTTGTTGTCAAATGTTAAGGTGGTATTATTAAACGAGTGTATAATTGTTTCGTTGTCAAATGTTAAGGTGGTATTATTAAATGAGTG
The DNA here is from genome assembly GCF_033978785.1 of Entelurus aequoreus. Classification (NCBI taxonomy): domain Eukaryota; kingdom Metazoa; phylum Chordata; class Actinopteri; order Syngnathiformes; family Syngnathidae; genus Entelurus; species Entelurus aequoreus. The sequence goes on from NC_084740.1 coordinate 62,045,579, forward strand.
TATAATTGTTTGGTTGTTAAATGTTAAGGTGGTATTATTAAATAAGTGTATAATTGTTTGTTGTAAAATGTTAAGGTGGTATTATTAAATAAGTGTATAATTGTTTGTTGTCAAATGTTAAGGTGGTATTAATAAATAAGTGTATAATTGTTTGTTGTCAAATGTTAAGGTGGTATTATTAAATAAGTGTATAATTGTTTTGTTGTCAAATGTTAAGGTGGTGTTATTAAATAAGTGTATAATTGTTTTGTTGTCAAATGTTAAGGTGGTATTATTAAAAAACTCTATAATTGTTTTGTTGTCAAATGTTAAGGTGGTATTATTAAATAAGTGTATAATTGTTTTGTTGTCAAATGTTAAGGTGGTATTATTAAATGAGTGTATAATTGTTTTGTTGTCAAATGTTAAGGTGGTATTACTAAATAAGTGTATAATTGTTTTGTTGTCAGATGTTAAGGTGGTATTATTAAATGAGTGTATAATTGTTTTGTTGTCAAATGTTTTTTAAAGATTAAAGTACCAATGTTAAGGTGGTATTATCAAATTAATGTATAATTGTTTTGTTGTCAAATGTTAAGGGGGTATTATTAAATAGGTGTATAATTGTTTTGTTGTCAAATGTTAAAGTGGTATTATTAAATAAGTGTATAATTGTTTGGTTGTCAAACGTTAAGGGGGTATTATTAAATAAGTGTATAATTGTTTGGTTGTCAAATGTTAAGGTGGTATTATTAAATAAGTGTATAATTGTTTTGTTGTCAAATGTTAAGGTGGTATTATTAAATAGGTGTATAATTGTTTTGTTGTCAAATGTTAAGGTGGTATTATTAAATAGGTGTATAATTGTTTTGTTGTCAAATGTTAAAGTGGTATTATTAAATAGGTGTATAATTGTTTTGTTGTCAAATGTTAAGGTGGTATTATTAAATAAGTGTATAATTGTTTGGTTGTCAAACGTTAAGGTGGTATTATTAAATGAGTGTATAATTGTTTTGTTGTCAAACGTTAAGGTGGTATTATTAAATAGGTGTATAATTGTTTTGTTGTCAAACGTTAAGGTGGTATTATTAAATGAGTGTATAATTGTTTTGTTGTCAAACGTTAATGTGGTATTATTAAATAGGTGTATAATTGTTTTGTTGTCAAACGTTAATGTGGTATTATTAAATAAGTCCCGGGGTATAGCAGGACCGATAATCAACATTTCTGTTTTCTCAGTGAAAAGAACATTCCCACCCTCTGTATTGTTGACAATTTTAATACGTCTTATTTTTATAGTATAGCATAAGTAACTTCTGCTCGTTATTGTGCAGGTTTGTGGTGCAGCAGATGTCCAAGTACAGACTCTTCCTCCTGAGGCATGGCGAGGGGGCGTGGAACCGCGAGAACCGCTTTTGCAGCTGGGTGGACCAGAAGCTGAGCGAGGACGGCGTGAAGGAGGCCCGGGACTGTGGCAGGCTCCTGAAGGAGCTGGGCTACAAGTTTGACGTGGTCTTCACCTCCATCCTCAGCCGCTCCATCCAGACGGCCTGGCTGGTGCTGGAGGCCATGGGCCAGGAGTGGGTCCCTGTGGTCAAGTCCTGGAGGCTCAACGAGCGCCACTACGGCGCCCTGATAGGCCTGAACCGGGGGGAAATGGCCCTCCAGCACGGCGAGGAGAAAGTGAAATTGTGGAGGAGGGGCTATGACATTACCCCGCCCCCCATAGAGGAGCAGCACCCGTACTTCCATGAAATCTATAACGATCGCAGATACACCACGTGTGATGTGGAGAAGGAGAAGCTGCCCCGTGCCGAGAGCTTGAAGGAGGTGTTGCTCAGGCTGCTGCCCTACTGGGAAGGCACGGTGGTGCCAGAAATACTGGAAGGAAGAACGGTGCTCATTTCCGCTCATGGAAACAGCTGCAGGGCCCTGCTCAAACACCTGGAAGGTACGCTGCACCTTTTGTGCTCCTCCTTCAGCTGCAGCCTCCCCTCATGCTCATGTTACTGTCCAAAAAAGGCCAGTTAGTTTATGGTAACACTTAGAGATGTCCGATAATGGCTTTTTTGCCGATATCACATATTCTGATATTGTCCAACTCTTAATTACCGATTGCGATATCAACCGATACCGATATATACAGTCGTGGAAGTGAGGTTGGGGGGCGGTGGGGTTTGGTGGTAGCGGGGGTGTATATTGTAGCGTCCCGGAAGAGTAAGTGCTGCAAGGGGTTCTGGGTATTTGTTCTGTTGTGTTACTAGGGGTGTAACGGTACACAAACATTTCGGTTCGGTACGTACCTCGGTTTAGAGGTCACTGTTCGATTCATTTTCGGTACAGTAAGAAAACAACAAAATATACATGTTTTGGTTATTTATTTACCAAATGTGTAAACAATGGCATAACATACATATACACACAGGGTCCACTGTGGTCAACATATATACAATAAAAACTAAATAAGATAAGGCTCAGAATGGTTTCTTAACAAAACCTTACTACATATAAAGTGCTTTTTTTGATTGATTGATTGATTGATTGAGACTTATATTAGTAGATTGCACAGTACAGTACATATTCCGTACAATTGACCACTAAATGGTAACACCCCAATAAGTTGTTCAACTTGTTTAAGTCGGGGTCCACGTTAATCAACATTAAACTGCCTCAAGTTGTTGCTCAGATTGAATAAAATGACAAAACTTTTCTTCTACATATAAAAAGTGCAACATTAAACAGTTTCAAGTCAACTCAGCCTCAGATTAACTTTTCTTTCCCCCCCAGCCTGGCTAACTTGGCATTAAGAGGATATCAATCAATCAATGTTTATTTATATAGCCCTAAATCACAAGTGTCTCAAAGGGCTGTACAAGCCACAACGACATCCTCGGTACAGAGCCCACATACGGGCAAGGAAAACTCACCCCAGTGGGCTTGTTGTTCTTCCACCATAGAAGTGGCTCAAAATGTAGTTTCTAATGCAATATGGTCTTAAATCTGCTGCTATAAAAACATTTGTTATTGCTTTAGCCCTGCCTGACTCGCCGAGGAGAGGCTGCTTGAATGCGGTGGTGACGCTTCAAATGGGTTAGCATGTTTGACGTGTTGTCAGAAGCAGCTGCTGAACAATGTCGGCAAACCTCCGTCCTCCATTGTTGTATCGCACAGCCAAAGTGTTCCCAAACGGGAGATCTTAACGAGGCAGGAGGGTCTTCCAGCTCTGGCTTTTACATGTTGTCCTAGCCCGGTCGCTGCTAGCATGCCGTGTGTTGTGCCTCGGTGTGCACTGTTTACACAACGTGCGCTACGCTACTTAATATGTCCGTGTGGAATCTCGTTCGGTACACCTCCGAACCGAACCGAAACCCCCGTACCGAAACGGTTCAATACAAATACACGTACCGTTACACCCCTACATCTATGTTATAATAATTAAAGATGTATAAATAATGGAATGGTATCACCTGAATCGTAATCAAATGGCGAGATGGCCAAAAATTCCCACCTCTAATAGACGGTGGTTAGCTTCTTTTTGCACTTGTATGACAGCTAGCCATGTTATTTAAAAGATTGCCTATGCAGCTAACGAGCCCTGTGCTGGTGTTCGTCTTCTCACATGATCACATCAGGAATATCGGACGAGGACATCGCCAGCGTGACTCTGCCCACGGGGATTCCCGTCTTGCTGGAGCTGGACAAAGATCTGAGGCCCGTGAAGGCTCGCCAGCTGCTGGGAGACCAGGAGAAGATCCAGGCTGCCATTAAAAAGGTGGAGGATCAGGGGAAAGCCAAGGCAAGCACTTGAAACGCACGCGAGACCTTCTGAAGTCACGCTCATTACTGTAAAACTGTTGCTCTGACCTGACACTGTGTAGAAGCTTCCTGTTGTTTTGTCTCTAAATGTGCTTTACGTACTAAATTATCATTTATTTCATGTTGGATGTAGCGCTAGTCGTGTGTAGAAATGTTTGTTCATACACTCTGCTAACTGAACACGTTTACAATGTCGTCATGCTGACAAAAACAAGTCTTAACAGCGGACTTGTGATACGTTTGCTTGCCTGTGAACTCTGTTAGCATTTCCTCAAATAGCCCACTGGAAGAAATAAACGCCGCACCTCAAATAGACTCCTCAGGAAAATGGTGGTCCAATAATAGGCGGCTGTAATTACACTGTACTGTCTTTAACACAAAGTCAGACTGGCATCTGTAAAGCTGACACAGCAAACACTAGGGGTGTAACGGTACACAAACATTTCGGTTGGGTACGTACCTCGGTTTAGAGGTCGCGGTTCGGTTCATTTTCGGTACAGTAAGAAAACATTTATTTACCAAATGTGTAAACAATGGCTTTATCCTTTTAACATTGGCAACACTATAATAATTCTGCCCACGTTAATCAACATTAAACTGCCTCAAGTTGTTGCTCAGATTAAATAAAATGACACAACTTTTCTTCTACATATAAAAAGTGCAACATTAAACAGTTTCAAGTCAACTCATCATGCTTATTTTATTACAGCATTTGGGAAGCCTGTAGTTGATTTTTATGATGTAAATGTTATATTATTATCAACATGTGATAGCAGGGACCCTGCCATTCAAAACTAGGCTGCTGCATTACTAATGATTCATGGAACTATAGCTGAAAAAATAGCAATAGGAGAGACTATTCATCCCTGAACACCATGGAGTTCATGTAGGCTTAATGATGCACTTACATTATTATATCAACTATCAGAGACAGAAACTCTTCATTTAACATAATGTCCTTTTTTGCTGCTTCAACACAGCTCAATCAACACAGAGAAAGGTCAAGTGAAATAACAGACAGACAGGGCTTTGCTGTCCGTAACACACACACACACCGCAAAATGAGCTAACGTTACGCTAAAAGCGAATTAGCCTTCACCTCAAGCCAGGACTGCGAGCGAGCTGAGCTGCCTTTTATATTTCTAGAAGGTCAACGGGCTCATAGTGATGTTACTAGTAGTTGACTGGGAGGTGTTTATTATCACATTTGGGGAGAGTCCGCTGCCTGATGATTACCTGCTAAATGCTAAGCACTGACTACATGCGCTCTGAATACACACTGCTGATTGGCTGTTACCGCTATGTGTGTAACCAATCAGATGGTTGTGTGGGTGTGACAATGCTGGGTGTTGTGTAGAGGACTGACAGAGACAGGCAGAAGGAAGCGGAGGCGGCTACTTAGTATGTTCGTGTGGAAACTCGTTCGGTACACCTCCGAACCGAACTGAAACCCCTGTACCGAAACGGTTCAATACAAATACACGTACCGTTACACCCCTACTGATGAACATTGATGAGTGAATAATAAGGACTATAGAACAGTATTTGTATTACACTGTATGCAACTCCTTTGTACTTGAAAGTGGTTTGGATGTGTTCATATTGTTACTGCTTCCAATTCTGATTGGAAGAATGAATACTAATTCTTTTCAAATCCCTTTGAAACTGCTGCTGCTTCCACTCACATGGATTAGGTTAACAAGGGATATTTAAAACATGTTCTGAAGAGTTTAGTGGGAGATGGTATAAAAAGTAACGGACACTGTTAACATATTTCACCACCAAAACAATGTCTGCTTTACCTTTTAGACCCCTGCAAAACAATCACTGTTACTTTGTCACTGATCTTAAGCGTTGTCCAAGACTAAATGTCAGCTTTTTGTGACCTAAATAAAGACATTTGATGAAAAATGGGCGCGTATCTACTGTTGCTTTGGTCCTTTTATCGAGCACACTGCAAAAAGTGAATTCTGAGTAAGATGAAATATGTCAAATAAGGTGATATTTGCTTATTTTCTGTCTGATAAGATCATTCTTCTCACTAAGCAGATTTGATGTTAGAGTGTTTTACTTGTTTTAAGTGTTTTGCTCCTAAATTATGTCAGTAAGATATTACAGCTTGTTGCTGAGATTTGATTAGCTATATTGAGTAAAACATGCTTGAAACTAGAATATCAAGTGTTGCAAAGCTGTGTCATCAACACTCACAAGTAGAAAACTACTTTTTTAAAGTCATCATTTCTTATTTCAAGTATGAAAAAAAAAAATCATGATTTTGACACAATTGTGTCTTATAATTAAAACAGATGACAGCCAAATGGACTTTGCTGTTTTATTTTCAATGAAACAATATAAAATATGTACTCATATAGTAGTACAGTTGGCACAGTACAGTAAACTGACAGTTAATATTTAACATTTCACATTTCTAACAATTTTGAACAGAAATAGTTCATGCACAGTCAGATAAATTCTTCAAAATTACAATTAAAAAACGTTTGTCCGGGGGCCGGGCTGTATATATGCACACTAATTGACTGAAAGAGCACGCACTTGGTGCGATGATGTCATGTTATCCATGGAAAAATGCATTTTTAGACAATATGATTTGCCTGAGCGGCTGGGAGACCCCGAGAGTAACAAGCGCTTGCCTTGTTGCCTTTCCATTAACAACAATAAATTAGTTTTTAGTATAAGTTTGCTGGTTTCAAGAAATGTAATGCCGAGTGCATATCATTATGTCAAGATAATGGCACTAGCATTTACTTCATTTAAGAATATTTTTCAACATATTGAGCAAAAATATATATAGTACTCATATAGTAGTACACTTGTAATTAGTGAGAATATACTTATTTTAAGGTATTTTGGGGTTCATTGAGGTTAGCTAATTTTACTTGTTTTGGAAAGTCTTGACAAGCCAAATGTTTTTGTTCTATTGGCAGATCATTTTGCTTAGTTCAAATAAAATACCCTTCATTTTTGTAATTTTTTTTGCTTGTTTTTGAACGCTAACTTTTTGCAGTGCATCATTTCATCCAATCTTTGCCATTTGCTTGTCAAAACTTCTCAAAAACATATTTTGTCCGCTCCAAATCCATCCATCCATCCATTTTCTACCGCTTGTCCCTTTTGGGGTTTGGGGGGGTGCTGGAGCCTATCTCAGCTGCATTCGGGCGGAAGGCGGCGTACACCCTGGACAAGTTGCCACCTCATCCCAGGGCCAACACAGATAGACAACATTCACACACTAGGGACCATTTTAGTGTTGCCAATCAACCTATCCCCAGGTGCATGTCTTTGGAGGTGGGAGGGGCCTATCCCCAGGTGCATGTCTTTGGAGGTGGGAGGGGCCTATCCCCAGGTGCATGTCTTTGGAGGTGGGAGGAAGCCGGAGGGAACCCACGCAGTCACAGGGAGAACATGCAAACTCCACACAGAAAGACCCCGAGCCCGGGATTGAACTCAGGACTACTCGGAACCTGCGTATTGTGAGGCACATGCACTAACCCCTGTGCCACCGTGCTGCCACCGCTCCAAATCCACCACTCAAAATGTGACTTGGCCCATTTCAGTTGGACGATCAACGACTTTAGTAAGCTATCAGTTATTACAGACTCATTGTCTATTTCAGGGAAAAATTGTTGAAATAAATGTTATCTTTGCCATAAAGCTTCGTTCTTTTCTTCGACAAATGCAAATGAACATGTGTGCATGAATCAAAGTCCCCACTGTTTGTCACACGCAATGACTTCATTCAAGTCAAACATGTTCAAGAATGTTCCTGGAGGACATTCTCACATAGTCGACTTGCATTGATTGAGTGATTGGAAACTTTTATTAGTAGATTGCACAGTGAAGTACATATTCCGTACAATTGACCACTAAATGGTAACACCCCAATAAAGTTTTTCAACTTGTTTAAGTCGGGGTCCACGTTAATCAATTCATGGTAAACTTGCAAACATCTAAAATGATGCACACAGCAAACTACAATCTGCTAGCCAAGAATGTACCATATTTTCCTGGCCATAGGGCTCACCGGATTATAAGGCCCACTGCCGATTAATGGTCTATTTTTGATCTTTTTTCATATATAAGGCGCACCGGATTATAAGGCGCATTAAAGGAGTCATATTATTATTACTTTTTTCTACATATAAAATACTTCTTTGTGGTCTACATAACATGTAAAGGTGGTTCTTTGCTCAAAATGTTGCATAGATGATGTTTTACACATCATCTTCAAGTCACTTTTTGACGGTCTCTTCAGGATGCACCGTTTTGTGGGTGCTCTTATTTACGTGCCTCCACTTGGACAGCGTCATCTTTGTTGTAGCGGTGTAGCGTGCAAGGACGGGAGTGGAAGAAGTGTCAAAAGATGGCGCTAACTGTTTTAATGACATTCACACTTTACTTCAATCAATAACGGAGCAGCATCTCCTCATCCGTGGCTCACTAGTGCAACAACACCCGAAATGTGTCCCGTGACCGGAACTCTCTAATAACTAAAGTTCCTCGGGTGGATAATGTCAACTATATGTCAATTATTTATTTATTTATATAAGTCACTACACCGGTATGTTTTAGTGCTTTCATGGCGAGTTTACTGACAGATATAAGTAAGAACTTTACACTACTTTATATTAGAAATGGCAACATGAATTTCACATAACAAGAAGATAGAGAAAAAGGAGCTTATCGACTACAAAGGCAGAAGCGCACAAATTTTCAGGAGTTATGCAGATCCCAAATACACATCAGCAGGTACCAGAAGGTAAGAAAAGTTGCTTTTGCATAATATTGTGAAACAAAATGCCAGATAATATGTCTTACCCCCCCCCCCCCCCCCCCACACACACACACACACACACACACAGGTAGGTTTCAAAGACAGCTTTTGTCTTCTTGTCAGGAACTCAATGTAATACAAAGTTTTTGTGATCATTTAGAAACAATTATTCTAACAGTTTACAAAGAAGAAGATAAACATTCTGAATGTATTTCATTCATCTTATTTATCTCACCATGTGAAATATAACTTACTTTTTTATTTGTTTATGTTATTACTTATGGAGTATATTGTGTGTCCAAATATTTGGGGGGAGTTCATTTAGATTTTGTTCACTTTTGATGAATCCAAATTCCAAAATGTGATTAATCCGACAAAAAACAAACCGATCTTTGACAGCACACAATTATTCATAAAGTTATTGGATGACTCCTTTAAAGAGACTTTTTAGCATACAATCATCAAATAGCGACATGGCATTTATGTTACATCCCATGTTCCAATCCATGTTACATTCCATGTTACATTCCATGTTACATTCCATGTTACATCCCATGTTACATTCCATGTTCCAATCCATGTTACATTCCATGTTACATTCCATGTTACATTCCATGTTACATCCCATGTTACATTCCATGTTCCAATCCATGTTACATTCCATGTTACATTCCATGTTACATTCCATGTTACATCCCATGTTACATTCCATGTTCCATTCCATGTTACATTCCATGTTACATTCCATGTTCCATTCCATGTTATATTCCATGTTACATTCCATGTTACATTCCATGTTACATTCCATGTTACATCCCATGTTACATTCCATGTTACATTCCATGTTCCATTCCATGTTACATTCCATGTTACATTCCATGTTACATTCCATGTTACATCCCATGTTACATTCCATGTTACATTCCATGTTACATTCCATGTTCCATTCCATGTTACATTCCATGTTACATTCCATGTTCCATTCCATGTTATATTCCATGTTACATTCCATGTTACATTCCATGTTACATTCCATGTTACATTCCATGTTACATTCCATGTTATATTCCATGTTACATTCCATGTTACATTCCATGTTACATTCCATGTTACATCCCATGTTACATTCCATGTTACATTCCATGTTCCATTCCATGTTACATTCCATGTTACATTCCATGTTACATCCCATGTTACATTCCATGTTACATTCCATGTTCCATTCCATGTTACATTCCATGTTACATTCCATGTTCCATTCCATGTTACATTCCATGTTACATTCCATGTTATATTCCATGTTACATTCCACAAGAATAAAGTCATTTGTGACGTGCTGAGATGTTTTCCTTCTCAGAGGACAAGAAATGAAAAAGGAGCCGACTTCTAGAAGGCAGCATGAAGGAGGAGGAGCAGGCGGGGCTCTGAGCGGGACTTAAAACATCTCTCTGCTCTTCTGCTCCTCTTTCCAACTTGGAAACCTCTTGGCATCCACTTATCGGGTAAGTCTTTATATTAATACTAGATACATTAATACTATGTACATTAATACTAGATACATTATATATATATATATATATATATATATATATATATATATATATATATATATATATATATATATATATATATATATATATATATATATATATATATATATATATATATATATTAATATTAGATACATTAATACTAGATACTTTAATACTATATGTATATATGTATATATATATATATACATATATATATATATATATACTGTATATTAATACTAGATACATTAATACTAGATAGTAGATACATAATACGATATATATTAATGCTAAATACATTAATACTATATATATTAATACTAGATACATTAATACTAGATACATTAATACTATGTACATTAATACTAGATACATTATATATATATATATATATATATATATATATATACATATATATATATATATATATATATATATATATATATATATATATATATATATATATATTAATACTATATATATTAATATTAGATACATTAATACTAGATACTTTAATACTATATATATATGTATATATATATATATATATATATATATATATATATATATATATATATATATATATATATATATATACATATATATATATATATACTGTATATTAATACTAGATACATTAATACTAGATAGTAGATACATTAATATGATATATATTAATGCTAAATACATTAATACTATATATATTAATACTAGATACATTAATACTAGATACATTAATACTAGATATATTAATGCTAGATGCAATAACACTATATACATTAATACTAGATACATTAATACTATATATATTAATACTAGATACATTAATACTAGATACATTAATACTATATATATGTATTAATACTAGATACATTAATGCTAGACACATTAATACTATATATATATATATATTAATGCTAGATACATTAATACTATATATATATATTAATACTAGATACATTAATACAAGATACATTAACACTATATATATTAATACTAGATACATTAATACTAGATACATTAATACTATATATATATTAATACTAGATACCATACATATATTAATACTAGATACTATATATATATTAATACTAGATACATGAATACTATATACAGTGCATTAATACTAGATACATGAATACTGTATATATATTAATACTAGATACTATATGTATATTAATACTAGATACATGAATACTATATACAGTGCATTAATACTAGATACATGAATACTGTATATATATTAATACTAGATACTATATATATATTAATACTAGATACATGAATACTATATACAGTGCATTAATACTAGATACATGAATACTGTATATATATTAATACTAGATACATTAATACTATATACAGTGCATTAATAGTAGATACATTAATACTATATATATTATACTAGATACATTAATACTATATATATATTAATACTAGATACATTAATACTAGATACAGGTGCATCTTGGTCAACTTGAATATCACACAAATGGTGATTTACTTTCCATCTGACTAAGTTACTGATTTAATAAATGTACTTATATATATATATATATATATATATATATATATATATATATATATATATATATATATATATATATATATATATATATATATATATATATATATATATATATATATATATACATAATCAGTTCATTTTCTGATTCAAGTGTGAAAATGTAGTTAACAATATTCGACTTTTTGACCATTTTTCCCATTTTATGATCCGCTGCATTCGGGGCAGAATGAAAAGAAATGAAGAATCACTTTCTAGAAATGTTTCACGATGAGTGTCAGTCATGGAGAGCTCATAAGCGGTTTCACCTTTTCAGTTGGACGAATAAAATGAACATTTATTGCCTGTATTAGTGAAGCTGTACTAAAATGAACATTTATATTAGTGAAGCTGTCCAATATTGACTTGACTTGATTTCCTTTCACTCGGAAGAAATACAAGCAGAGATTTTTACGAGTAGTGGGGCGGCGTGGCGAAGTTGGTAGAGTGGCCGTGCCAGCAATCGGAGAGTTGTTGGTTACTGGGGTTCAATCCCCACCTTCTACCATCCTAGTTACGTCCGTTGTGTCCTTGAGCAAGACACTTCACCCTTGCTCCTGATGGCTGCTGGTTAGCGCCTTGCATGGCAGCTCCCTCCATCAGTGTGTGAATGTGTGTGTGAATGTGGAAATAGTGTCAAAGCGCTTTGAGTACCTTGAAGGTAGAAAAGCGCTATACAAGTATAACCCATTTATCATTTATTATTAATTAGCTGGACTAAGTGTACTATGTATGATCAGCGTATGGCATGTAATATTAATAACTCTAATAGACTGTGGATAAACATTGGCATGGACAACATGTCCCGCCTCTCTTCCTTATATGGTCGTGTAGGTCGGCTGCTGTGTTTGTGATGTGTTTGGCTTTCAGACCTCCTTCCAGAAACTTCTTTAATGAGCAAGTTGGATGATAAATGCGTCTTTTCCAAGTCCTTCTATTCTGACACAAGACATGTTTGATCGCTGTTTGGCACGGGAGAAGTGGAGCAGAGGGGCCAACATTGTACTCAGTACGAGTACTCCCACTTTAAGGCAGCGCTTCTCAATTATTCAAAATGATCATACTTTAAATATCATTTGTTTATACAATTGTTACAAGTATGGTATTGTATTATGTCCCTACTCTTCAGTTGCATGGTGGGGCCCCTCCGTACATCACTGACTTGTTTATGCACCTACTCTTCAGTTGCATGGTGGGGCCCCTCAGTACATCACTGACTTGTTATGTCCGGATCCCCTCAACGCCCTGACTGCGCCTAGAAATTCTGTCCATAAAAGTTCAGAACAGAATGGGTGACAAAGGGCAGCCTTGGCGGAGTCCAACCCTCACTGGAAACGGGTCCCACTTACTGCCGGCGATGCGGACCAAGCTCTGACACTGATCATACAGGAAGTGGACCACCACAAACAGACAGTCCGATACCCCATACTCTCTGAGCACTCCCCACAGGACTTCCCGAGGGACACGGTCCAATGCCTTCTCCAAGTCCACAAAGCACATGTAGACTGGTTGGGCAAACTCCCATGCACCCTCAAGGACCCTGCCCAGAGTATAGAGCTGGTCCACAGTTCCACCACCAGGACGAAAACCACACTGTTCCTCCTGAATCTTACAATTTGTACAACAAAAAACAACATTTGGGAGATGAAAGCATCACCCAGGAGTCCCCGAAACGAGGAAGCGGCCGGAACGTCGTTTAGTCGCGATCTGAATGGAAAGAAGTTATTTTTAGGACTGTCACATTTGCAGGAGTTTACTCTTGTGCTCTCCATCCTCGGCCTTGTAGCCTTGCCAGAGCCGCTCCACACTCGGCTGACAACAAGACCTGTTTGCTTCCTTAAAAGGAGGCCAGATGATGACGATGATGATGATGAGGGTGATGATGATGGTGATGATGATGGCGTGCTGCAGCGTCTGACCAAAAGCTCAACACTCAGACATGGATTTGGGTTTTTTTTAGAAGGGAAATAAAGCTGGACAAGTGAAGAGTAAAAGTGGAAGTTCCCCCGACACAAAAAAGCACATTTGAGTAGCCGGTGAAGAGATGACGACATGTGACATGTAAACTGTTTGGATGGTATCTCCTGCTGGAGACCATGTTTGGTCATGTGGAGCAGGCCGCCCTGACTTCTGGGTGCATGGTAAAGTCCTCTCTGGGGACTCCTCATCCATAACTCTTCATCAGTACATGACTTGGACTTTGCATGAAGTATGTGTTAGTGGCTGAGAAACTGTCAGTGACATGTGTGCTGCCCTCCATAGGTGCAGGGCCGGCCCGTGGCATAGGCCGTATAGGCAAATGCTAAGGGCGCCGTCCATCAGGGGGCGCCACGCCAGTGCCACAAATGTTGGAGGGAAAAGAAAAAAAAAAGTTGGTACTATTATTTCTAAATACATAAAATAATCCCACGTTAATTAAAATGCAAAGTAAAGCCCATTTAATAGAAATATTATTTGTTACAAAATTACGCCCCCCCTCCCTCCGGCACGGTGCGCCCCCTCCCTTCCCGTATCATGACTCTTTTTGGACGTCACCCCATCAAAAAAATCAACACAAGATGTCAAAACGGCCAAAACTGTCAGGTGCCCAGGGGAGAAAAGAAGAGGAGAAACGAGAAAAAGACAGAGGTAGCAGGGAGGTAACGTTAGCCCACATGAAATTATTTGTCTGTTACAGAATGTGATAGTAACCTGGCTTTTTAGCATTAAGCTAATGTTACATGATTCGGCAATTGCTAATCAACAAATAGCTAGTTCTGTTTTAACGTCGGGTTAATATTGTGGAGGGAGCTAAATTGTTATGGAAAATAATAATGTAACGTTAGGTAATTACAGTACTCCCTGGTGTACAGTAATGTGTAAGTCATTCTAGTTAATGCAATATTAAAAAGCACAAATAGAGAACTCTGTAGGATCCCCTTTTTTTGTAATATAGTTGTTAAAGTCATACTGGTTTGATATCTTGTTTTGTGCAGTGCCTTATTTATATTGTATTTTTAATTTATTTTATGCAACTTGTTGACACGTTTTATTTTGTGTTTATGTATGTCAAAAATATTGTATTTCATAGATTCATTTTTTATTTTTTGTATTCATTTATTTATCCATATTTTTTTAAATCTTGTTAACTATTCTGATTGTTAATTTGCTTTCTTTAAGTAAAAAAAAAGGTCAAAGACAAAGCTATTCGGTTTCTTGTGAGTATATACACTTCACTGCTGATGTGGGGGGGGGGGGGGGGGCACCCCCTAAAATCTTGCCTAGGGCGCCAGATTGGTTAGGGCCGGGCCTGCATAGGTGGCGCTCACAATCATCAGCAGAGCACACTTGGTCTGCAGGCCAGCTACTTTTCCATTGAGGGGATCATTCATATATACCATTTATATTCATTCATTTATGAAAGAGTTGTTAACAAGTGAAATGTGTCTCAGGATAATACTTTCTTCCATGAAGACAAGAATATAAGTTGGTACGATTGTGATGACTTGCATTGATTGGAATCCAGAGTTGGGACTAACGCGTTACTGTAACGCCGTTACTTTCGGCGATAAATAGTCATCTAAGGCGCTATTTTTTATATTCAGTAACTCAGTTACCGTTACTACATGATGCATTACTGCGTAATTTTATGTTATTTTTTATGTAGTATCAGCTAGAAACTGAGAAGATCTGAGTGTGTTTTATTGCAGCGCTGCGGAAGAGGCGACAAGAAAGAGGCGCGCCGCGCGCTGTTTGTGTGTATGTGTGTGTGTGTGTGTGTGTGTGTGGGAGGGGGCGTGTCTGTGTTTACTAAACACGACATCATGGCGAAGCCCGAAGCCGAGTTTTTTAACATGGAGATATTCTCACTACTTTTCTTTTGTCGACCACAAAGAAAAGAACATTTTAGTTGAATGTAAGTTGTGTCTTGGATCCAAGATCCTATCCTAGTAATTCAAATCTGCTGAAACAGCTACAAAAGCAACATGCTTCCACGAAGCTAGTAAAGAGAGACACACTTCACCTCCTGAGCAACAGCGGCTGAATTTTAACGAGGCACTGCGTACTGAAGGTACACACACTCTGTCAATTCTCTTATATGCTCTTTCATTCTAGACTTCTAGAGTGTTTGATTATCACATCGCTCTAAATGTATAGACTATAAAGTTCACAAACATAAAGAGGGATGCTAGTGGGCCAGGCCAATCTTTCCTTATCTCTAAACTAAAACTGGGGAAATGTGTAGAGTGTTCTGGGCTTCACACATGATTTTATTTCACAATTCCTTGAGAGAAAAAAACGTCTGGTTAGGCTTTGTGTATGTAGTGTGTGTCTTTGTGTATGTAGTGTGTGCCTTTGTGTATGTAGTGTGTGCCTTTGTGTATGTAGTGTGTGCCTTTGTGTATGTAGTGTGTGCCTTTGTGTATGTAGTGTGTGTCTTTGTGTATGTAGTGTGTGCCTTTGTGTATGTAGTGTG
Source organism: Entelurus aequoreus (assembly GCF_033978785.1). NCBI lineage: Eukaryota > Metazoa > Chordata > Actinopteri > Syngnathiformes > Syngnathidae > Entelurus > Entelurus aequoreus. Next base: position 62,061,718 of record NC_084740.1, read on the forward strand.
TGTCTTTGTGTATGTAGTGTGTGCCTTTGTGTGTGTAGTGTGTGCCTTTGTGTATGTAGTGTGTGTCTTTGTGTATGTAGTGTGTGCCTTTGTGTATGTAGTGTGTGCCTTTGTGTATGTAGTGTGTGCCTTTGTGTATGTAGTGTGTGCCTTTGTGTATGTAGTGTGTGCCTTCCTTGCTTTACAGCTATGTTGTTATTATGCTGTTTGTTACTTATGTATGTTATGTTGCAGCTAGTTCAAATAGTCAAGTCAATTTGTTCTGGCCTGAAACAAATTGGCCCTTTGAAACATATCTTTGTCTTTGTGTGTTGTATGTAGACCACATTGTTTGTGTGTTGTATGTAGAGCACATTGTTTGTGTGTTGTATGTAGACCACATTGTTTGTGTGTTGTATGTAGAGCACATTGTTTGTGTGTTGTATGTAGACCACATTGTTTGTGTGTTGTATGTAGACCACATTGTTTGTGTGTTGTATGCAGACCACATTGTTTGTGTGTTGTATGTAGAGCACATTGTTTGTGTGTTGTATGTAGAGCACATTGTTTGTGTGTTGTATGTAGAGCACATTGTTTGTGTGTTGTATGTAGACCACATTGTTTGTGTGTTGTATGTAGAGCACATTGTTTGTGTGTTGTATGTAGACCACATTGTTTGTGTGTTGTATGTAGAGCACATTGTTTGTGTGTTGTATGTAGACCACATTGTTTGTGTGTTGTATGTAGACCACATTGTTTGTGTGTTGTATGTAGGGCACATTGTTTGTGTGTTGTATGTAGACCACATTGTTTGTGTGTTGTATGTAGACCACATTGTTTGTGTGTTGTATGTAGACCACATTGTTTGTGTGTTGTATGCAGACCACATTGTTTGTGTGTTGTATGTAGACCACATTGTTTGTGTGTTGTATGTAGAGCACATTGTTTGTGTGTTGTATGTAGAGCACATTGTTTGTGTGTTGTATGTAGAGCACATTGTTTGTGTGTTGTATGTAGAGCACATTGTTTGTGTGTTGTATGTAGGGCACATTGTTTGTGTGTTGTATGTAGAGCACATTGTTTGTGTGTTGTATGTAGACCGCATTGTTTGTGTGTTGTATGTAGACCGTATTGTTTGTGTGTTGTATGTAGAGCACATTGTTTGTGTGTTGTATGTAGACCGCATTGTTTGTGTGTTGTATGTAGACCGCATTGTTTGTGTGTTGTATGTAGACCGCATTGTTTGTGTGTTGTATGTAGACCACATTGTTGTGTGTTGTATGTAGACCACATTGTTTGTGTGTTGTATGTAGAGCACATTGTTTGTGTGTTGTATGTAGAGCACATTGTTTGTGTGTTGTATGTAGAGCACATTGCTTAGTGATGCAAATGCATGTCAAGTTGACCAACACATTGTATTATTGTCCAGTGCAATAACAGTACTGAAATGAAGGCTAAAAGGGCATTAAAAGGGGCCTTAAAAAAAATAAAAAATGAATATATATATATATAAGTAACTAAATAGTTACTTTTCACAGTAACACATTACTTTTTGGTGTAAGTAACTGAGTTACTTTTGAAATCTAGTAACTGTAACTAGTTACTGGTTTTCAGTAACTAACCCAACACTGTTGGAATCAGACAGTAGTGATGATAACCTTCACATTTTCAAATGGAGGAGAGAAAAAAGTCCTCCTTTCTGTCCAATACCACATGAAAGTGCTGGCTTTTTGTTTGTCCAGCTTCCATACTCCTTTCTATACACTTTACCAGAAATACATTGGCGGCAAACTCCCTAGCTTGCAAGCTTTCTGAGACTCTTATTTTGATAGCGCAGGCAGGATGAAGCAGGGCTTTTATGGTGAAGACAGGAACTGCACTGCAAAAAGTCAGTGTTCAAAAACAAGAAAAAAACATACAAAAATTAGGGGTATTTTATTTGAACTAAGCAAAATTATCTGCCAATAGAACAAGGAAATTTGGCTTGTCAAGACTTTCCAAAACAAGTAAAATTAGCTAATTTCAATGAACCCAACAATACCTTAAAATAAGTATATTCTCACTAATAACAAGTGTACTACTATATCAGTACATATTTTCTATTGTTTCATTGAAAATAAAACAGCAAAGTCCATTTGGCTGTCATCTGTTTTAATTATGAGACACAATTGTGTCAAAGTCATGATTTATTTTTGGCATCCTTGAAATAAGAAATGATGACTTTAAAAAAGTAGTTTTCTACTTGTGAGTGTTGATGACACAACACTTGATATTCTAGTTTCAAGCATGTTTTACTCAATATAGCTCATCAAATCTCAGCAACAAGCTGTAATATCTTACTGACATCATTTAGGAGCAAAACACTTCAAACAAGTAAAACACTCTAACATCAAATCTGCTTAGTGAGAAGAATGATCTTAGCAGACAGAAAACAAGCAAATATCACCCTTATTTGAGATATTTCATCTTCCTTAGATTTCAGTATTTGCAGTGTGTGCAGTCGGTCTTTACATTTTGGACCGGAGAGTCTGTTGAAATAAAAAGTGTTTCCGGCCTTCCTGTCGGTCATTTTTTCTTAATATAATGTGGCAGCAGCCAGCGTCATCTCACAAGACCCTCGGGTGGCGTGAATGTCAATCAAGTGACCAAAGTCACGTCTTGGTGAAGATTGGTGATCCATCATTTTTAGCTCTATTTTTTTACTGCCTGGCTGGTGATGGACTGACACACCCTCCACCATCCACTGACACACCCTCCACCATCCACCGCTAGCTCGCCATCCACGTAATGGACACCCCTGGTTTAGACAAATGGTGATGGACTGACACACCCTCCACCATCCACCTAATGACCACCCCTGGTTTATACAAATGGTGATGACTGACACACCCTCCACCATCCACCGCTAGCTCGCCATCCACGTAATGGACACCCCTGGTTTAGACAAATGGTCAATGACTTCAAGGGGAACCGTAAAAAAAAGAGAAGCTAACGTTAAAAAGGAAAAGTTGAAGATAAAAACCTGTGAAACACACAAAAACAATAACAAAGTATGTTTACACTGCAGGTCAAAGTGGCCCAAAGTGGATTTTTCCCAGCTGACTGTTTACACTGCAAGTAAAATGTGATTTTTATCAGACTGCAGTGTAAACACACACAGGCTCTAATGTGGCCCCAATGTGGCCCCAATGTGGCCCCAATGTGGCCTCGACGTCACGTGCATGCACACTTCCATGAAGTGACAACAAAGGAAGTTGACCGGGAGGAAGTGGCTACTACTACAAAATAAAGTAAAAGTGGAAACAACTTAAAAAATAGTGTTTTTTATGTGAAAGTCAAGTAACATAAAGTATAGAATGGATGTATATAGTGTCATATATTTGTTTTTATGTCTGTTAAGTCGAGGAGACACGGACATCAGCAACATTAGATTTATTTTTACACTCTCATGTAAACAAATGTGTCACAGCCTCAATTCTGCTCTTTCAACAATCTATTTCTTCTCAATCTAAATATATATTCATATATTACATATAGACTATTTGTGCACTAAAATATATATTCATATATTACATATAGACTATTATTTGTGCACTAAAATATACATTCATATATTACATATAGACTATTATTTGTGCACTAAAATATATATTCATATATTACATATAGACTATTATTTGTGCACTAAAATATATATTCATATATTACATATAGACTATTATTTGTGCACTAATATATATATTCATATATTACATATAGACTATTATTTGTGCACTCAAATATATATTCATATATTACATATAGACTATTATTTGTGCACTAATATATATATATATATATATATATTCATACATTACATATAGACTATTATTTGTGCACTAAAATATATATATTCATATATTACATATAGACTATTATTTGTGCACTAAAATATATATATATATTACATATAGAATATTATTTGTGCACTAAAATATATATTCATATATTACATATAGACTATTATTTGTGCACTAAAATATATATTCATATATTACATATAGACTATTATTTGTGCACTAAAATATATATTCATATATTACATATAGACTATTATTTGTGCACTAAAATATGTATTCATATATGACATATAGACTATTATTTGTGCACTAAAATATATATTCATATATTACATATAGACTATTATTTGTGCACTAAAATATATATTCATATATTACATATAGACTATTTGTGCACTAAAATATATATTCATATATTACATATAGACTATTATTTGTGCACTAAAATATATATTCATATATTACATATAGACTATTATTTGTGCACTCAAATATATATTCATATATTACATATAGACTATTATTTGTGCACTAATATATATATATATATATATATATATTCATACATTACATATAGACTATTATTTGTGCACTAAAATATATATATTCATATATTACATATAGACTATTATTTGTGCACTAAAATATATATATATATTACATATAGAATATTATTTGTGCACTAAAATATATATTCATATATTACATATAGACTATTATTTGTGCACTAAAATATATATTCATATATTACATATAGACTATTATTTGTGCACTAAAATATATATTCATATATTACATATAGACTATTATTTGTGCACTAAAATATGTATTCATATATGACATATAGACTATTATTTGTGCACTAAAATATATATTCATATATTACATATAGACTATTATTTGTGCACTAAAATATATATTCATATATTACATATAGACTATTATTTGTGCACTAAAATATATATTACATATAGACTATTTGTGCACTAAAATATATATTCATATATTACATATAGATTATTATTTGTGCACTAAAATATATATTCATATATTACATATAGACTATTATTTGTGCACTAAAATATATATTCATATATTACATATAGACTATTATTTGTGCACTAAAATATATATTCATATATTACATATAGACTATTATTTGTGCACTAAAATATATATTCATATATTACATATAGATTATTATTTGTGCACTAAAATATATATTCATATATTACATATAGACTATTATTTGTGCACTAAAATATATATTCATATATTACATATAGACTATTATTTGTGCACTAATATATATATATATATATATATATATATATATATATATATATATAAATATATATATATATATATATATATATATATATATATATATTACATATAGAATATTATTTGTGCACTAAAATATATATTCATATATTACATATAGACTATTATTTGTGCACTAAAATATATATTCATATATTACATATAGACTATTATTTGTGCACTAAAATATATATTCATATATTACATATAGACTATTATTTGTGCACTAATATATCTATTAATATATTACATATAGACTATTATTTGTGCACTAATATATATATTAATATATTACATATAGAATGTTATTTGTGCACTAATATATATATTCATATATTACATATAGACTATTATTTGTGCACTAATATATATATTCATATAGTACATATAGACTATTATTTGTGCACTAAAATATATATTCATAAATTACATATAGACTATTATTTGTGCACTAAAATATATATTCATATATTACATATAGACTATTATTTGTGCACTAAAATATATATTCATATAGTACATATAGACTATTATTTGTGCACTAAAATATATATTCATAAATTACATATAGACTATTATTTGTGCACTAAAATATATATTCATATATTACATATAGACTATTATTTGTGCACTAAAATATATATTCATATATTACATATAGACTATTATTTGTGCACAAGTGATGCAGTGAAAATTTGGTGGTGTTAAATAAAAAGCCAAAGAGGATGTTGTGATGAAATATACATTTCCTCTGGCGACTGCGTCTTTCCGGCACACACGAGTGACGTAGCTCGCCCAAAGATGACGAAAAAGTCACATTCAGGTCACATTGTGTTTAGACTGGAGTCACATTTGAAAGGATCAGATTCCAATGTGATTCAGGACTACCTCCTGGTGGCCCCGTTTACACTGCACACCAAATCTGATTGTTTTGCCCTCAAGTGACACAGATCAGATTTAGTTTGCCAGTTTAAACGCTCCAAAGTGCTTCAAATCTGATATTTTGCATTCAGATTCAGACCATATCAAATCAACTTTTCACTTTATGGAAGTGTGCATGCAAGTGACGTCGAGGCCACACTGGCGCCACATTGAAGCCACATTGGGCCCACATTGGGGCCACATTTAAGCCACTTTGGGGCCACATTGGAGCTACATTGGGGCCTGTGTGTGTTTACACTGGAGTCTGATTAAAAAAACACATTTTACTTGCAGTGTAAACAGAAAAATTAGTTCTGAAAAACCCCCAATTTGTGCCACTTTGGCCTGCAGTGTAAACCTAGTCCGTGGTCTCAATCTGATGCCAAAAGATGAGATTTCAAGCAATTTGGAGCATTCAGACTGGCAACAAAAACCCAGATCTGTGTCACTTGAGGAAAAAAAGAAACATTTGCAGACATTACTAATCAATCAACGCTGATTGTTGCGAGCATGGATCCAAGCATCATGTGCAGACAACTTTGAGGGAGTCTTCCTCTCGAGTGAGGACTTGGAATGTTAGAAATCCAGAACTGAGCCGAGCCATGCTGGACCCTGGCCAACACAAGCAGCAAAGGATCACGGCGCTGACAAGTCTGAGAACTGTTAGACGGCTCACTTCCTGTCTGCGACAGTACAATACGACAAACACATCAGCACTGACTTACTTTCATTTGATTGTCTAGTAGACATGCAGGAACACCACTGATGTTCAATCAGAACTTGTTCACATCTTTGGGAACCTTTAAGTGGAAGGATCCTATTTGGAATGGCATCTAATCCAAGAGGTGAAAGGTTGACAAAAACATGTTTTTATCAAGCAAATGTAAGACGACACTGGATGTAGGACAATGCCTTCTTTTGGAAAAATAGTTTATGAGTCAAAATCAAACAGATACCAATGAAATAACTGCAGTAAACAAACAACAATAATAATAATAATAATAGATTTTATTTGTAAAAAAAAAAGCACTTTACATTGAGTAAACAACCTCAAAATGCTACAGTGTATTAAAAAAATTAAAGATAAAAAGATAATAAAAAATAAATACAAATAAAAACTAGAACAGCCAAATAGCTAAAACTAGTATGCATATATCTAAAACAAGGCTTTTTTTTTTTTTTTTTAAGAAGGGTTTTTAAGCCTTTTTTAAAAGCATCCACAGTCTGTGGTGCCCTCAGGTGGTCAGGGAGAGCGTTCCACAGACTGGGAGCGGCGGAGCACAAGTCTCCCATTGTTCGTAGCTTTGTCCTCGGAGGTTGGAGGAGGTTAGCCTGTAGTGTGGTGTGGAGGATTTGGGGGTGAGTAGTTCTTTGAGGTAGAGGGAGGGCATTTCCATGGAGGCACTGGTGGGTTAGCAGGGAGACTTTGAATTTAATCCTGAGTGGAACAGGAAGCCAGTGAAGGGATTTGAGAGTTGGTGTGATATATATATATATATATATATATATATATATATATATATATATATATATATATATATATATATATATATATATATATATATATATATATATATATATATATATATATATATAATGTATATATTGATAACACATCAAATGTCTTAGCTGTTCCACATTTTATTGAAAAATTCTCACCAATGTTGTAAAATTAGCATTTTTTTCTCCTCCTTTGTTGTTTGCTAACTTGCTAAAAGCCTTTAAGGCACTTTTTTTCTTTTTTTTTACTGCTGTGTGTGTGTGTGTGTGTGTGTGTGTGTGTGTGTGTGTGTGTGTGTGTGTGTGTGTGTGTGTGTGTGTGTGTATGTGTGTGTAGCAAGCTACACTACAAGCTACAGGACAAAAGTAGCTAGCTACATCAAAGCTACATTGCACAACATTTCTATCTATGGGCCACATGTATAATATCAATGTTCATGTAAGTGTACAAATATTACTATCAACTATCTGTCATTTACCTCTAGGGGTCACTCTATGTATTTATTGAGTTTGCCTTTTCTTTGGCCCAGCCCTATAATGTTGTTCATGTTGTCTACCTCCAGTAAAAAACAGCATATGTTGACAAAGAAAGAAATACTTGTTGGGAAGAGTTGCTAATGGTTATGTGCAGTAAAACTTTTCACTTCATGTGTGTTCCTACATTTGTGTTCCACGTCTTAGATGAAGAGAGCACTTATGATTGTGCTTTACAGAGTCAACATTGTTTTCTCTAAATGTGTCTAAATATGGCCAAGGACACGCATTATTGTGGCTTTCATCTTCATCACTAAAGGAACAATCTCATTTGTTTTTGAGTGGTCAGCTTGAAGCGTCCCTCTGTCTCCGACTCCCTCCTGGTCATGTGACATGAGTGTCTGTTATGATTGGATGACCCGCCTTATCTTGCCTCTGATTGGCCAGTTTCACCCTAACCTTAGCCAATTGTGACTCATCATAGGAACACCAAGCAATCATCATGGATGTTCTATTTTCTACCTTCTCCATATTGTTTTGGCCTGGAGTCACACTCCATGTTCTCTCTCTGTAGCTTTCATGTTAGCTACCTCGCTACATTTGTCTAAAAGTAGCTAAGCTACAGGAAAAGCTACTCGTTAAAAAAGTAGCTAAGCTACCACCCAGCTACTGGAAAATGGCAACCTAAGACTGAGGGATGGTAGATGTTTATTGTTCGGCATTTATAGGAAGAAATGAGAGTGGTGTGTGGATGTTGCCAGTAAGTGAAAGGACCATAGATGTAAGGAGAGAGGATGAGGGAGGAGGAAAAAGGAGGCGAGGGGGAGTCAGAGTCGGAAGGATCAGCTTTGCCTTTTGTGGTAGTTGAAGTTGTTGAAAGCAGCAGCAGGAATGTTCCAGAAGGTCTGAGATATGAAGCAGGCTCAGGCTGAATGATAAACGAAGAGAGGACCACTACGGTACGTCACCATTTTCATCTTCAATCATCTTGTCTGATTCTGTCCTGGCTTCATATAAATCTTCTTCTGTCAATGCATGAAGTAATATTCACCACAAAGGGACTCTAGTGAAGTGAATTGCATTTATATAGCGCTTTTCTCTAGTGACTCAAAGCGCTTTTACATAGTGAAACCCATTATCTAAGTTACATTTTTAAACCAGTGTGGGTGGCACTGGGAGCAGGTGGGTAAAGTGTCTTGCCCAAGGACACAACGGCAGTGACTAGGATGGCAGAAGCGGGGATCGAACCTGGAACCCTCAAGTTGCTGGCAGAATTCAATTTGGTTCAGTGAGGAGAAACGTGCACATCTGTACCCTTGCACAGTGTCATTACGTTCTGCCAAAAGATTGCACTCCTTCTTTATTTGACTTTCTCCGACCACCTGACCACCGCTTCCACTTTCAGAGGGAAGTGGGTCGTAAACAGCGTTGCCTTTGGTTACAGAATAGTTCAAAAGAAGAGGTCGTAAAATAGTTCAAAAAGAGTCCCATAAAATAGTTCAAAGAGAGTTCGTAAAATACTTCAAAAAGAGGTCCATAAAATAGTTCAAAAAGAGGTTGTCTGGAAATTGGGCAGATCCTTGGTTCTCTCCGCTTTGAAGTCCTTGGGTTAGAACAATATATTTCTGTTGATTACCATACATGAGAGAAAACAGGAACACCTTCATCTTGCTCCCTCCCCCCTACACAGTGGAGTTTTACAAGTCTTACTCTTGGTAGGTTTCAAAGACAGCTTTTGTCTTCTTGTCAGGAACTCAACGTAATACAAAGTTTTTGTGATAATTTAGAAATAATTATTCTAACAGCATCGGAGGCAAGTTTCCAAACGTTGCACAAAATCGCCAATCACTCTTTTTCCTGAACTTCCGAACCCTTCCTGACGAAGCACGATTGACACGAAACGCTCTCAGAAAATCTGCTGACGCTGCAGTTTATGATTTGTTGGAGAAATAGGCCTCGGCGCAAAATGCATGTTCCTGGGCTGACTCCGACATGTCGGGGAAAGAAGACTTGTTCCAACATTTCATGGAGTAAGTCCTGCCACTGAAAACCATCCCCACAGCACGATGCTGCCACCACTGTAGGGAGGGTATTGTCCTGGTGATGAACAGTGCCTGGTTTCTTCCAAACATGACACCTGACATTCACGCCAAAGACTTCAATCTTTGTCTCATCAGACCAGATAATTTAGTTCCCCTTGGTCTGAAAGTCTTTCAGGTGCATTTTGGCAAACTTTTGACTAAGAAATGACTTCCGTCTGGCCACTCTACCATACAGGTCTAGGTTGGTGGATTGTCCTTCTGGAAGGTTCTCCTCCCTCCACAGAGGAATGCTGTAGCTCTGACAGACTGACCATGGTCTTGGTCGCCTCCCTGACTAGACTAAGATGAATGCAGTAATGAAATTAAACAATGGATGTCCGCTAACTTTTTGCAACTCAACGCTAAGAAAACGGAAATGCTGATTATCGGTCCTGCTAGACACCGACATCTATTTAATAATACCACCTTAACATTTGACAACCAAACAATTAAACAAGGCGACTCGGTAAAGAACCTGGGTATTATCTTCGACCCAACTCTCTCGTTTGAGTCACACATTAAGAGTGTTACTAAAACGGCCTTCTTTCATCTCCGTAATATCGCTAAAATTCGTTCCATCTTGTCCACTAGCGACGCTGAGATCATTATTCATGCGTTCGTTACGTCTCGTCTCGATTACTGTAACGTATTATTTTCGGGCCTCCCTATGTCTAGCATTAAAAGATTACAGTTGGTACAAAATGCGGCTGCAAGGCTTTTGACAAAAACAAGAAAGTTTGATCATATTACGCCTATACTGGCTCACTTGCACTGGCTTCCTGTGCACTTAAGATGCGACTTTAAGGTTTTACTACTTACGTATAAAATACTACACGGTTTAGCTCCAGCCTATCTCGCCGATTGTATTGTACCATATGTCCCGGCAAGAAATCTGCGTTCAAAGAACTCCGGCTTATTAGTGATTCCCAGAGCCAAAAAAAAGTCTGCGGGCTATAGGCAAGGCAAGGCAAGGCAACTTTATTTGTATAGCGCTTTTCATACACAAGGCAGACTCAAAGTGCTTCACAGACAACAAAGTGAAATGAAAGAAAATAAAAGCAAAATTAAAATGCAGACAATAAAAATAAAAACAGTGCAGACGTTAAAAGTTAAAAGATTAAAAGATTTAGCTGAAAGCTAAGGTGAACATAAAAGTCTTCAGTCTAGTTTTAAAAGTAGTGAGAGTTGGGGAGAGTCTGACATCTTCAGGAAGTTTATTCCAGCTATGTGTTGCATAGTGACTGAATGATGATCTCCCTTGATTTGAGTTTACTCTTGGAACCGCTAACAGATTGGTCTCAGAAGATCTTAGTGATCTAGAGGGCGTATATAGTGGGAGCATATCAGTGATATACTTGGGCCCTAGACCATGTAGTGATTTATATGTGAGCAGGAGGATTTTGAAATCTATTCTCTGATGTACAGGGAGCCAATGTAAGGATTTAAGAATTGGTGTAATGTGCTCACATTTTTTGGTCTTTGTTAGAACTCTAGCAGCAGCGTTCTGAACAAGCTGTAGCTGCCTGACAGTTTTTTTGGGAAGACCTGCAAGGAGACCATTACAATAGTCTAGCCTACTGGTAATAAAGGCATGTACAAGTTTTTCTAAGTCTTGAGCTGACATGAGCCCTCTAAGTCTTTTTACATTTTTGAGGTGATAGTAGGCCGATTTTGTTACTGATTTGATGTGACTGTCGAAATGTAAATCAGAATCTAAAATAACCCCAAGATTTCTGGCTTTATTTGAGGTTTTCAGGGACAGTGATTGAAGCGTTTTCTATTCGGGCTCCAGTACTCTGGAATGCCCTCCCGGTAACAGTTAGAGATGCTACCTCAGTAGAAGCATTTAAGTCCCATCTTAAAACTCATTTGTATAATCTAGCCTTTAAATAGACCCCCCCCTTTTTAGACCAGTTGGTCTGCCGTTTCTTTTCTTCTCTCCTCTTCTCCCCTGTCCCTTGCGAGGGGGAGTTGCATAGGTCCGGTGGCCATGGATGAAGTGCTGGCTGTCCAGAGCCGGGACCCCGGGTGGACCACTAGCCTGTGCATCGGTTGGGGACATCTCTGCGCTGCTGACCCGTCTCCGCTCGGGATGGTTTCCTGTTGGCCCCGCTGTGGACTGGACTCCCGCTGATGTGTTGGATCCACTGTGGACTGGACTTTCACAATGTTATGTCAGACCCACTCGACATCCGTTGCTTTCGGTCTCCCCTAGAGGGGGGGGGGGGGGTTACCCACATATGCGGTCCTCTCCAAGGTTTCTCATAGTCATTCACCGACGTCCCACTGGGGTGAGTTTTTCCTTGCCCGTATGTGGGCTCTGTACCGAGGATGTCGTTGTGGCTTGTACAGCCCTTTGAGACACTTGTGATTTAGGGCTATATAAATAAACATTGATTGATTGATTGATTAAGTAATGTACAGAGACATCCTAGCAAAAAACCTAAGCTTCCCATCCAATCTGGTGGAGTTTGAGAGGTGCTGCAAAGAGGAATGGTTGAAACCGCCCAAAGATAGGTGTGCCAAGCTCGTGGTGTCGTGTTAAAAAAAGACCTGAGGCTGTAATTGCTGAATACTCGTGTACTTGGGATTTTAGTCATAATAAATTAGCAAAATTTAAAAAACAATATTTGAGGACAACAATCCATTTTGGAATTAGGCTGTCACATAATATGTAGAGGAAAGTACTTTCCTGGTATGTGATTCCATGGAGGTTTGCGTCTCACATGACGTCATGCATGATGTCAGTGCAGGTTTTGGAGTTCAGCGTTGCAAAAAAGCCAAAGAAAAAGCAAAAACCGGCACCTTCCAATGAACATCATGTCTTACACTATGCTCACCTATAAACTGCACAATTCCCGACTAAATTCTACTTTTGGTGTCTGGCAGAGAGAACCTTTGGGGCATGATGGACGAGGACTTTGAGCACCGCATGGAGCTGAGGAGGCAGAGGAGGGAGCAGATGCGCCTGGACTCTGAGAAGTGAGCGACGCTGCAGTCACTACAAACACTCCAGCACGACACATAATACTCCCTTGCAACTTCCTAGGATGGCCTACACCAACGAGGACGACGACGAGGCCGCCCGGGAGCAACGGCGACGTGCCAGGGAGGAGAGGAAGAAGATGAAAGAAGTGGAAGATTCCGGAAGCAGCGAAGTGCTGGACACCAACAAGTAAGAAACATCACTTCTAAAGCTGAAGACCGTACCCTTACAGCGTGACGCCTTGCAGCATCAACATGGCCGACGACGACCAGGCTCTGCTGGAGCGCCTGGCCAAGAGGGAGGAGCGTCGGCAGAAGAGGACGCAGGAGGCCATCGAGAGACAGAAGGAGTTGGACCCCGGCTTTGGTGCTGCCAACGGCATGGACCACTTGGTCCAGGAGGAGCGGGAGACATCAGTCCAGGAGGAGCGGGAGACATCAGTCCAGGTGGAGCGGGAGACATCGGTCCAGGAGGGCGTGACTGAAGCCAACTCTTGGAATGCAGAAGAAGACTCAAAGAATGAAGAAGTGAAGGTGAGAGAAACACACGCCTCGATCATGTGCTTCTGCCAGTGGTCAGGGCCAGCAAGACCTTCTCTGCTGGTCTAATATAAGCAGAAATCATCATCAGAATTAAAGATAATTGACTTTCCCCAAAGGAGGAGTTGAAGTACCTCAGAGTCTTGTTCACGAGTGAGGGAAGAGTGGATGGTGAGATCGACAGCCGGATCGGTGCGGCGTCTTCAGTAATGCGGACGCTGTATCGATCCGTTGTGGTGAAGATGGAGCTGAGCCGGAAGGCAAAGCTCTCAATTTACCGGTCGATCTACGTTCCCATCCTCACCTATGGTCATGAGCTTTGGGTTGTGACCGAAAGGACAAGATCACGGGTACAAGCGGCCCAAATGAGTTTCCTCCGCCGGCTGGCGGGTCTCTCCCTTAGAGATAGGGTGAGAAGCTCTGTCATCCGGGAGGAGCTCAAAGTAAAGCCGCTGCTCCTCCACATGGAGAGGAGCCAGATGAGGTGGTTGGGGCATCTGGTCAGGATGCCACCCAAACGCCTCCCTAGGGAGGTGTTTGGGGCACGTCCAACTGGCAGGAGGCCAAGGGGAAGACCCAGGACACGTTGGGAAGACTATGTCTCCCGGCTGGCCTGGGAACGCCTCGGGATCCCCCGGGAAGAGCTCGACCAAGTGGCTGGTGAGAGGGAAGTCTGGGCTTCTCTGCTTAGGCTTAGGATACGCGCCAAAAAATGGATGGATGGATGGATGGATGGATGGATGGATGGATGGATGGATGGATGGATGACTTTCCCTAAATATGTAAAAGTATTCATATTGTCTTCATGTCATATTATGCTGCTTCCAGTGCTGTTGTTTTTAGGTTATATAGTTTGTATCCAATCAGAATTCAGCTAGCTTATGTTGCCATGCTGTACCAAACCTGCCTTCAGAATCAACAATGTCTGTGCACTGTAAGTGAACGGGCACATACAGTTGATAGATAATTGCAACAGCCAACCAGATCAGGAGTTGTTGTCAGTAAGACCTTCTAGTTGGCCTCACCTTGAACGTGACATTTAGGCCTCCTGTGATTGGATACTCACTGGTTTGCTATGCAGATCAGCAGAGCCACACCCGGGACCGTGAGCAGCTCTTTGAGAACACATACAGTGACATACATACACATACATTAAGATGACAGGATCTGCCCAATTTCCAGACGACCTCTTTTTGAAGTATTTTACAAACTCTCTTTGAACTATTTTACGACCTCTTCTTTTGAACTATTCTGTAACCAAAGGCAACGCTGTTTACGACCCACTTCCCTCTGGAAGTGGAAGCGGTGGTCAGGTGGTCGGAGAAAGTCAAATAAAGAAGGAGGAGTGCAATCTTTTGGCAGAGCGTGCTGGAGACTGTGCAAGAGTACATTGTGTCTAGGCGTGTCTCCTCAAATGAGTCCAAATTGAATTCTGTATCTGTTTGATTCTTTGCCTCTTGTCTTGTTTAATAGATGTCATCAGTGTTTGAACCTGACACTGCTGTTCACCCGCGTCCACGGCAATGAGAATGAACGCATTTATTAGGGCAAATCTCGTTAAGTCAGGTTGGAATTTTGCATTTAAATCCAGAACTTGGATGAAAATGTTCATGTTTTTTTCTCTCTCGACAGGAATCTGCTGAGGTTTCAGTTCAGGAACAAAGTTGGACGTCCGGTTCTTCTGTCAACTAACTGAACTTGTCTTTGTCACAGGACCACAGCAAGGAGGAAGAGGAGCGACAGCAGAGAGAGATGGAAGAAAAGCAGAGGATGGAGGAGGAAGAGAGGTGGCAAAAAGAGGAGGATAGGAAGAAGAGAGAGGAGGATGAAAAACAACAAAGGGAAAGGTTGAAGGAAGAAAGGCTGCAAAGGGAAATGGAAGACAGGAGGAAAGAAGAGGAAGAAGAAGAGAAGCAGGCACTGGAGGAGAGACGCAGGAAAGAGGAGGAAGAGGAAGAGGAACGAAAGAAGGAGATGGAGGAGAGACTCAGAACAGAAGAGGCGGAAAAAGGCAAAAGAGAGCTGGAAGCAAAGAAGAGAAAAGAGGAGGAAAAGCATCAGAAAGAATTGGAGAAGAAGAAGAAAAAGGAGGAGGAGGAAAAGCAGAAGAGAGAGCTGGACGAGAAGAAGAAAAAGGAAGAAGTTGAAAAGCGCAAAAAAAAAGAGATGGAGGACAAGAAGAAGAAAGATGAGGTTTATTTTCTTTCAAACTGCATTCTTCTTCTTCTTCTTCTTGGATGGTATTTGATTGTGTTTGTTTCCTTTCTGCAGGAGGAGAAGAAGAAGAGATCGGTCCTGAAAGAAAAGGTGAAAGAATAATCTTCTTTGCAATAGTTCCTTGAAATGTTTCCATGCCATACTGTTGTCCCCATACCCATACTTTGGTACCGCTGCCAACACCTATTTCAATACTATTCAATACTTTCCTAAATGAAGGGGATCACAAAAAATGTCATTATTGTCTTTATTGTAACAAAACATACATGAAACATATGCTTATTATTGTCATTTAGGCCTTAAATAAAATAGTGAACTTGTCTTTTAGTAGTAAGTAAACAAACAAAGACTCCTAATTAGTCTGCTGACGTATGCAGTAACATATTGTGTCATTTATACACCTATTATTTTGTACACATTATGAGGGACAAACTGTAAAAATTAATTATTAATCTACTTGTTCATTTACTGTTAAAATCTGCTTATTTTCTCTTTTAACATGTTCTATCTACACTTCTGTTCAAATGTAATAATCACTTATTCTTCTCTTCTTTGATACTTTACAATAGTTTTGGATGATACCGCACATTTAGGTATCGATCCGATACCAAGTAGTTACAGGATCATACAATAAAATATAATACCTAATAAACCAATAATAATATGGTTAATAAATACTGATGTAAAGGGTAGGTGTCGCGCTGTTTTCTGTTTGAACATGTTCTATCTACGCTTCTGTTCAAATGTAATAATCACTTATTCTTCTCTTCTTTGATACTTTACATTAGTTTTGGATGATACCACACATTTAGGTATGGATCTGATACCAAGTAGTTACAGGATCATACTTTGGTCATATTCAAAGTCCTCATGTGTCCAGGGACGTATTTACTGACTTTATAAACATAATATGAATTTTTTAAAAAGGAAAAAGATTTTGTGATGTTAAAAAAATATGCATGTAATCATAGTAGTATCGACTAGATACTCTAATGTACTTGGTATCATTACAGTGGATGGTAGGTGTAGATCCACCCATGGCGTTTGTTTACACTGTGAAAGCCAGTGAGCTATTGTATCCTCCTGCGGTGTGTAGTGGAGCATGTTTAGCTATTCCTCGTCCTCCAGTGATAATGCTACTTGTAAAAAACATACTTTATTTGTCGCCATGGAGACCAGGATTAGTGATTTAGAAGTAGCTATCTGCATGTCTTGAAGCAGCTCTTCCTGAGGGTGTTTCAGTGTTATAACTTCACCTTTATCTTGACTTTTTACGCCAAAATGCGTCCATTCTCCCTTTTCTGTCTACACACTGTGTCTGCTTGTAAGTACTCTGTGTGTGTGCGCTGCCCAACATGCTCCTCTGCTCATAAAACCAGCAATGTCGCCACGTGACGACGACGCGCCGTCATGCCCAGTCCGGGGGCGGGGGCGGGTGCCACATTGGGGCCACATTGGGGCCAGATTGGGGCCACATTGGGGCCAGATGGTTAGCAGAGTATTGGGATTCATGATGTGTAGCGAAGCCCAAAGGAGTGTGAAAGAAGATGACAACTTACCGATCAAGTTTTCTTTTCTTCCATCAGAAGGAGGCAGCCCTCGCTGAGAACAAAGTGAAGAAAGCAGACAAGCCATCAAGGTGAAGGAGGATTAAAAAGAAAGATGTGACATTTTCTTCCCGTCTTTGAGAAGATTCACCTTATTTGCACGTGTGTCAGAGAAGTTCCAGGACACAAAAGATACCGAGTACAGTTCTTCCACCCCAAAACCACAAATGTCGCCCTCGGAGGCCGCCATGTCACGGTAACGCAGCTGCCACAACAACTCTCACCTCTTTTTCGCAAACGCCGCGTGATCCCTCTCTCAGAGGGTCTGGCCTCGTGGACCAATAGCGGTCCTGGAACTTTTGCTGACACACGTCCTTCTAGCCCAGACCTGGGCAAATTAAGCTTTTCAATCTGGCCTGCCGGACATTCCCAAATCATTTTTGGATCTTTAAGATGTAAAGTGTAGCTGCCATTATAATGTGCACTCATGTTTTCTAATGACCGCAAGTCTTCAACTATACTAAGTCTTTCAATGGTTAGAATCTGCGCTTTTGCATGATATTTTAGTGACTAGTGTTGTCCCCATGCCAATATTATTTCGATACTTTTCGATACTTTTCTAAATAAAGGGGACCGGAAAAAGTTGCATTATTGGCTTTATTTTAACAAAAAATCTTAGGGTATGGCGGACCGGTACTTTTCAGAGGCGGTATGGTACTGAATATGATTCATTAGTATCGCGGTACTATACTAATACCCGTATACCGTACAACCCTACTAGTGGTTTTTAACCTTGTTGGAGGTACTGAACCCCACCAGTTTCATATGCACATTCACCCAACCCTTCTTTAGTGAAAAATAAAACTCTTTTTTTTCAAATTCAAGACAAAGTTATATGTTTTTGGTAACACTTTAGTATGGGGAACATATTCTAAGTAACAAAGACTTCATTTAGAGTTATTTGGACACCAGGGGAACATATTCTAAGTAACAGGTGATAGAAGAGCAAAGGAAATACAGATAATTATGTTAACGAGTGAACAAAACAAGTCTAAGACTAGAACTGACCAATCTAAGTGTAAGACTAGATGTGACCAATCTGAGTCCCAGACTAGATCTGGCTAATCTAAGTCTAAGACTAGATGTGACCAATTTAAGTCTAAAACTAGATGTGACCAATCTGAGTCCAAGACTAGATGTGACCAATCTAAGTCCAAGACTAGATCTGACCAATCTAAGTGTAAGACTAGATGTGATCAATCTAAGTGTCAGACTAGATGTGACCAATCTAAGTCCAAGATTAGATGTGACCAATTTAAGTCTAAGACTAGATGTGACCAATCTAAGTGTAAGACTAGATGTGACCAATCTAAGTGTAAGACTAGATGTGACCAATCTAAGTCTAAGACTATATCTGACCAATCTGAGTCCAAGACTAGATCTGACCAATGTAAGTGTAAGACTAGATGTGATCAATCTAAGTCTAAGACTAGATGTGACCAATTTAAGTCTAAGACTAGATGTGACCAATCTAAGTCCAAGACTAGATGTGACCAATCTGAGTCCAAGACTAGATCTGACCAATCTAAGTGTATGACTAGATGTGACCAATCTAAGTGTAAGACTAAATGTGACCAATCTAAGTCTAAGACTAGATGTGACCAATCTAAGACTAAGACTAGATGTGAACAATCTAAGTCTAAGACTAGATGTGACCAATCTAAGTCTAAGGCTAGATGTGACCAATCTAAGTCTAAGACTAGATGTGACCAATCTAAGTCTAAGACTAGATGTGACCAATCTAAGTCTAAGGCTAGATGTGATCAATCTAAGTCTAAGACTAGATGTGACCAATCTAAGTCCAAGACTAGATGTGACCAATTTAAGTCTAAGACTAGATCTGACCAATCTAAGTGTAAGACTATATCTGACCAATTTAAGTCCAAGACTAGATGTGAACAATTTAAGTCTAAGACTAGATGTGACCAATTTAAGTCCAAGACTAGATGTGACCAATTTAAGTCTAATACTAGATGTGACCAATCTAAGTCCAAGACTAGATCTGACCAATCTAAGTGTAAGACTAGATGTGACCAATCTAAGTCTAAGACTAGATGTGACCAATCTAAGTCCAAGACTAGATGTGACCAATCTAAGTCCAAGACTAGATCTGACCAATCTAAGTCCAAGACTAGATGTGACCAATTTAAGTCTAAGACTAGATCTGACCAATCTAAGTGTAAGACTATATCTGACCAATTTAAGTCCAAGACTAGATGTGAACAATTTAAGTCTAAGACTAGATGTGACCAATTTAAGTCCAAGACTAGATGTGACCAATTTAAGTCTAAGACTAGATGTGACCAATCTAAGTCCAAGACTAGATCTGACCAATCTAAGTGTAAGACTAGATGTGACCAATCTAAGTCTAAGACTAGATGTGACCAATCTAAGTCCAAGACTAGATGTGACCAATCTAAGTCCAAGACTAGATCTGACCAATCTAAGTCCAAGACTAGATGTGACCAATTTAAGTCTAAGACTAGATCTGACCAATCTAAGTGTAAGACTAGATGTGACCAATCTAAGTCTAAGACTAGATGTGACCAATCTAAGTCCAAGACTAGATGTGACCAATCTAAGTCCAAGACTAGATCTGACCAATCTAAGTCCAAGACTAGATGTGACCAATTTAAGTCTAAGACTAGATCTGACCAATCTAAGTGTAAGACTATATCTGACCAATTTAAGTCCAAGACTAGATGTGAACAATTTAAGTCTAAGACTAGATGTGACCAATTTAAGTCCAAGACTAGATGTGACCAATATAAGTCTAAGACTAGATGTGACCAATCTAAGTCCAAGACTAGATCTGACCAATCTAAGTGTAAGACTAGAAGTGACCAATCTAAGTCTAAGACTAGATGTGACCAATCTAAGTGTAAGACTAGATGTGACCAATCTAAGTGTAAGACTAGATGTGACCAAGACTTAATTTAGAGTTATTTAGTTAGAGGGTTGGGGTTATAATAAGGCCATGCCAAATAAGGCATTAATAAGTACTTAATAATGACTAGTTAAGAGCCAATATGTTACTAATTTGCATGTTAATAAGCAACTAATTAATGGTGAATATGTTCCTCATACTAAAGTGTTAGCATGTTTTATTACTGGTGCACTTGATGAAGCGTGCATGAACATCACCTTGTTCAAACAACAAACCAACATAAACTCACAACAAATGACACACCTGCAGATCAGTCAGCTGTTGTCGTATCCGTAATACGCCGATAGGGAGAAGTTTTTATTTACTCGATGAGTCGGGTGTGTTTTGACCTCCGCCGAACCCCTGAGGCCGACTCACCGAACCCCTAGGGTTGGATCAAACCCAGGTTAAGAACCAGTGGACTATGGTAATGTACGTCACAGCAGGTCAGACGAGGCAGTGGAAGGAGATCTTTACAAGAAAGTTCTGAAGCTTAGTGACGTATCACATGTATCAGATTGTAGATGTGTTTTGTTTTTTTACCCTTCGTGTTCATATTTTGTTGTGTTTGTTGCATTTTTGTTGCATTTGGCTTGATTGTAAAATATGTGGATTGAGAGGGGGTGTGATGTTCATATGTTGTCAATATTCAGGGTTTTATCCTTCATAGAAAAATGTAAAATTAAGTTTTTAAGGCGGTTTGTCATAACATTTTTAGCATTCAATCAGACTTTATTGTGAGGTTTTATATTAGTGTTTCTAAAACTAGATGTACCGGCCCCCAGACTCTCTAAATTTGGCCCCCGCGTCAAAATAATTGCCCGGGCCTGTTCTAGCCTGTTGCTTAGCAACGTGTCACAGCGCCATTGTCCCTCCTCCCCGCAGGGACGACGACGAGTCGCAAGAGCGGGAGCGCCTGGAGGCCGAGCGCAAGCTGCAGGAGCTCCAGCGGCGGAGAAACCACGCCGAGAGCGAAGAGATGGAGAAGATGAAGCAGAAGCAGCAGGACGCCGAGGCCGAGCTGGAGGAGCTGAAGAGGAAGCGGGAGGAGAGGAGGACGGTCCTGGAGGAGGAGGAGCGGCGGAGGAAGCGAGACCTGGAGGACAAGAAGAGTCGAGAACAGGTGAGGATCCGTGGAGACACTCTGACCTTCTGGACTCAAGGTGGGGTTCCGTCCACAGGAGGAGAGGAAGAGGATGAGGGAGGAGATAGAGAAGAGGAGGGCGGAGGCTGCGGAGAAGAAGAAGCAGCTGGAGCAAGAACCCGTCAAGACCTCCTTCTCCATCAGCCCTAAAGGCTCATCCAAGGTGACTCACTAAGACTCATCCAAGGTGACTCACTAAGACTCATCCAAGGTGACTCACTAAGGCTCATCCAAGGTGACTCACTAAGACTCATCCAAGGTGACTCACTAAGACTCATCCAAGGTGACTCACTAAGGCTCATCCAAGGTGACTCACTAAGGCTCATCCAAGGTGACTCACTAAGACTCATCCAAGGTGACTCACTAAGACTCATCCAAGGTGACTCACTAAGGCTCATCCAAGGTGACTCACTAAGACTCATCCAAGGTGACTCACTAAGGCTCATCCAAGGTGACTCACTAAGACTCATCCAAGGTGACTCACTAAGACTCATCCAAGGTGACTCACTAAGGCTCATCCAAGGTGACTCACTAAGGCTCATCCAAGGTGACTCACTAAGACTCATCCAAGGTGACTCACTAAGGCTCATCCAAGGTGACTCACTAAGGCTCATCCAAGGTGACTCACTAAGACTCATCCAAGGTGACTCACTAAGGCTCATCCAAGGTGACTCACTAAGGCTCATCCAAGGTGACTCACTAAGACTCATCCAAGGTGACTCACTAAGACTCATCTAAGGTGACTCACTAAGGCTCATCCAAGGTGACTCACTAAGACTCATCCAAGGTGACTCACTAAGGCTCATCCAAGGTGACTCACTAAGGCTCATCCAAGGTGACTCACTAAGGCTCATCCAAGGTGACTCACTAAGACTCATCCAAGGTGACTCACTAAGGCTCATCCAAGGTGACTCACTAAGACTCATCCAAGGTGACTCACTAAGGCTCATCCAAGGTGACTCACTAAGACTCATCCAAGGTGACTCACTAAGGCTCATCCAAGGTGACTCACTAAGACTCATCCAAGGTGACTCACTAAGACTCATCCAAGGTGACTCACTAAGACTCATCCAAGGTGACTCACTAAGGCTCATCCAAGGTGACTCACTAAGACTCATCCAAGGTGACTCACTAAGGCTCATCCAAGGTGACTCACTAAGGCTCATCCAAGGTGACTCACTAAGACTCATCCAAGGTGACTCACTAAGGCTCATCCAAGGTGACTCACTAAGACTCATCCAAGGTGACTCACTAAGACTCATCCAAGGTGACTCACTAAGGCTCATCCAAGGTGACTCACTAAGGCTCATCCAAGGTGACTCACTAAGACTCATCCAAGGTGACTCACTAAGGCTCATCCAAGGTGACTCACTAAGGCTCATCCAAGGTGACTCACTAAGACTCATCCAAGGTGACTCACTAAGACTCATCCAAGGTGACTCACTAAGACTCATCCAAGGTGACTCACTAAGGCTCATCCAAGGTGACTCACTAAGACTCATCCAAGGTGACTCACTAAGGCTCATCCAAGGTGACTCACTAAGACTCATCCAAGGTGACTCACTAAGACTCATCCAAGGTGACTCACTAAGGCTCATCCAAGGTGACTCACTAAGGCTCATCCAAGGTGACTCACTAAGACTCATCCAAGGTGACTCACTAAGGCTCATCCAAGGTGACTCACTAAGGCTCATCCAAGGTGACTCACTAAGACTCATCCAAGGTGACTCACTAAGGCTCATCCAAGGTGACTCACTAAGGCTCATCCAAGGTGACTCACTAAGACTCATCCAAGGTGACTCACTAAGACTCATCTAAGGTGACTCACTAAGGCTCATCCAAGGTGACTCACTAAGACTCATCCAAGGTGACTCACTAAGGCTCATCCAAGGTGACTCACTAAGGCTCATCCAAGGTGACTCACTAAGGCTCATCCAAGGTGACTCACTAAGACTCATCCAAGGTGACTCACTAAGGCTCATCCAAGGTGACTCACTAAGACTCATCCAAGGTGACTCACTAAGGCTCATCCAAGGTGACTCACTAAGACTCATCCAAGGTGACTCACTAAGGCTCATCCAAGGTGACTCACTAAGACTCATCCAAGGTGACTCACTAAGACTCATCCAAGGTGACTCACTAAGACTCATCCAAGGTGACTCACTAAGGCTCATCCAAGGTGACTCACTAAGACTCATCCAAGGTGACTCACTAAGGCTCATCCAAGGTGACTCACTAAGGCTCATCCAAGGTGACTCACTAAGACTCATCCAAGGTGACTCACTAAGGCTCATCCAAGGTGACTCACTAAGACTCATCCAAGGTGACTCACTAAGACTCATCCAAGGTGACTCACTAAGGCTCATCCAAGGTGACTCACTAAGGCTCATCCAAGGTGACTCACTAAGACTCATCCAAGGTGACTCACTAAGGCTCATCCAAGGTGACTCACTAAGACTCATCCAAGGTGACTCACTAAGACTCATCCAAGGTGACTCACTAAGACTCATCCAAGGTGACTCACTAAGGCTCATCCAAGGTGACTCACTAAGACTCATCCAAGGTGACTCACTAAGGCTCATCCAAGGTGACTCACTAAGACTCATCCAAGGTGACTCGCTAAGACTCATCCAAGGTGACTCGCTAAGGCTCATCCAAGGTGACTCGCTAAGGCTCATCCAAGGTGACTCGCTAAGGCTCATCCAAGGTGACTCACTAAGGCTCATCCAAGGTGACTCACTAAGACTCATCCAAGGTGACTCACTAAGGCTCATCCAAGGTGACTCACTAAGACTCATCCAAGGTGACTCACTAAGGCTCATCCAAGGTGACTCACTAAGGCTCATCCAAGGTGACTCACTAAGACTCATCCAAGGTGACTCACTAAGACTCATCCAAGGTGACTCACTAAGGCTCATCCAAGGTGACTCACTAAGACTCATCCAAGGTGACTCACTAAGACTCATCCAAGGTGACTCACTAAGACTCATCCAAGGTGACTCACTAAGACTCATCCAAGGTGACTCACTAAGGCTCATCCAAGGTGACTCACTAAGGCTCATCCAAGGTGACTCACTAAGACTCATCCAAGGTGACTCACTAAGGCTCATCCAAGGTGACTCACTAAGACTCATCCAAGGTGACTCACTAAGACTCATCCAAGGTGACTCACTAAGGCTCATCCAAGGTGACTCACTAAGACTCATCCAAGGTGACTCACTAAGGCTCATCCAAGGTGACTCACTAAGACTCATCCAAGGTGACTCACTAAGACTCATCCAAGGTGACTCGCTAAGGCTCATCCAAGGTGACTCGCTAAGGCTCATCCAAGGTGACTCGCTAAGGCTCATCCAAGGTGACTCACTAAGGCTCATCCAAGGTGACTCACTAAGACTCATCCAAGGTGACTCACTAAGGCTCATCCAAGGTGACTCACTAAGACTCATCCAAGGTGACTCACTAAGGCTCATCCAAGGTGACTCACTAAGGCTCATCCAAGGTGACTCACTAAGGCTCATCCAAGGTGACTCACTAAGACTCATCCAAGGTGACTCACTAAGACTCATCCAAGGTGACTCACTAAGGCTCATCCAAGGTGACTCACTAAGACTCATCCAAGGTGACTCACTAAGGCTCATCCAAGGTGACTCACTAAGACTCATCCAAGGTGACTCACTAAGGCTCATCCAAGGTGACTCACTAAGGCTCATCCAAGGTGACTCACTAAGACTCATCCAAGGTGACTCACTAAGGCTCATCCAAGGTGACTCACTAAGACTCATCCAAGGTGACTCACTAAGGCTCATCCAAGGTGACTCACTAAGACTCATCCAAGGTGACTCACTAAGACTCATCCAAGGTGACTCACTAAGACTCATCCAAGGTGACTCACTAAGACTCATCCAAGGTGACTCACTAAGGCTCATCCAAGGTGACTCACTAAGGCTCATCCAAGGTGACTCACTAAGGCTCATCTAAGGTGACTCACTAAGGCTCATCCAAGGTGACTCACTAAGGCTCATCCAAGGTGACTCACTAAGACTCATCCAAGGTGACTCACTAAGACTCATCCAAGGTGACTCACTAAGGCTCATCCAAGGTGACTCACTAAGACTCATCCAAGGTGACTCACTAAAGCTCATCCAAGGTGACTCACTAAGACTCATCCAAGGTGACTCACTAAGGCTCATCCAAGGTGACTCACTAAGACTCATCCAAGGTGACTCATTAAGGCTCATCCAAGGTGACTCACTAAGACTCATCCAAGGTGACTCACTAAGACTCATCCAAGGTGACTCACTAAGGCTCATCCAAGGTGACTCACTAAGACTCATCCAAGGTGACTCACTAAGACTCATCCAAGGTGACTCACTAAGACTCATCCAAGGTGACTCACTAAGACTCATCCAAGGTGACTCACTAAGGCTCATCCAAGGTGACTCACTAAGACTCATCCAAGGTGACTCGCTAAGACTCATCCAAGGTGACTCGCTAAGGCTCATCCAAGGTGACTCGCTAAGGCTCATCCAAGGTGACTCGCTAAGGCTCATCCAAGGTG
The DNA here is from genome assembly GCF_033978785.1 of Entelurus aequoreus. Taxonomy (NCBI): domain Eukaryota; kingdom Metazoa; phylum Chordata; class Actinopteri; order Syngnathiformes; family Syngnathidae; genus Entelurus; species Entelurus aequoreus. Next base: position 62,087,812 of record NC_084740.1, read on the forward strand.
ACTCACTAAGGCTCATCCAAGGTGACTCACTAAGACTCATCCAAGGTGACTCACTAAGGCTCATCCAAGGTGACTCACTAAGACGCATCCAAGGTGACTCACTAAGACTCATCCAAGGTGACTCACTAAGACTCATCCAAGGTGACTCACTAAGACTCATCCAAGGTGACTCACTAAGACTCATCCAAGGTGACTCACTAAGACTCATCCAAGGTGACTCACTAAGGCTCATCCAAGGTGACTCACTAAGACTCATCCAAGGTGACTCACTAAGGCTCATCCAAAGTGACTCACTAAGACTCATCCAAGGTGACTCACTAAGACTCATCCAAGGTGACTCACTAAGACTCATCCAAGGTGACTCACTAAGGCTCATCCAAGGTGACTCACTAAGCTTTCAAACTACGCAGCTGAGGTCTAATGAGTGCACTACTTGGGCGCCGCCAGCAGAGGGGCTGTTGTCTCCATCATAAAGTGGAAATACACTTTTTTGATCTTCATCCTTCACTCTCATGATGCGAGACAACAAGACACAATTGTCTTCTTTTAATGCATTCTGATAACTGTCTATCTGATGACTGTCTATCTGATAACTGTTTATCTGTTAACAGTCTATCTGATGACTGTCTATCTGATAACTGTTTATCTGTTAACAGTCTATCTGATAACAGTCTATCTGATAACAGTTTATCTGATAACAGTCTATCTGATAACAGTCTATCTGATAACTGTCTATCTGATAACTGTCTATCTGATAACAGTCTTTTAATACATTCTGATAACAGTCCGCTTACAATGGAGCCTCGACTCCGCCCACAAAGACCCCTAAATAACCTCCAAAAACAAGCCAACAATACTCCATTCATGACGTAATATTAGTGATATTGTTATTATAAATATGAACAAGTATTAGTCATATTATTATTATAAATATTAACAAGTATTAGTCATATTATTTGTATAAATATTAACAATTATTAGTGATATTGTTATTATAAATATTAACAAGTAGTGATATTATTTTAAATATTAACAATTATTAGTGATATTGTTATTATAAATATTAACAAGTATTAGTGATATTGTTATTATAAATATTAACAAGTATTAATGATACTATTATTATAAATATTAACAAGTATTAGTCATATTGTTATTATACATATTCACAAGTATTAGTGATATTGTTTTTATAAATATTAACAAGTACATGACATTTATACTTACATCATGTATATAAAACACTAATGGAGGTGTAAAGCGCTTTAGAGGCGGAATCGAGCGACTCCCTTAGACTCCATTGTAAGCGGACATTTGCTCGGAACACCGGCATAGAAACAGCGGTTCAGAACATTCACGGGGGGAAAAAACTGACATTCTGCCATTTTCCTAGCTATTTATCCTCAAATGAGCATACTGGTGAAGTCCCATCTCACTGGGATTGTTTATGCGGCATGAAGTGCGACACTTGTAATGTTTGTGTCCACTCAAGGGTTGCTAGCATATTTATGTGCTTCAACTCAAAATTACTTGTAGCCTCGCCAAATTTAGAGTTAGAGGGAATTTCCAGTCCAATAGGCATTATTAGCACAATATTAGCATAAACACAATCATTACAGGCGGTCCTTTACTATTTGTGTCCATGTTTGGGGAATCACAAACACACTATGTAGCCTTGTTTACACGATACACCTTGATTTAATTGACATAACTTGTAACCAGTGATGGCAAGCTACTTGGAAAATATAGTAAGCTAAGCTGCAAGGTACTCTCCATTAAATGTAGCTAAGCTACAAGTTACTCTCCATTAAATGTAACTAAGCTGCATGTTACTCTCCATTAAATGTAGCTAAGCTCCAAGTTACTCTCCATTAAATGTAACCAAGCTACAAGTTACTCTCCATTAAATGTAGCTAAGCTACAAGTTACTCTCCATTAAATGTAACCAAGCTACAAGTTACTCTCCATTAAATGTAGCTAAGCTACAAGTTACTCTCCATTAAATGTAGCTAAGCTACAAGTTACTCTCCATTAAATGTAGATAAGCTACAAGTTACTCTCCATTAAATGTAACCAAGCTACAAGTTACTCTCCATTAAATGTAACTAAGCTACAAGTTACTATCCATTAAATGTAGCTAGGCTACAAGTTACTCTCCATTAAATGTAGCTAAGCTACAAGTTACTCTCCATTAAATGTAACTAAGCTACAAGTTACTATCCATTAAATGTAGCTAAGCTACAAGTTACTCTCCATTAAATGTAGCTAAGCTACAAGTTACTCTCCATTAAATGTAGCTAAGCTACAAGTTACTCTCCATTAAATGTAGCTAAGCTCCAAGTTACTCTCCATTAAATGTAACCAAGCTACAAGTTACTCTCCATTAAATGTAGCTAAGCTACAAGTTACTCTCCATTAAATGTAGATAAGCTACAAGTTACTCTCCATTAAATGTAACCAAGCTACAAGTTACTCTCCATTAAATGTAACTAAGCTACAAGTTACTCTCCATTAAATGTAGCTAAGCTACAAGTTACTCTCCATTAAATGTAACCAAGCTACAAGTTACTCTCCATTAAATGTAACCAAGCTACAAGTTACTCTCCATTAAATGTAGCTAAGCTACAAGTAACTCTCCATTAAATGTAACCAAGCTACAAGTTACTCTCCATTAAATGTAGCTAAGCTACAAGTTACTCTCCATTAAATGTAGATAAGCTACAAGTTACTCTCCATTAAATGTAACCAAGCTACAAGTTACTCTCCATTAAATGTAACTAAGCTACAAGTTACTATCCATTAAATGTAGCTAGGCTACAAGTTACTCTCCATTAAATGTAGCTAAGCTACAAGTTACTCTCCATTAAATGTAACTAAGCTACAAGTTACTCTCCATTAAATGTAACCAAGCTACAAGTTACTCTCCATTAAATGTAGCTAAGCTACAAGTTACTATCCATTAAATGTAGCTAGGCTACAAGTTACTCTCCATTAAATGTAGCTAAGCTACAAGTTACTCTCCATTAAATGTAACTAAGCTACAAGTTACTCTCCATTAAATGTAACTAAGCTACAAGTTACTCTCCATTAAATGTAACCAAGCTACAAGTTACTCTCCATTAAATGTAGCTAAGCTACAAGTTACTCTCCATTAAATGTAGCTAAGCTACAAGTTACTCTCCATTGAATGTAACCAAGCTACAAGTTACTCTCCATTAAATATAGCTAAGCTACAAGTTACTCTCCATTAAATGTAACTAAGCTACAAGTTACTCTCCATTAAATGTAACTAAGCTACAAGTTACTCTCCATTAAATGTAGCTAAGCTACAAGTTACTCTCATATATATATATATATATATATATATATATATATATATATATATATATATATATATCTATATATATATATATATATATATATATATATATATATAGATATATATATATATATATATATATATATATATATATAGATATATATATATATATATATATATATATATATATATATATATATATATATATATATATATATATATATATATACTTTCACAATGTTATGTCAGACCCACTCGACATCCGTTGCTTTCGGTCTCCCCTAGAGGGGGGGGGTTACCCACATATGCGGTCCTCTCCAAGGTTTCTCATAGTCATTCACCGACGTCCCACTGGGGTGAGTTTTTCCTTGCCCGTATGTGGGCTCTGTACCGAGGATGTCGTTGTGGCTTGTACAGCCCTTTGAGACACTTGTGATTTAGGGCTATATAAATAAACATTGATTGATTGATTGATATATATATATATATATATATATATAGATATATATATATATATATATATATATCTATATATATATATATATATATATATATATATATATATATATATATATATATATATATATATATATATATATATATATATATATATAGATATATATATATATATATATATATATATATATATATATATATATATATATATATATATATAAAATAGGGAGCTAGAAAAAAAATGGAGAGCATCCACTGAAAAATGAAGATATTTCCTCTAAGTAGTGCAAGATAAGAACAAATTTCCAAATACCGCGAGTAAAAATGATTTCAAATAATTTCCACAAACATTGACACTGGTGAATATTTATCATGAATATCTCTAACACCACCTCAAAGTATTTTGTCAGCTTCTTCTATCATTTCCAGCCAGATGATGTCCACTGAACACAAGACTTAGCCATCAATCATTGTGGATGTTTTTATCCTTTGATAGTTGCTAGCTTGCTGCTAAAAAGATCACCCTGCCAAAACTGTGAAATGACCATTTGGAATAAATCCTAAAGGACCAGCCGTCACGGTGTTAGAGTGAGATGTGTGATCTGGTGTTATTGTAGCCAATATCAGCACAATGTTCCAAAACAGACGACTCCCATGTTGGAAACGAGCAGCAGGACGACTCGACCTGAGTAGACTAGTCCTCCTCCAGGACTCTTGGACAACCTAACTCTTGATTCTCTTCCTGCAGATCGGGGAGAAAGCGGAATTCTTGAGCAAATCGGCTCAGAAGAGGCAAGTCATTTTGTAGCTAAGTATGATAAACATTGTTATGTTGACACGTTTCCAGTGAGGGTTGGACTCCGCCAAGGCTGCCCTTTGTTATAGATTCTGTTCATAACTTTTATGGACAGAATTTCTAGGCGCAGTCAGGGCGTTGAGGGGATCCGGTTTGGTGGCTGCAGGATTAGGTCTCTGCTTTTTGCAGATGATGTGGTCCTGATGGCTTCATCTGGCCAGGATCTTCAGCTCTCACTGGATCGGTTCGCAGCCGAGTGTGAAGCGACTGGGATGAGAATCAGCACCTCAAAGTCCGAGTCCATGGTTCTCGCCCGGAAAAGGGTGGAGTGCCATCTCCGGGTTGGGGAGGAGACCCTGCCCCAAGTGGAAGAGTTCAAGTACCTCGGAGTCTTGTTCACGAGTGAGGGAAGAGTGGATGGTGAGATCGACAGGCGGATCGGTGCGGCGTCTTCAGTAATGCGGACGCTGTATCGATCCGTTGTGGTGAAGAAGGAGCTGAGCCGGAAGGCAAAGCTCTCAATTTACCAATCGCTCTACGTTCCCATCCTCACCTATGGTCATGAGCTTTGGGTTATGATCAAGATCACGGGTACAAGCGGCCAAAATGAGTTTCCTCGCCGGGTGGCGGGTCTCTCCCTTAGAGATAGGGTGAGAAGCTCTGTCATCCGGGAGGAGCTCAAAGTAAAGCCGCTACTCCTCCACATGGAGAGGAGCCAGATGAGGTGGTTCGGGCATCTGGTCAGGATGCCACCTGAACGCCTCCCTAGGGAGGTGTTTAGGGCACGTCCGACCGGTAGGAGGCCACTGGGAAGACCCAGGACACGTTGGGAAGACTATGTCTCCCGGCTGGCCTGGGAACGCCTCGGGATCCCCCGGGAGGAGCTGGATGGATGGATGGATGGATGTTGATCTTTCATCATGTCTGCTTGTGTTCCAGCGTCAGATCCTCACACTCCCCAATGGTCTCCAAGATCGGCGGCAGACTAGAACAATACGCATCCGCCATCCAGGTGAGACTTGTAGTTTGGATTTCTTGAGTGTTTTTCTTGAACGCACCACATTTGCCCTTTTATCAGTTTCATCTAAAGTCCTGTCAGGGGGAAATTAGCAGCTGAGGTTGTGCTACTTGCTGGATCTGCGTATTACTCAGCTTCTAAAACTTGCAACGCATCCTTCTTATGTTCACGCTAAAAAATACCAGGTCCTGGATCATCGTTTGTCCCAAACTAATAGTTGCTGTCTCTCATGAAGTCCGCCATAATAAGAGCGGTTGTTAATGAAGGAAATAGCGAATATTGTGATGTGCCTTTGAGATTAATAAATGCTTAAAATGACCAAAATTCCTCAATATGACGTGTTATTGTGAATGTATACTTCAAGGGGGTATATCAGACACCATTGGAGGTTTTTATAGGCGGAATAGATCCAACTCTATTAGCTCCATTGTTAGCTGACTTTTGCAAATGTTTATTTACGTGCATTCAGAAAGAAAACCATGCGAGTTATAAACACAATTTGAAAAAAAGAAAGTGCAGTTCCCCTTTCAAAATACTTGTCCAACATGTAAAGAGACTTGCAAGAACTTCTTCCGCTACTTTGATCCTAGTTGACCACACTTGGTCTGCAGGCCAGCTACTTTTTAATGGACCAAGTGGAGGGGATCATTCATTGCTATCATTTATATGCGTTTATTTATGAAAGAGAGGTTAACAAGTGAAAGATGTTTCATGATAATACCAGCATGTTTCTTTCATGAAGACAAGAATATAAGTTGGTATGATTGTGATGACTTGCATTGTTGGTATCAGACAGTAGTGATGATAACCTCCACATTTTACAATGGAGGAGAAAACAAGTCCTCCTTTCTGTCCAATACCACATGAACGTTTGTCCAGCTTCCATACTCCTTTTTATGCACTTTACAAGAAATACATTGGCAGCAAACTCCCTTGCTTGCTAGCTTTCTTGGCAGAATGGAGTAGGGCTTTTATTGTGAAGACAGGAACTGTGCAGTCGGTCTTTAGAGTTTTGCAAGAGTCTGTGGAAATAAAAAGTGTTTCTGACCTTCCTGTCGGTCGTTTTTTCTTTTCTTTTTTCTTTATTGTTAATTAATGTGGCGACACACACAATTCCTGTCAAAAAAGGGGCTTAAAAATCCCCACATTTGAGGTGTGCAATCCTCTTAGCCCCGCCCACTTTACTTCAAAACATTCATGTGAAAATGAAACATTTCCAATCTTTTTTTTTTTTTTGTACATGAAAAGGTAGATGAACATTTTTGTGTGTCGGTGCAAATCCTTCAAATGAAACAAAAAACAATCACATGGCATCCAGTTGAATTCTGCAGGAAAGTGTGAGTGGCAGCAGCTTGACAAACATAAAGAAAATACATATGGACAGATGTGTGCGGCTGAGGGCGACATACTGACAAATATTCCCATTTTCAAAATACTGTATAGATTTTTTTTCATGGAAAGAACCCAAACATGTCAGCTTTGGTTCCAGCGTCAACATTCCAAATGTTTCCCTGTGACACCTGTTTGCTTTTCTTTCCATTTAAAAACTTTTTTTTTTGGTAGTAGTAGTAGTCATTTTAAAATGTGCAGCGAGCCATTAAAACAATTGCTTTACCCCCCCCCCAAAAAAAATGCGTACAGTAAGTCTGACATAATCTCTTTCTTTTTTATTCGGATCAATTGGATTTTTTATTTATTTTTTTCATCTCACAAGACCCTCGGGTGGCGTTTATGTCAATCAAGTGACCAAAGTCACGTCTTGGTGAAGATTGATGATCCATCATTTTTAGCTCTATTTTTTACTGCCTGGCTGGTGATGGACTGACACACCCTCCACCACCCACCTAATGACACCCCTGGTTTAGACAACTGGTGATGGACTGACACACCCTCCACCATCCACTGACACACCCTCCGCCATCCACTGACACACCCTCCGCCATCCACTGACACACCCTCCACCATCCACTGACACACCCTCCGCCATCCACTGACACACCCTCCACCATCCACTGACACACCCTCCACCACCCACCTAATGACACCCCTGGTTTAGACAACTGGTGATGGACTGACACACCCTCCACCATCCACTGACACACCCTCCACCATCCACTGACACACCCTCCACCATCCACTGACACACCCTCCACCATCCACTGACACACCCTCCGCCATCCACTGACACACCCTCCACCATCCACTGACACACCCTCCACCATCCACCTAATGACACCCCTGGTTTAGACAACTGGTGATGGACTGACACACCCTCCACCATCCACTGACACACCCTCCACCATCCACTGACACACCCTCCACCATCCACTGACACACCCTCCACCATCCACCTAATGGCCACCCCTGGTTTAGACAAATGGTGATGGACTGACACACCCTCCACCATCCACCTAATGACACCCCTGGTTCAGACAACTGGTGATGGACTGACACACCCTCCACCATCCACTGACACACCCTCCGCCATCCACTGACACACCCTCCACCATCCACTGACACATCCTCCGCCATCCACTGACACACCCTCCGCCATCCACTGACACACCCTCCACCATCCACTGACACACCCTCCACCATCCACTGACACACCCTCCACCATCCACCTAATGGCCACCCCTGGTTTAGACAAATGGTGATGGACTGACACACCCTCCACCATCCACCTAATGGCCACCCCTGGTTTAGACAACTGGTGATGGACTGACACACCCTCCACCATCCACCTAATGGCCACCCCTGGTTTATACAAATGGTGATGGACTGACACACCCTCCACCATCCACCTAATGGACACCCCTGGTTTATACAAATGGTGATGGACTGACACACCCTCCACCATCCACCTAATGACACCCCTGGTTTAGACAAATGGTGATGGACTGACACACCCTCCACCATCCACCTAATGACACCCCTGGTTTAGACAAATGGTGATGGACTGACACACCCTCCACCATCCACTGACACCCTCCGCCATCCACTGACACACCCTCCACCATCCACCTAATGGACACCCCTGGTTTATACAAATGGTGATGGACTGACACACCCTCCACCATCCACCTAATGGCCACCCCTGGTTTATACAAATGGTGATGGACTGACACACCCTCCACCATCCACCTAATGGACACCCCTGGTTTATACAAATGGTGATGGACTGACACACCCTCCACCATCCACCTAATGACACCCCTGGTTTAGACGAATGGTGCTGGACTGACACACCCTCCACCATCCACCTAATGACACCCCTGGTTTAGACAAATGGTGATGGACTGACACACCCTCCACCATCCACCTAATGACACCCCTGGTTTAGACAAATGGTGATGGACTGACACACCCTCCACCATCCACCTAATGGCCACCCCTGGTGTACATTAACACGACTACTGTCTGAAAGAAAGGAATGTTAAACATGCTTGTATTATCATTAAACTCATTTAACTTATTAACCTCTCGTTCATAAATAAATGATACAAATGAATGATCCTCCACTTGGTCCATTGAAAAGTATGTGGCCTGCAAAGTGTGGACACGCCTGGTCTAAATGATGCAAGTAATAAACCTTGTGTGTCCCACAGGGGAACAAGGAGGTCAAATCCCCCCGGCCCCCCATGGCCGACATCCCGTCAGGGGGCACGCGCAGCATCAAGAGCATGTGGGAGAGCGCCAACGTCTCCCAGGTGTCTGCCAACAAGGTGAGCGGACCGCAAACATCCGTCTGATTCCCGGCCAAATGTCCCTCCTGTCCTCCAGGACCCGGTGTCCGCTCAAGGAGGGCCGCTCAGCGGCGCCAGCAGCAAGACGGCCAAGCCTGCAGAGGCCCAGAAGGCACCGGTTGCCATGCCGACGACAACAAAGCCTGCAGTAAGTCGGGGCCCAAAACAATCCCAACCTCTTGACGTGAAATATCCACTGTAGACGCAGTACTACCGTCACTTGGTGCGAGTACACACAGTAATACTGTTAGCCCTCTAGTACACACAGTAATACTGTGTACTGTTAGCCCTCTAGTACACACAGTAATACTGTGTACTGTTAGCCCTCTAGTACACACAGTAATACTGTTAGTCCTCTAGTACACACAGTAACACTGTGTACTGTTAGCCCTCTAGTACACACTGTAATACTGTTAGCCCTCTAGTACACACAGTAATACTGTGTACTGTTAGCCCTCTAGTACACACAGTAATACTGTGTACTGTTAGTCCTCTGGTACACACAGTAATACTGTGTACTGTTAGCCCTCTAGTACACACAGTAATACTGTTAGCCCTCTAGTACACACAGTAATACTGTGTACTCTTAGCCCTCTAGTGCACACAGTAACACTGTGTACTGTTAGCCCTCTAGTACACACAGTAATACTGTTAGCCCTCTAGTACACACAGTAATACTGTGTACTGTTAGCCCTCTAGTACACACAGTAATACTGTGTACTGTTAGTCCTCTGGTACACACAGTAATACTGTGTACTGTTAGCCCTCTAGTACACACAGTAATACTGTGTACTGTTAGCCCTCTAGTACACACAGTAATACTGTTAGCCCTCTAGTACACACAGTAATACTGTGTACTGTTAGCCCTGTAGTACACACAGTAATACTGTGTACTGTTAGCCCTCTAGTACACACAGTAATACTGTGTACTGTTAGCCCTCTAGTACACACAGTAATACTGTTAGCCCTCTAGTACACACAGTAATACTGTGTACTGTTAGCCCTCTAGTACACACAGTAACACTGTGTACTGTTAGCCCTCTAGTACACACAGTAATACTGTTAGCCCTCTAGAACACACAGTAATACTGTGTACTGTTAGCCCTCTAGTACACACAGTAATACTGTTAGCCCTCTAGTACACACAGTAATACTGTGTACTGTTAGCCCTCTAGTACACACAGTAATACTGTGTACTGTTAGCCCTCTGGTACACACAGTAATACTGTGTACTGTTAGCCCTCTAGTACACGCAGTAATACTGTTAGCCCTCTAGTACACACAGTAATACTGTGTACTGTTAGCCCTCTAGTACACACAGTAATACTGTGTACTGTTAGCCCTCTAGTACACACAGTAATACTGTGTACTGTTAGCCCTCTAGTACACGCAGTAATACTGTGTACTGTTAGCCCTCTAGTACACACAGTAATACTGTGTACTGTTAGCCCTCTAGTACACACAGTAATACTGTTAGCCCTCTAGTACACACAGTAATACTGTGTACTGTTAGCCCTCTAGTACACACAGTAATACTGTGTACTGTTAGCCCTCTAGTACACACAGTAATACTGTGTACTGTTAGCCCTCTAGTACACACAGTAATACTGTGTACTGTTAGCCCTCTGGTACACACAGTAATACTGTGTACTGTTAGCCCTCTAGTACACACAGTAATACTGTGTACTGTTAGCCCTCTAGTACACACAGTAATACTGTGTACTGTTAGCCCTCTAGTACACACAGTAATACTGTTAGGCCTCTAGTACACACAGTAATACTGTTAGCCCTCTAGTACACACAGTAATATTGTGTACTGTTAGGCCTCTAGTACACACAGTAATACTGTTAGGCCTCTAGTACACACAGTAATACTGTTAGCCCTCTAGTACACACAGTAATACTGTGTACTGTTAGCCCTCTAGTACACACAGTAATACTGTTAGCCCTCTAGTACACACAGTAATACTGTGTACTGTTAGCCCTCTAGTACACACAGTAATACTGTTAGCCCTCTAGTACACACAGTAATACTGTTAGCCCTCTAGTACACACGTGTCAAACTCAAGGCCGGGGGGGCCAGGTCCGTCATTTCATGTGGCCCCCGAAAGCCTGGGAATAATGTACATATTTCATCTTTCTCACTAAATGTTTTCATTGTTTCCATTTTGACAGAAAAAAAAATGTGTGTAATACATGAAATTTCTTATTTTTTAAACTTTGATATACAAACCCCGTTTCCATATGAGTTGGGAAATGGTGTTAGATGTAAATATAAACAGAATACAATGATTTGCAAATCCTTTTCAAGCCATATTCAGTTGAATATGCTACAAAGACAACATATTGGATGTTCAAACTCATAAACTTTATTATTTTTTCGCAAATAATAATGAACTTAGAATTTCATGGCTGCAACACGTGCCAAAGTAGTTGTGAAAGGGCATGTTCACCACTGTGTTACATGGCCTTTCCTTTGAACAACACTCAGTAAAGGTTTGGGAACTGAGGAAACTGTCATGTCTGTGATCATGTTTTGTTTAGTTATGTTTTGCTTGGTTTTTGGACACTTTTTAGTTCCCGTTTTCACTCCCTTGCTTTGTCACCATAGCAACCATTAGTTTCACCTGGTTCACATCCTCATGTTACGCACCTGTCTCACGTTTTCTCATTTTGAGTCCCGCACTTGCTGTCACTAATCATGTCACTATTATTTAAGCTTCCAGTTGCCAGGCTGTCTTCCTGGCGACATCACTCTGCTTCATGCCATGTTTGCGCTTTCATGCTCAGTTCACGCTGCTAGTTTCATACTTCCATGCCAAGTAAGTTTTAGTTTATTGTTCATAGTTTCTGCCTTTGTGCAAGTTTTGTTTTCATTAGCCACGTTTTTGTACTTCCGCCTTGTGCGCGCCTTTTGTTTATTCCTTTTTATAGTCATTATTAAATCATGTAGCTACCTCCACGCCATGTCCGGTCCAAGTTCACTTGCATCTCGGGAAAACAACCACTCCATAGTCCACGTTCTGACAGATACTAATTGTTGAAGCTTTGAAAGTGGAATTCTTTCCCATTCTTGTTTTATGTAGAGCTTCAGTCGTTCAACAGTCCGGGGTCTCCGCTGTCCTATTTTACGCTTCATAATGCGCCACACATTTTGGATGGGAGACAGGTCTGTACTGCAGGCCGGCCAGGAAAGTACCCGCACTCTTTTTTTTACGAAGCCACGCTGTTGTAACACGTGCTGAATGTGGCTTGGCATTGTATTGCTGAAATAAGCAGGGGCGTCCATGAGAAAGACGGCGCTTAGATGGCAACATATGTTGCTCCAAAAGCTGTATGTACCTTTCAGCATTAATGGTGCCTTCACAGATGTGTAAGTTACCCATGTCTTGGGCACTAATACACCCCCATACCATCACACATGCTGCCTTTTGAACCTTGCGTCGATAACAGTCTGGATGGTTCCCTTCCCCTTTGGTCCGGATGACACGATGTCGAATATTTCCAAAAACAATTTGAAATGTGGACTCGTCAGACCACAGAACACTTTTCCACTTTGCATGAGTCCATCTTAGATGATCTCGGGCCCGGAGAAGCCGGCGGCGTTTCTGGGTGTTGTTGATAAATGGCTTTCGCTTTGCATAGTAGAGCTTTAACTTGCACTTACAGATGTAGCGACCAACTGTAGTTACTGACAGTGGTTTCCCGAAGTGTTCCTGAGTCCATGTGGTGATATCCTTTACAGATTGATGTCGGTTTTTGATACAGTGCCGTCTGAGGGATGGAAGGTCACGCTCATTCAATGTTGGTTTCCGGCCATGCTGCTTACGTGCAGTGATTTCTCCACATTCTCTGAACCCTTTGATAATATTACGGAGCGTAGATGTTGAAATCCCTAAATTTCTTGCAATTGCACTTTGAGAAAGGTTGTTCTTAAACTGTTCAACAATTTGCTCAGGCATTTGTTGACAAAGTGGTGACCCTCGCCCCATCCTTGTTTGTGAATGACTGAGCATTTCATGGAATCTACTTTTATACCCAATCATGGCACCCACCTGTTCCCAATTAGCCTGTTCACCTGTGGGATGTTCCAAATAAGTGTTTGATGAGCATTCCTCAACTTTATCAGTATTTATTGCCACCTTTCCCAACTTCTTTGTCACGTGTTGCTGCCATCAACTTATAAATTAATGATTATTTGCAGAAAAAAAACAATGTTTATGAATTTGAACATGAAATATGTTGTCTTTGTAGCATATTCAACTGAATATGGCTTGAAAAGTATTTGCAAATCATTGTATTCCGTTTATATTTACATCTAACACCATTTCCCAACTCATATGGAAACGGGGTTTGGTACTTGCAGTGTGTATATTGTACATATTACATATTGTTATGAAGGTGTCTGTTACTACATTATATATATACTTGCAGTGTGTATATTGTACATATTACATATTGTTATGAAGGTGTCTGTTACTACATTATATATATACTTGCAGTGTGTATATTGTACATATTACATATTGTTATGAAGGTGTCTGTTACTACATTATATATATACTTGCAGTGTATATATTGTGCATATTACATATTGTTATGAAGGTGTCTGTTACTACATGATATGTATACTTGCAGTGTGTATATTGTGCATATTACATATTGTTATGAAGGTGTCTGTTACTACATGATATATATACTTGCAGTGTGTATATTGTACATATTACATATTGTTATGAAGGTGTCTGTTACTACATTATATATATACTTGCAGTGTGTATATTGTACATATTACATATTGTTATGAAGGTGTCTGTTACTACATTATATATATACTTGCAGTGTGTCTATTGTACATATTACATATTGTTATGAAGGTGTCTGTTACTACATGATATATATACTTGCAGTGTGTATATTGTACATATTACATATTGTTATGAAGGTGTCTGTTACTACATTATATATATACTTGCAGTGTGTATATTGTACATATTACATATTGTTATGAAGGTGTCTGTTACTACATTATATATATACTTGCAGTGTGTATATTGTGCATATTACATATTGTTATGAAGGTGTCTGTTACTACATGATATATATACTTGCAGTGTGTATATTGTGCATATTACATATTGTTATGAAGGTGTCTGTTACTACATGATATATATACTTGCAGTGTGTATATTGTACATATTACATATTGTTATGAAGGTGTCTGTTACTACATTATATATATACTTGCAGTGTGTATATTGTACATATTACATATTGTTATGAAGGTGTCTGTTACTACATGATATATATACTTGCAGTGTGTATATTGTACATATTACATATTGTTATGAAGGTGTCTGTTACTACATGATAAATATACTTGCAGTGTGTATATTGTACATATTACATATTGTTATGAAGGTGTCTGTTACTACATGATATATATACTTGCAGTGTGTATATTGTACATATGACATATAGTTATGAAGGTGTCTGTTACTACATTATATATATACTTGCAGTGTGCATATTGTACAAATTACATATTGTTATGAAGGTGTCTGTTACTACATGATATATATACTTGCAGTGTGTATATTGTACATATGACATATTGTTATGAAGGTGTCTGTTACTACATTATATATATACTTGCAGTGTGTGTATTGTACATATTACATATTGTTATGAAGGTGTCTGTTACTACATTATATATATACTTGCAGTGTGCATATTGTACATATTACATATTGTTATGAAGGTGTCTGTTACTACATGATATATATACTTGCAGTGTGTATATTGTACATATGACATATTGTTATGAAGGTGTCTGTTACTACATTATATATATACTTGCAGTGTGTGTATTGTACATATTACATATTGTTATGAAGGTGTCTGTTACTACATTATATATATACTTGCAGTGTGTATATTGTACATATTACATATTGTTATGAAGGTGTCTGTTACTACATGATATATATACTTGCAGTGTGTATATTGTACATATTACATATTGTTATGAAGGTGTCTGTTACTACATTATATATATACTTGCAGTGTGTGTATTGTACATATTACATATTGTTATGAAGGTGTCTGTTACTACATTATATATATACTTGCAGTGTGTATATTGTACATATTACATATTGTTATGAAGGTGTCTGTTACTACATGATATATATACTTGCAGTGTGTATATTGTACATATTACATATTGTTATGAAGGTGTCGGTTACTACATGATATATATACTTGCAGTGTGTATATTGTACATATGACATATAGTTATGAAGGTGTCTGTTACTACATTATATATATACTTGCAGTGTGCATATTGTACATATTACATATTGTTATGAATGTGTCTGTTACTACATGATATATATACTTGCAGTGTGTATATTGTACATATTACATATTGTTATGAAGGTGTCTGTTACTACATTATATATATACTTGCAGTGTGTATATTGTACATATTACATATTGTTATGAAGGTGTCTGTTACTACATTATATATATACTTGCAGTGTGTATATTGTACATATCAGAGGTGGGACCAAGTCATTGCTTTGCAAGTCACAAGTAAGTCTCAAGTCTTTGCCCTCAAGTCTCGAGTCAAGTCCCGAGTCAAGACAGGCAAGTCCCGAGTCAAGTCCAAAGTCAAGACTAGAAAGTCTCAAGTCAAGTCCCAAGTCCTGCATTTTGAGTTTCGAGTCCTTTCAAGTCCTTTTAACCACAGACTAATATTTTTACACAGATTGTGTATGCTTTTAAAACTCTGTATTTATTTACTAAAACAAGTGCGTTTGAAATTGCAGGAAAAAAAATGGTGCTGACATTGCAATTCATAATAGCACTATTAACCAGTCATTTTAATAGTTTAAACAATTTTAAACATTTAACTCATTCCTTTACAGAATAAACACATTTGCAAAAACAAACATTAACATACTATTGGTTGTATTTTATGAAAATAACATTACCACAAAGTTGAGAAGGAGCAAAGATCTTCAATATTTGTATGTGAGAATCACAAATAAATCTTCTGGGGGAGGATGACACCCCTACAGGGGTTTGCTTTACAAACTTTCAGCCCCACCTAAAACAAAATTCACCAGCCGCCACTGATTATGATGCATTCTCATTTTAGGCAAAGTATAAGACAATACTTTCTTAACAGTATAATTGTAACCAGGAATAAGTCTTCAAGTAACAATATTCAAATACTAACATTGTTGGGTAAAACAGCATTTGGTTTTATTCTGAATCCAGTGAAACAGATTGGTGGTTTTAGCTGATATAAAGACTTTCAGGTGTTTATATATGTTTAAGTATTTGGCAGACGCTTTTATCCAAAGCGACATACATAAAAAATAGATATAAAACAATCACTGTAAACATTATCATTTAAGGGAAGAATGTAATACAAAATATCAATACAAAGTGTCAAGACAGAATAAACTCTCTGCTGCTGCAGCAACAGAGTTAAAGTCTATAGGTCCCTAAAATATATATATATCTAATGTATTCATACAATGTTTATGTAGGATATACGCATGTATATATAATCTAATCATATTGTTTCTTCAACTTAAAAATAGCTGACCGTTTTTTTCCCTCTTCTCTGGGCTTATATTCCCAGTTTTGATCTCGGACGTCTGGTCACTTATAGCGTATAAGAATATTATATTACTGTTAAGCAAACTATGAATAATAAAAACGCCAAAACATGTGTCCGTTATCATAGCTACACGGTTGACAAAAAAACGCGTGAAAATCAGTGGTATTCAGTGAGGTAAAATGAATTAAATGCGTTGACAGTTCATTGCTCCTGCCAAATGAATTGCACTGAGTGGAGCGGATCACCACTCCAAGATGGCGGCTCCGCGTCTCGTCTGCGCCAGTAGGCAGTAGCGCTCAATGCTGCGTACCCTTATAAGATGTCTATGGTTATAACGTTAGCAGTGAGTTTACAGCCTCACTGATTTAACTACACAGCAAATAAAAGTCATGTTACTTAGCCAATAAACGTTATCTTACATTCAAAACTTACCCTTCTTTGTGCAACTTCAAATGTCGAACGAAGTTGGAAGTTGTTGCGTCTCCGTCTGTAATATTCGAACTGCGTGATTTGCATACGGCAATTCGTTTTTTGTTGACCAAGTCGTAGTTTTTATACCCGAACGAAACCAACTTTGGCATAATTGTTTCTCACTGCCGCATTGTTTGACAACTCATGTTCGGTGGTTGTCCTGCAATTGGATTGCATGAGAGCTGTGGGATGAAAACAACGTAGATCTAATTTGATTGGCTGTTGTACTGACAGCACACCAGGTGACAAGCAGCACACACGCTTATAGACACAGACGTATAAAATGAAAGATACGGAGCGCTCCTAAATAACTTTTTAAGGTTTGGGTTTTGGGGAAAGTAGCAAGTCATGTCAAGTCAAAAGCCTCAAGTCCAAGTGAAGTCCCAAGTCATTGATGTTAAAGTCTAAGTCGAGTTGCAAGTCTCTTTACATTTTGTCAAGTCGAGTCTAAAGTCATCAAATTCATGACTCGAGTCTGACTCGAGTCCAAGTCATGTGACTCGAGTCCACACCTCTGGTACATATTACATATTGTTATGAAGATGTCGGTTACTACATTATATATATACTTGCAGTGTGTATATTGTACATATTACATATTGTTATGAAGGTGTCTGTTACTACATTATATATATACTTGCAGTGTGTATATTGTACATATTACATATTGTTATGAAGGTGTCTGTTACTACATTATGATGTGATGTGATTCTGCACATCTATTCAAAGACTGAACTTACTCTTTTCTTCTTCTTCTTCTTGTCCCCACTAAAAGGAAGTGAATAAACAAAGTGACGTTGGCAACAAGCGCAACATGTGGGAAACCAAGAAGAGCTCCACGCCTGCCAAGGTAACACACACACACACACACACACACACACACACACACACACACACACACACACACACACACACACACACACACACACACACACACACACACACACACACACACACACACACACACACACACACACACACTCACACAGGGCTATTTCCAAGCATAACTATGACAAACATCTTGCTGCTATTTTCTTGTGTGTCTATGTGTTGTTTGAAGGTGTCAGTTGGATTCAAGAACAAGTTTGGCAACTGAAAGTAAGTTGGTGATGATTTTATGAAAAAAAAATTAAAAAAGAGGAAAACAGCTCTTGTTTCATTCAATAAAAAGTATGTTGCACAACACAGAAGTGATAGAAGTAACTGACTTTGTGCAATGTGGCTTTCTTTTATTATTGATGTATTTATACACACAATATGTGCTGTTTATTACTCATTTCTTACTTGACTTGTTACTGCACGTGCACGTCTGCACTGCCACCACATCATTTCTTACTTGACTTGTTACTGCACGTGCACATCTGCACTGCCACCACATCACTTCTTACTTGACTTGTTACTGCACGTGCACATCTGCACTGCCACCACATCATTTCTTACTTGACTTGTTACTGCACGTGCACATCTGCACTGCCACCACATCACTTCTTACTTGACTTGTTACTGCACGTGCACGTCTGCACTGCCACCACATCATTTCTTACTTGACTTGTTACTGCACGTGCACATCTGCACTGCCACCACATCATTTCCCCGTGTGGGCTCACAAAGTCCATCTGCTCCTGCTGAGTCAGCGTTGATGCTGCTGATGTTGTCAACAACAGTACGACAAATGTTGTGAACAGTACGACAAATGTCACACACACCAACAACTTCTTTAACAACGCTTGCAGAGTTGGATAAAACACTCATGTCAGTTGGTCTTGTGGACATTAGGAGGTTGCCTACAGCCACCGCTGCCAATGCCATCCATCCATCCATCCATCTTCTTCCGCTTATCCGAGGTCGGGTCGCGGGGGCAGCAGCCTAAGCAGGGAAGCCCAGACTTCCCTCTCCCCAGCCACTTGGTCCAGCTCCTCCCGAGGGATCCCGAGGCGTTCCCAGACCAGCCGGGAGACGTAGTCTACCCAACGTGTCCTGGGTCTTCCCCGTGGCCTCCTACCGGTCAGACGTGCCCGAAACAACTCCCTAGGGAGGCGTTCGGGTGGCATCCTGACCAGATGCCCGAACCACCTAATCTGGCTCCTCTCCATGTGGAGGAGCAGCGGCTTTACTTTGAGCTCCTCCCGGATGACAGAGCTTCTCACCCTATCTCTAAGGGAGAGACCCGCCACCCGGCGGAGGAAACTCATTTGGGCCGCTTGTACCCGTGATCTTGTCCTTTCGGTCATAACCCAAAGCTCATGACCATAGGTGAGGATGGGAACGTAGATCGACTGGTAAATTGAGAGCTTTGCCTTCCGGCTCAGCTCCTTCTTCACCACAACGGATCGATACAGCGTCCGCATTACTGAAGACGCCGCACCGATCTGCCTGTCGATCTCACCATCCACTCTTCCCTCACTCGTGAACAAGACTCCGAGGTTCTTGAACTCCTCCACTCCTCCCCAACCCGGAGATGGCACTTCACCCTTTTCCGGGCGAGAACCATAGACTCGGACTTGGAGGTGCTGATTCCCATCCCAGTCGCTTCACACTCGGCTGTGAACCGATCCAGTGAGAGCTGAAGATCCTGGCCAGATGAAGCCATCAGGACCACATCATCTGCAAAAAGCAGAGACCTAATCCTGCAGCCACCAAACCGGATCCCCTCAACGCCCTGCCTGCGCCTAGAAATTGTGGAGGAGGCAAATATGTTTAAGAGTTTTTTCTTTTTACATAGCCATGTTTAGAGTAGCTAGTACTTTTCCTTTGTATATTCTACTAGTTTCTCTTGTGTTCAGAGGTCTGTTTTGTGTCTTAACCTTTGAATGTGAAGACCTCCCCCACTGGTTCCTTATCAGTGTTGCGAGGGGTAGATGGGGGTTTTCTTTGTGTGCAAAGGAGTTGGCTTTTCCGTTTGAAAGTCAGATCAACTAGAGCAGCCGATGTGAATGTATTGGTTAAACTGATCTCCTAAAGCTTTAGTAAAACTTGAAAATATTCCAATTCTGTCTTGATGGTCCTTCTTACTCAGCATATATGTCATCGAAAGAACTTGGGATTGACCAGTAACTTAGATTCCCTGGGAGGAAAAACTGGTCCGACGCAACAAAATTCTGTCCATAAAAGTTCAGAACAGAATGGGTGACAAAGGGCAGCCTTGGCGGAGTCCAACCCTCACTGGAAACGTGTCCGACTTACTGCCGGCGATGCGGACCAAGCTCTGACACTGATCATACAGGGAGCGGACCGCCACAATGAGACAGTCCGTTACCCCATACTAATGTTTTTAATTGGAGGTGATTTGCGTTCACGGACTCAAGGAGACCCTGTGGTTGATTTGGGTGTTTTTGGAACATTTGCAATGGTGAGCAGCAGGGCCGCGCCAGGATCATTTGGGACTTTTATTCAATCAATCAATCATCAATCAATGTTTATTTATATAGCCCTAAATCACAAGTGTCTCAAAGGGCTGCACAAGCCACAACCACATCCGCGGTACAGAGCCCACATAAGGGCAAGGAAAAACTCACAACCCAGTGGGACGTCGATGTGAATGACTAAGAGAAACCTTGGAGAGGACCGCATATGTGGGTGACCCCCCCGCCCTCTAGGGGAGACCGAATGCAATGGATGTCGAGTGGGTCTAACATAATATTGTGAAAGTCCAGTCCATAGTGGATCTAACATAATAGTGAGAGTCCAGTCCATAGTGGATCTAACATAATAGTGTGAGAGTCCAGTCCATAGTGGATCTAACATAATAGTGAGAGTCCAGTCCATAGTGGATCTAACATAATAATGAGAGTCCAGTCCATAGTGGATCTAACATAATAGTGTGAGAGTCCAGTCCATAGTGGATCTAACATAATAGTGAGAGTCCAGTCCATAGTGGATCTAACATAATAATGAGAGTCCAGTCCATAGTGGATCTAACATAATAGTGTGAGAGTCCAGTCCATAGTGGATCTAACATAATAGTGATAGTCCAGTCCATAGTGGATCTAACATAATAATGAGAGTCCAGTCCATAGTGGATCTAACATAATAGTGAGAGTCCAGTCCCTAGTAGATCTAACATAATAGTGTGAGAGTCCAGTCCATAGTGGATCTAACATAATAGTGTGAGAGTCTAGTCCATAGTGGATCTAAAATAATAGTGAGAGTCCAGTCCATAGTTGATCTAACATAATAGTCTGAGAGTCCAGTCCATAGTGGATCTAACATAATAGTGTGAGAGTCCAGTACATAGTGGATCTAACATAATAGTGAGAGAGTCCAGTCCATAGTGGATCTAACATAATAGTGAGAGTCCAGTCCATAGTGGATCTAACATAATAGTGAGAGTCCAGTCCATAGTGGATCTAACATAATAGTGTGAGAGTCCAGTCCATAGTGGATCTAACATAATAGTGTGAGAGTCCAGTCCATAGTGGATCTAACATAATAGTGAGAGTCCAGTCCATAGTGGATCTAACATAATAGTGAGAGTCCGGTCCATAGTGGATCTAACATAATAGTGAGAGTCCAGTCCATAGTGGATCTAACATAATAGTGAGAGTCCAGTCCATAGTGGGGCCAGCAGGAGACCATCCAGAGCATAGACGGGTCAGCAGCGCAGAGATGTCCCCAACCGATGCACAGGCTAGCGGTCCACCCCGGGTCCCGACTCTGGACAGCCAGCACTTCATCCATGGCCACCAGACCTGTGTCCCCCCCCCACCCTCCTCCACAAGGGAGAGGGGGACAGAGGTCTTGTTGAGCGGCGTGGAATCAAACCCACGGTCGGTGCGTTTCTATATTTGAACAACAAGTCGTCACCTTGACCTCGTTTCCAAGTATAAAGAACCTTGGCGGTCTCTCTCTCGGCGTGACCGTGGTGTTGTGGCCTTGTCGCCACCTGGGGCCCTGGGGCCGGCCCCTGGCACGTGCCGCAGTGCAGCTGCTTGGGTTGTCACCTTCCAGCCGGGGGGGGGGTTTGCAGGCTTACACTAAGACCCCCGAGATTATTCACTCACTGCTAATGATAAAAAAGCTCCCTGGCTTGGGCAGTGGATGTTTTGGAGCTAACTAGCTAAGTTCAGTCGACAGTGTTTGAGCTGCGGCCTCAACCCCCCCAAATAGTTGCTTGTGCTTCCGGCGCTCGGCATTTATCCGAAATAGAAACATTGAGGAATGGAGTAAAGGGCAAACGACACCTTTCAGTCACACAAAGTGTCAGCACTCCTCGCTCGCCACGCCACGACAGATGGATCAAACGCTGACCTGTCTCTCTCTTTCTATTCGCTCTCTAGCCTCGCCAGCTCCGTGACGTCACATGACCAGGATGAAGACATCCAGCAGGCTTCAGATCCTCACCTCGCATGTTTTAAAGGCCGATCAGTCCTCAATTGGAGCTGAAATGTCCCAGTTTTGTGTTTGCTTTTGTGCTTTCATCGCCGCACACTCGGTGATGCAATAACATATAATATGATATTTTCTTTTCTCTTACTGGCACGTTTATGTTGTTAAAGCTCATCGACACAAAGTGGATGTATCAGTATTCTATATTTGTTGCCAAAAGCATCAGTTTTACTGTCATTGATGGACCAATACAGTAGGAACCAAAAGGAGGAACGTCACTGCAAATAGTCAACAAGCCAGCATTTACTTTCACTTTTCAAATCTTCAGACATTTTCTGCAAAAACATACATGATGTGGCAATGATGTCACCACATGTCGTCCAATCAGAGGGCTGTCAATCATCTGTCACGTTTGTTTGCACCAGACCTTCTCAAACCTTTGCTCACCACCTCAGAAAACACCTCCATGTACCACCTTAATGACAATATTAAATACAGTAGTGCAGTAGACCTAAGTATTCATTAAGTACCACCTTAATGACAACATTAAATACAGTAGTGTAGTAGACCTAAGTATTCATTAAGTACCACCATCATGACAACATTAAATACTGTAGTGTAGTAGACCTAAGTATTCATTAAGTACCACCATCATGACAACATTAAATACAGTAGTGTAGTAGACCTAAGTATTCATTAAGTACCACCATCATGACAACATTAAATACAGTAGTGTAGTAGACCTAAGTATTCATTAAGTACCACCATAATGACAACATTAAATACAGTAGTGTAGTAGACCTAAGTATTCATTAAGTACCACCATCATGACAACATTAAATACAGTAGTGTAGTAGACCTAAGTATTCATTAAGTACCACCATCATGACAACATTAAATACAGTAGTGTAGTAGACCTAAGTATTCATTAAGTACCACCATAATGACAACATTAAATACAGTAGTGTAGTAGACCTAAGTATTCATTAAATACCACCATAATGACAACATTAAATACAGTAGTGTAGTAGACCTAAGTATTCATTAAGTACCACCATAATGACAACATTAAATACAGTAGTGTAGTAGACCTAAGTATTCATTAAATACCACCATCATGACAACATTAAATACAGTAGTGTAGTAGACCTAAGTATTCATTAAGTACCACCATAATAACAACATTAAATACAGTAGTGTAGTAAACCTAAGTATTCATTAAGTACCACCATCATGACAACATTAAATACAGTAGTGTAGTAGACCTAAGTATTCATTAAGTACCACCATCATGACATCATTAAATACAGTAGTGTACTAGACCTAAGTATTCATTAAGTACCACCATAGTGACAACATTAAATACAGTAGTGTAGTAGACCTAAGTATTCATTAAGTACCACCATGATGACAACATTAAATACAGTAGTGTAGTAGACCTAAGTATTCATTAAGTACCACCTTAATGACAACATTAAATACAGTAGTGTAGTAGACCTAAGTATTCATTAAGTACCACCATCATGACAACATTAAATACAGTAGTGTAGTAGACCTAAGTATTCATTAAGTACCACCTTAATGACAACATTAAATACAGTAGCGTAGTAGACCTAAGTATTCATTAAGTACCACCATAATGACAACATTAAATACAGTAGTGTAGTAGGCCTAAGTATTCATTAAGTACCACCATCATGACAACATTAAATACAGTAGTGTAGTAGACCTAAGTATTCATTAAGTACCACCATAATGACAACATTAAATACAGTAGTGTAGTAGACCTAAGTATTCATTAAGTACCACCATCATGACAACATTAAATACAGTAGTGTAGTAGACCTAAGTATTCATTAAGTACCACCATAATGACAACATTAAATACAGTAGTGTAGTAGACCTAAGTATTCATTAAGTACCACCATAATGACAACATTAAATACAGTAGTGTAGTAGACCTAAGTATTCATTAAGTACCACCATAATGACAACATTAAATACAGTAGTGTAGTAGACCTAAGTATTCATTAAGTACCACCATCATGACAACATTAAATACAGTAGTGTAGTAGACCTAAGTATTCATTAAGTACCACCATAATGACAACATTAAATACAGCAGTGTAGTAGACCTAAGTATTCATTAAGTACCACCATAATGACAACATTAAATACAGTAGTGTAGTAGACCTAAGTATTCATTAAGTACCACCATAATGACAACATTAAATACAGTAGTGTAGTAGACCTAAGTATTCATTAAGTACCACCATAATGACAACATTAAATACAGTAGTGTAGTAGACCTAAGTATTCATTAAGTACCACCATCATGACAACATTAAATACAGTAGTGTAGTAGACCTAAGTATTCATTAAATACCACCATCATGACAACATTAAATACAGTAGTGTAGTAGACCTAAGTATTCATTAAGTACCACCATCATGACATCATTAAATACAGTAGTGTAGTAGACCTAAGTATTCATCAAGTACCACCTTAATGACAACATTAAATACAGTAGTGTAGTAGGCCTAAGTATTCATTAAGTACCACCATAATGACAACATTAAATACAGTAGCGTAGTAGACCTAAGTATTCATTAAGTACCACCATAATGACAACATTAAATACAGTAGTGTAGTAGGTCTAAGTATTCATTACGTACCACCATGATGACAACATTAAATACAGTAGTGTAGTAGACCTAAGTATTCATTAAGTACCACCATGATGACAACATTAAATACAGTAGTGTAGTAGACCTAAGTATTCATTAAGCACCACCATAATGACAACATTAAATACAGTAGTGTAGTAGACCTAAGTATTCATTAAGTACCACCATCATGACAACATTAAATACAGTAGCGTAGTAGGCCCAAGTATTCATTAAAAACAAGGCAGAGGTTTTATTTAACAAGTATATTTCATAGTGTTGGCCACTGTCACGTCACACACAGTTTGAACAGTAACACTGTGTTGGAATAAAGGAAAATACAACACCGTACTTTAATCAAGTGATTCTCTAGTGTACCACTAGGAGGAGCCCACGTACCAGTTTGAGAATGTCTGGTTCAGACAGTAATATGAAGTCAACAAGTGCATTCAATTGTGTGATTGTGCACTGCTAGTGTGTCCATGATGATGTTTACATTGACACTTGTGTCTGTAGGTGATGATGTCATGTACTAAGTGCATGATGTCATGTACTAAGTGCATGATGTCATGTACTAAGTGCATGATGTCATGTTCTAAGTAATGATGTCATGTTCTAAGTGCATGATGTCATGTTCTAAGTGCATGATGTCATGTTCTAAGTGCATGATGTCATGTTCTAAGTGCATGATGTCATGTTTTAAATGCATGTTGTCATGTTTGATGCACATGAACACAAGTCATAAAAACTTGACTTTTTCCACACTTTTTTGGTCTTTTGTAGCAACGAAAATGTACGCCACTGAAATATTTCAGCTAAAGTTGAACCTCGATTTTGTCACGCCCCACTTGTCGGGTGGTTGGGATTTTAAGGAAAAAAGTGTTTGCCGCAGTTTTGGTGTGGCCTCTCCGTCATGGTACGACCAAGTTTTAGTCAAGGTTGTTTTCCATTTCCTGATGGAAGTTACACAAATACACAAGTTTGTTCCACCTGGATCGTGCACACACTGCAGCTGTCAATCTTTGGGCAACACACCTTTGCATTATTGGGGGTAACGATTCCATTCACATTCTATTATCGATTTAAAACAATTCTCGATTCAAAATCCATATTTTTTAATAACTTTGGCTGCTAGTTCTATGATGAACTACATTCCTACATAAGACAGATAAACTGTGATACAGTTCTATCCATCCATCCATTCATCCATTTTCTTCCACTTATCCGAGGTCGGGTCGCGGGGGCAGCAGCCTAAGCAGGGAAGCCCAGACTTTCCTCTCCCCAGCCACTTCGTCCAGCTCTTCCCGGGGGATCCCGAGGCGTTCCCAGGCCAGCCGGGAGACATAGTCTTCCCAACGTGTCCTGGGTCTTTCCCGTGGCCTCCTACCGGTCGGACGTGCCCTAAACACCTCCTTAGGGAGGCGTTCGGGTGGCATCCTGACCAGATGCCCGGACCACCTCATCTGGCTCCCCTCCATGTGGAGGAGCAGCGGCTTTACTTTGAGCTCCTCCCGGATGACAGAGCTTCTCACCCTATCTCTAAGGGAGAGACCCGCCACCCGGCGGAGGAAACTCATTTGGGCCGCTTGTACCCGTAATCTTGTCCTTTCGGTCATAACCCAAAGCTCATGACCATAGGTGAGGATGGGAACGTAGATCGACCGATAAATTGAGAGTTTGCCTTCCGGCTCAGCTCCTTCTTCACCAAAACGATACAGCTTCCGCATTACTGAAGACGCCGCACCGATCCACCTGTCGATCTCACCATCCACTCTTCCCTCACTCGTGAACAAGACTCTGAGGTACTTGAACTCCTCCACTTGGGTCAGGGCAGGACAGTTCTATATGACTTCAAATAAAACTGGTTTGTTGAATAAAATTATACCAAACATTTAATAAAGTCAAATACAAATGAGACAACAAGAGAAGTATCCAACACTTCTGTAAATGGTAAATAAAAAGAGAATACAACAAATCCTTTTCAACTTATATTCAATTGAATAGACTGCAAAGACAAGATATTTCATGTTCACACTGAGAAACGTTGTTATTTTTTGCAAACATTAGCTCATTTGGAATCTGATGCCTGCAACATGTTTAAAAAAAGCTGGCACAAGCGGCAAAAAAGACTGAGTGTTACGTTCGGGTCACATGATGATGCGGGGTTTGTTCTCCCAGGATGCAAAAGGACGAATCCGGACAGGACTTGCAGGTAAGGACTTGATTTAATAGTAAAAAAACACAGAACAGGTACAAAACAGAAAACAAACCGACTGGATAAGGTGCCGAGCGCACTGGAAGCTAAGGCTACAACTTAGCACAGACTATGATCACTAGCAGGGGCTAGGAGACAAGCAAAAACTTACCTAGCAGTCGCGTGACGCAAACAAAGAAGCCAGACTGACTGACTGGAAAAGGCAGGCTTAAATAATGTCAGTAATTACCAACAGGTGCGCGTCCGGAACACAAGCGGCAGGTGAAAACAATAAGTAGCTATGGTAACCAACTCAGAAGTGCACAAACAGGAACT
Source organism: Entelurus aequoreus (assembly GCF_033978785.1). NCBI lineage: Eukaryota > Metazoa > Chordata > Actinopteri > Syngnathiformes > Syngnathidae > Entelurus > Entelurus aequoreus. The sequence continues at coordinate 62,115,776 of NC_084740.1, forward strand.
AAAGGAGTCCAAGACTAACAGAAAACACACGTGACTCGAAAATCTAAAACAGAATATGATCCGGGCAGCGGATCATAACACTGAGAAAGTTGAGGAATGCTCATCAAAGATTTATTTGAAACATCCCACAGGTGAACAGGCTAATTGGGAACAGGTGGGTGCCATCCTGAGGTGGGTGTTCCGCTTGGATGTCATAGGTGATGATTACCTCAGTTTTCTTGGCATTCAGCAGAAGGCCAACCTTGGCGCACTCTGACTCCACTCGGCTCAAGGGCTCCTGTGCTTGCTTCATGTGGTTGGAGAGCAGGCTGATGTCATCCGCGTAGTCTAGGTCTGTCAAGACTACTGCAATGGTAAGGCCAAGATCCTGCTCACGTCCATTGATGGTCTTCCTGAGCACATAGTCCAAGACTATGACAAAAAGGAAGGGGGCTAGGGTGTCTCCTTGCATTACTTCGGCCAGGATGTCAAACTCCTCACTGTCGCCATCTGGGGACACCACCTTGGCCCGTGTTCCTGCATACATTGCCTCTATTGCCCAGAGCAAGTTGGGAGGGACACCTTAGGCCTTCCGGATCTTCATCATTGTGCCTCTGTGTATTGAGTCAAAAGCCCTTTTGAAGTCAATAAAGCACAATACAGACGTCAAGTTGTTCTTCTTCACCTCCTCTATTAGTCTCCTCAGGGCCAGGATCTGGTCTAGTGTGGTCCTCTCCTCTCGAAAGCCATTTTGGTTTCCCCTCAGATGAGGGTCAATGGCATGCCGGATGCGGCTCAGTATCATGCGATTGTAGGCCTTTGCGGTGATACAGGTCAGGCTGATGCCCCGGTAGTTGTCTGGCTTCAAGAGGTCTCCAGATTTGGGCACTGGGGTGATGTTGGAAAGAGATCACATGTCAGGCAGCTTGTTGCCTAGCAGGGCAAGGTTGCAGAACTCAAGGATGATGTTATCGAGACCACACTTACTGGGGTATGCCCTCCGGCCCAGCACTCTTACCCTCTCTCAGCGTGCTTTTCGCCTTAGAAAAATCAGTAATAGTGAAGGGACCATCCTGGATGTTGAGGTCATGGAGGAATGATGGTATCTCTTCCTTCCCTCCATCTGATGTTGTGCCCAGAATTAATGGTAATGGTTGTACCATGTCGCCACACTCTCCTCGGGGATGTATCTCTCAGCCTTTCCCTCCTTGGTCCTCTTCCTTCCTGTCATCTCGTTGATGACCTTCCATGCTTCTCCATATTGCCTCTCTCCATGTGCATTCTGGACTCTCTGCACTCTTTCCATCAGTTCCTCCCCCTTGATCTTATCGTAGGTACTGAAGAGAAGCTGTTTGGCCTCATTCAGTACCCCACGTTTCTCCACAGTAAGCTCACGAGCAGAGCCAAGTCGTGCTTCTTCCACCCTGGCCCGTGCCGCTACAACCTCTGGGTGTTTAGACAGCAGGGAGATTCTGGTTTTCTCTAGCACGGGCACACACACACTTGTTGCCTCCTCGTTGGCAGCAACAAATCGCCTGAATTCAATGCTAGGCTCTGCACCTTCGTCCAGCTGCTGAAAGCGGCTCGTAACCTCCTCCGTACCCCTGGTTTTGTAGGCCAAGGTCTGTCGAGAGTGCCTTCCAGTCATACCGGATCCTGGGGGATGGCTTGGGGACCCTGAGGCTCAGTCGCACCCTCATGGTGACCACACGGTGGTCAGAGCCCACAGAGCTGAATGTGCTGTATGGCTCAGCATTAAGGCTAGAGTTCCTCCACTTTTGCCTCACTAGGATGTAGTCTAGCTGACATTGTGTACTTGAGGCTCGGTCTCGGAAAGTCCACCTCTTGCCTGTTCTTTTCTGGAACAAGGTGTTCGCTGCCAAGAGCTGATGTTCCATGAGAAGGGCAGTGAGGTATGCGCTCTTGCGGTTGGTAGCGTCGTGATAAAGGAAGGGAGCATCCTCTGGTCCAATCCTAGCGTTGAAGTCGCCCAGGATTGCCAGGAAGTTGTGCGCTGAAACATCCCGGACCGCTGTTGTGAGGTCCTCGTAGAACTTCTCCACCTCCTCAGATGGTGCCACGTTGGTGGGTGAGTACACGACTATGACCGTTGTTACTGGGTTGCCTGAGAATTCTGCCCTCCAGAAGGAGGACCAGCACCACCGTCCGCCGCGATGTTCCTGCGGACTCCCGCCGCTGGAAGTATAGGTTTTGGAATGACTTTGTACTATATAGTTGGATATACTATACTGATAGCGGACTGTGGGGCGCAACTCCTCGCAGTCCCAGTTTAGAGTGTCCTTCTCCTAGACGGGTTGCCGTCCAAGGCTTAGAGCCCCATCTGCCCAAGCTATTTAACCCATAGCTGGGACAGTGGTTTGCAGACGCCAGGGCGTGTCCACACACTGGTGGGCCTGCTCGCCTCGCCTCTGGGGCCCACTGCTGCTCCAAGATCTCCTACAGTTTGGCCTGGGATCTCGCGGTACCCAGTTACCGTGTGTAGCCACGAGGAGGCACTGCAGAAGTCTTGGCGACGGAGAAGCTATGTACTGACCTCAGAAGACTTACGCACTCGGCTTCCTTTACCCAAACTGGGTTGGTCAGCAGCAGGAACTAAGGGAGGGGGTCACATGCATCTCTACAAGCAACGTCGCTCTAGTATGCTGAACTAGACGCATCAATACACCCTGCGAGCTCTCGCCCGCTCACACACAACTGGTCATGGACCAGTTGTGTGGGACAAGGTGGACCCTCCATGTGACCTCCAACAGCAGCCATGGTCTCCTTATAGACAAAGTGGACCCTCCATGTGTCCTTCAACAACAGCAGCCATTGTCTCCTTATAGACCAGGTGGACCCTCCATGTGACCTCCAACAACAGCGGCCATGGTCTCCTTATAGACAAGGTGGACCCTCCATCTGTCCTTCAACAACAGCGGCCATGGTCTCCTTATAGACAAGGTGGACCCTCCATGTGACCTCCAACAACAGTGGCCATGGTCTCCTTATAGACAAGGTGGACCCTCCATGTGACCTCCAACAACAGTGGCCATGGTCTCCTTATAGACAAGGTGGACCCTCCATGTGACCTCCAACAACAGCGGCCATGGTCTCCTTATAGACAAGGTGGACCCTCCATGTGACCTCTAACAACAGCGGCCATGGTCTCCTCAGAGACAAGGTGGACCCTCCATGTGACCTCCAACAACAGTGGCCATGGTCTCCTTATAGACAAGGTGGACCCTCCATGTGACCTCCAACAACAGCGGCCATGGTCTCCTTATAGACAAGGTGGACCCTCCATGTGACCTCCAACAACAGTGGCAATGGTCTCCTTATAGACAAGGTGGACCCTCCATGTGACCTCCAACAACAGTGGCCATGGTCTCCTTATAGACAAGGTGGACCCTCCATGTGACCTCCAACAACAGTGGCCATGGTCTCCTTATAGACAAGGTGGACCCTCCATGTGACCTCCAACAACAGTGGCCATGGTCTCCTTATAGACAAGGTGGACCCTCCATGTGACCTCCAACAACAGTGGCCATGGTCTCCTTATAGACAAGGTGGACCCTCCATGTGACCTCCAACAACAGCGGCCATGGTCTCCTTATAGACAAGGTGGACCCTCCATGTGACCTCCAACAACAGCGGCCATGGTCTCCTTATAGACAAGGTGGACCCTCCATGTGACCTCCAACAACAGCGGCCATGGTCTCCTTATAGACAAGGTGGACCCTCCATGTGACCTCCAACAACAGTGGCCATGGTCTCCTTATAGACAAGGTGGACCCTCCATGTGACCTCCAACAACAGTGGCCATGGTCTCCTTATAGAGAAGGTGGACCCTCCATGTGACCTCCAACAACAGTGGCCATGGTCTCCTTATAGACAAGGTGGACCCTCCATGTGACCTCCAACAACAGTGGCCATGGTCTCCTTATAGACAAGGTGGACCCTCCATGTGACCTCCAACAACAGTGGCCATGGTCTCCTTATAGACAAGGTGGACCCTCCATGTGACCTCCAACAACAGTGGCCATGGTCTCCTTATAGACAAGGTGGACCCTCCATGTGACCTCCAACAACAGTGGCCATGGTCTCCTTATAGAGAAGGTGGACCCTCCATGTGACCTCCAACAACAGTGGCCATGGTCTCCTTATAGACAAGGTGGACCCTCCATGTGACCTCCAACAACAGTGGCCATGGTCTCCTTATAGAGAAGGTGGACCCTCCATGTGACCTCCAACAACAGTGGCCATGGTCTCCTTGGTGCAGAGCAGTCATAGGGTGCTGTGGTCACATGAGTACAAAAGGAGGGCAGGACCACATGACCTATCCTTCATGACGCACTCTGCTGGCCAAGCTCAAGGAGGTGCAGCAAGTCAGGGACACTTGCAGGTAAGACCCTAATTTAGTACTTGAATTTACAGCCTGATCTAAGTAAATGATGTCCTACAAATGTTTTGACTTAGTTTTAAACAAAAAATGCACAAAAATGATGCAACATTTGGACATAAAATGTTGGCGTCCTTGCATGTGTTATTTATAAGTTGTGAATGCAAAAGTACAATGTCCACATTTCATCGTGTAGCAGACCTCTAAGGATTTGTAACTATAAACATCAAATGACTATTATTATTATTGTTGTTGTTGTCTAACAAAACCATGTAGAACTCAAAATGTTTTTTTTGTTGTCTTTTTTTTTTACAAAAAATCTAAACTAATACCTTTCTGTAGTTTTTCTGTGTAAAAGAATACGAGGATAATAATATGAAGTGACTGCACGTGTCCAGGAGTGCAACTGGAAGGTCTCCTTTTAAACAGTGCCAAGGCGTTGCTATGTCATATAAATACGGGGAATACTTGGTCTTTGTTCCAGATTACTGATTCGATCTAGAGCTCTTGTGGAAGCGACAGTATGTCCGACACAGAGGACGTCGTGGACGAGGAAACTCAGTATGTCCCAAACTACTTTCATTTGGAATAATGCTCATTATTTATATGCCTTGTTTTGAAATAAAAGTGTCCTTAATTGCATCATATTTTCTCCTTTCTATGTTACCAATGAAGGGAGGAAGAAGGTAAGAAAAAGCCTTTTTCATATTTAAAAATAAATACACACACACTCACACTCACACATACAAATATATATACACACACACACATACATACATATACACACATATAAACATACATTTACACATATATGTATATATATATATATATATATATATATATATATATATATATATATATATATATATATATATATATATATATATATATATACACACATATACATTTATACACATATATCTACATACATATACACACATAATAACATACTGTACATATACACATGTATATATACATAAATATATACACACAAATACATTTATACACACACACTTACATATATACACATATATACATACATACATACATACATATACACACATATACACTTATATATACATACATATATACACACAAATACATATTATACATACATACATTACATATACACATATAAATATATACACCTACATATACTGTATATACCAACATACATATAAATATACATATACATATTTATATATATCCATCCATCCATTTTCTACCGCTTGTCCCTTATATATATATATATATATATATATATATATATATATATATATATATATATATATATATATATATATATATATATATATATATATATATATATATATATATATATATATATATATATATATAATCATGAACTTAGAGGCCTACTGAAATTTTTTTTTTAAATTTAAACGGGGATAGCAGATCCATTCTATGTGTCATACTTGATCATTTCGCGATATTGCCATATTTTTGCTGAAAGGATTTAGTAGAGAACATTGACGATAAAGTTTGCAACTTTTGGTCGCTGATAAAAAAAAAGCCTTGCCTGTACCGGAAGTAGCGTGACGTCACCGGAGGAAGGACTCCTCACATTTCCCCGTTGTTTACAATGCAGCGAGAGAGATTCGGACCGAGAAAGCGACGATTACCCCATTAATTTGAGCGAGGAGGAAAGATTTGTGGATGAGGAACGTGAGAGTGAAGGACTTGAGTGCAGTGCAGGACGTATCTTTTTTCGCTCTGACCGTAACTTAGGTACAAGCTGGCTCATTGGATTCCACACTCTCTCCTTTTTCTATTGTGGATCACGGATTTGTATTTTAAACCACCTGGGATACTATATCCTCTTGAAAATGAGAGTCCAGAACGCGAAATGGACATTCACAGTGACTTTTATCTCCACGACAATACATCGGTGAAGCTCTTTAGCTACTGAGCTAATGTGATAGCATCGGGCTCAAATGCAGATAGAAACAAAATAAATAAACCCCTGACTGGAAGGATAGACAGAAGATCAACAATACTATTAAACCATGGACATGTAAATACACGGTTAATAATTTCCAGCTTGGTGAAGCTTAACAATACTGTTGCTAACGACGCCATTGAAGCTAACTTAGCTACGGAGCGGCGCCATCAGAGTCGGCAAGAAACATATATTTCCCCAAAGTTACGTAGGTGACATGCACATAGCGAACGATCAAATGTTTGGAAGCCAAAGCTGTACTCACGGTAGCGCGTCTGCTATCCATCTCAAAGTCCTCCTGGTTGTGTTGCTGCAGCCAGCCGCTAATACACCGATCCCACCTACAGCTTTCTTCTTTGCAGTCTTCATTGTTCATTAAACAAATTGCAAAAGATTCACCAACACAGATGTCCAGAATACTGTGGAATTATGAGATGAAAACAGAGCTTTTTGTATGGTGACACATTGGGTACCAATACTTCCGTTGCCGCCGTGACATCACGCGCATACGACATCATACATAGACCTTTTCAACCGGAAGTTTAGCGGGAAATGTAAAATGTCACTTTATAAGTTAACCCGGCCGTATTGGCATGTGTTGCAATGTTAAGATTTCATCATTGATATATAAACTATCAGACTGCGTGGTCGCTAGTAGTGGCTTTCAGTAGGCCTTTAGAGTTTAATGGCAGCAAAAAAAGTTGGCACAAGTGGCAAAACAGACTGATAAAGTTGAAAAATGCTCATCAAAGACTTATTTGGAACATCCCACAGGTGAACAGGCTAATTGGGAACAGGTGGGTGCCATGATTGGGTATAAAAGTAGATTCCATGAAATGCTCAGTCATTCACAAACAAGGACGGGGCGAGGGTCACCACTTTGTCAACAAATGCCTGAGCAAATTGTTTAAGAACAACATTTCTCAAGCAGCTATTGCAAGTAAAAGGCAGCATGTGTGATGGTATGGGGGTGTATTAGTGGCCAAGACATGGGTAACTTACACATCTGTGAAGGCACCATTCATGCTGAAAGGTACATACAGCTTTTGGAGCAACATATGTTGCCATCCAAGCAACGTTACCATGGACGCCCCTGCTTATTTCAGCAAGACGATGCCAAGTCATGTGTTACATCAACGTGGCTTCACAGTAAAAGAGTGCGGGTACTAGACTGGCCTTTTGCGTGTGTGTGTGTGTGTGTGTGTGTGTGTGTGTGCGTGCGTGCGTGCGTGCGTGCGTGTGTGTGCGTGTGTGTGTGATGAAATTATTTGTATATTTAATAAAGTGATGTTTCTTTCCTCCCCAATGGAAGATGAATCCAAACCAAAACCAAAGTAAGTTTCTTTTGTCTCTCATTTGCTTCTAGAAAAATCGCACTTTAAAAAAAAAAAAAAAAAAAAAAAAGTCATCCACAGAACTCATCATGTGACACAAGAACATTCCTTTGTGCGTGTTCTAAGGAGCACAACCAGTGCAGATAACTGAGGTTCACTATAAACTCTATTAGGAGTCCCCAACCTTGCCCAGTTTAATGTGTGTGTTATTTATTGTGTGTGTTATTTATTGTGTGTGTTATTTAATGTGTGTGTTATTTAATGTGTGTGTTATTTAATGTGTGTATTATTTAATGTGTGTGTTATTTAATGTGTGTTATTTAATGTGTGTTATTTAATGTGTCTGTTATTTAATGTGTGTATTATTTAATGTGTGTTATTTATTGTGTGTTATTTAATGTGTGTGTTATTTAATGTGTGTGGTATTTAATGTGTGTTACTTAATGTGTGTGTTATTTATTGTGTGTTATTTAATGTGTGTGTTATTTAATGTGTGTGGTATTTAATGTGTGTGTTATTTAATGTGTGTGTTATTTAATGTGTGTTACTTAATGTGTGTGTTATTTATTGTGTGTGTTATTTAATGTGTGTGTTATTTAATGTGTGTGTTATTTAATGTGTGTGTTATTTATTGTGTGTGTTATTTAATGTGTGTGTTATTTAATGTGTGTTACTTAATGTGTGTGTTATTTATTGTGTGTGTTATTTAATGTGGGTGTTATTTAATGTGTGTGTTATTTAATGTGTGTGTTATTTATTGTGTGTGTTATTTAATGTGTGTGTTATTTAATGTGTGTGTTATTTATTGTGTGTGTTATTTAATGTGTGTGTTATTTAATGTGTGTGTTATTTAATGTGTGTGTTATTTAATGTGTGTTACTTAATGTGTGTGTTATTTATTGTGTGTGTTATTTAATGTGTGTGTTATTTAATGTGTGTGTTATTTATTGTGTGTGTTATTTAATGTGTGTATTATTTAATGTGTGTTATTTAATGTGTGTATTATTTAATGTGTGTTACTTAATGTGTGTGTTATTTAATGTGTGTGTTTTTTAATGCGTGTTACTTAATGTGTAATATTTAATGTGTGTTACTTAATGTGTGTGTTATTTAATGTGTGTGTTATTTAATGTGTGTGTTATTTAATGTGTGTGTTATTTATTGTGTGTGTTATTTAATGTGTGTGTTATTTAATGTGTGTGTTATTTAATGTGTGTGTTATTTAATGTGTGTTACTTAATGTGTGTGTTATTTATTGTGTGTGTTATTTAATGTGTGTGTTATTTAAAGTGTGTGTTATTTAATGTGTGTATTATTTAATGTGTTTTACTTAATGTGTGTGTTATTTAATGTTTGTGTTTTTAATGCGTGTTACTTAATGTGTAATATTTAATGTGTGTTACTTAATTAGTGTGTTATTTATTGTGTGTGTTATTTAACGTGTGTGTTATTTAATGTGTGTGGTATTTAATGTGTAATATTTAATGTGTGTTACTTAATTAGTGTGTTATTTATTGTGTGTGTTATTTAACGTGTGTGTTATTTAATGTGTGTGGTATTTAATGTGTGTGTTATTTAATGTGTTACTTAATGTGTGTGTTATTTATTGTGTGTGTTATTTAATGTGTGTGTTATTTATTGTGTGTGTTATTTAATGTGTGTATTATTTAATGTGTGTTATTTAATGTGTGTATTATTTAATGTGTGTTACTTAATGTGTGTGTTATTTAATGTGTGTTTTTTAATGCGTGTTACTTAATGTGTAATATTTAATGTGTGTAACTTAATGTGTGTGTTATATAATGTGTGTGTTATTTATTGTGTGTGTTATTTAATGTGTGTGTTATTTAATGTGTGTTACTTAATGTGTGTGTTATTTATTGTGTGTGTTATTTAATGTGTGTGTTATTTAATGTGTGTGTTATTTATTGTGTGTTATTTAATGTGTGTTATTTAATGTGTGTGTTATTTATTGTGTTATTTAATGTGTGTGTTATTTAATGTGTGTGTTATTTAATGTGTGTGTTATTTATTGTGTGTGTTATTTAATGTGTGTGTTATTTAATGTGTGTGTTATTTAGTATAATATTTATTATTAATTTATTTTATTTTAGCACAACATAATACATATTGTGTGTGTGTGTATATATTTATTTTTATAATCAGGCTGACCTAAGCCTAAGGTTTATTTGTTAAATTAATAATAATCTTTATGATTAACACAGGCTTTTATATCATTTAACAAGGTAGTAAACTGTAAGTAGGTTAGATATAATTATTGATTATGATCAAAATCAAGAGTAAGATGACTAATTCAGTCGATACTACTATGATTACGTCGATATTTTTTATCAGAAAATCTTTTTTTTTTTTTTATAAAATTCATATTGTGTTTATAAAGTCAGTAAATATGTCCCTGGACACATGAGGACTTTGAATATGACCAATGTATGATCCTGTAACTACTTGGTATCACATCCATACCTAAATGTGTGGTATCATCCAAAACTAATGTCAAGTATCAAAGAAGAGAAGAATAAGTGATTACATTTGAACAGAAGTGTAGATAGAACATGTTCAAACAGAAAGTAAGCAGATATTAACAGTAAATGAACAAGTGGATTAATAATCAATTTTTACAGTTTGTCCTTTATAATGTGTACAAAATAATCGGTGTATAAATGACACAATATGTTACTGCATACGACTAATTAGGAGTCTTTGTTTGTTTACTTACCACCAAAAGACAAGTTGTCTGGTATGTTCACTATTTTATTTAAGGATTAAATGACAATAATAAAAATATGTTTCATGTACGTTTTGTTACAATAAAGACAATAATGCCATTTTTTGTGGTCCCCTTCATTTAGGAAAGTATCTAAACACATATTGGTATCGGGACGACCCTATATTGTACAGATTGTTGTTCTCTCGCAATGTATTGTGAGTGAGGCATCGTGTCACTAGGTCAGAAAAGTAGTTCCTCTGTGTTAGCCCCTACAAAAACAAAGTCACTAAATTTCGAGGTCACGGCATGTAAATGAACTTTGTTACTAGTTCTGGAGGGTTTTTTATTTAGAGGGATTCATTGGCAATATAGGTGAATATCTCCTTACATGCATTGTTAGCTGCCTTGTGCTAGAAGTTTTTCACTATTTAGAATGCCGACACAAAGATGTGTTTTAGTCTCACATAAAGATTGTGGATGAGAGGGAAAAAGAGGCGTTTTCCTTCCATGGAGTTTGATCAGAGTGCGTCATCTCATCCACAGATTCATGACCAACGTGGCGGCCCCAAAGATCCCCGATGGCGGCGAGAAAGTCGACTTTGACGTGAGTTTGAGTCCGCCGTGTTGTGGAAGGAAGTGACAAGAAGGCCGCCGTGTTGTGGAAGGAAGTGACAAGAAGGCTGGCGTGTGCAGGACATCCACAGGAAGCGTCTGGAGAAAGATCTGTCTGAGCTTCAGTCTCTGATCGAGGCTCACTTCGTCCAGAGGAAGAAGGAAGAGGAGGAGCTTGTCGCGCTCGTCAACAGAATCGTGAGTGGGAGATGTCGCCGCGTCAACAGAATCGGGAGTGGGAGATGTCGCCGCGTCAACAGAATCGGCCTGACATGATGTGTCCTCTCAGGAGAAACGTCGAGCCGAGAGAGCCGAGCAGCAGAGAGTCCGAGCAGAGCGGGAGAAGGAGAGGCAGGCCAGGCTGGCCGTATGTTTATGTTGACCTGCACGCTTATGTTGACCTGCACACTCATGTTTATGTTGACCTGCACGTTTATGTTGACCTGCACGTTTATGTCGACCTGCACACTCATGTTTATGTTGACCTGCACATTTATGTTGACCTGCACACCCATGTTTGTTGACCTGCACATTTATGTTGACCTGCACACTCATGTTTATGTTGACCTGCACGTTTATGTTGACCTGCACACTCATGTTTATGTTGACCTGCACATTTATGTTGACCTGCACACCCATGTTTATGTTGACCTGCACATTTATGTTGACCTGCACACTCATGTTTATGTTGACCTGCACATTTATGTTGACCTGCACACTCATGTTTATGTTGACCTGCACGTTTATGTTGACCTGCACACCCATGTTTATGTTGACCTGCACGTTTATGTTGATCTGCACATTTATGTTGACTTGCACACATGTTTATGTTGACTTGCACGTTTATGTTGACCTGCACATTTATGTTGACTTGCACACATGTTTATGTTGACTTGCACGTTTATGTTGACCTGCACGTTTGTTGACCTGCACACTCATGTTTATGTTGACCTGCACATTTAAGACCAGGAGTGGAGTCCACTAGTTGACCTGCACATTTAGGACCAGGAGTGAAGTCCACTAGTTGACCAGCACATTTAACACCAGGAGTGGAGTCCACTAGTTGACCTGCACATTTAGGACCAGGACTGGAGTCCACTAGTTGACCTGCACATTTAGGACCAGGAGTGGAGTCCACTAGTTGACCTGCACATTTAGGACTAGGACTGGAGTCCACTAGTTGACCTGCACATTTAGGACCAGGACTGGAGTCCACTAGTTGACCTGCACATTTAGGACCAGGAGTGGAGTCCACTAGTTGACCTGCACATTTAGGACCAGGAGTGAAGTCCACAAGTTGACCTGCACATTTAGGACCAGGACTGAAGTCCACTAGTTGACCTGTACATTTAGGACCAGGAGTGGAGTCCACTAGTTGACCTGCACATTTAGGACCAGGACTGGAGTCCACTAGTTGACCTGCACATTTAGGACCAGGACTGAAGTCCACTAGTTGACCTGCACATTTAGGACCAGGACTGGAGTCCACTAGTTGACCTGCACATTTAGGACCAGGAGTGGAGTCCACTAGTTGACCTGCACATTTAGGACCAGGAGTGAAGTCCACTAGTTGACCTGCACATTTAGGACCAGGACTGAAGTCCACTAGTTGACCTGTACATTTAGGACCAGGAGTGGAGTCCACTAGTTGACCTGCACATTTAGGACCAGGACTGGAGTCCAATAGTTGACCTGTACATTTAGGACCAGGACTGTAGTCCACTAGTTGACCTGCACATTTAGGACCAGGAGTGGAGTCCACTAGTTGACCTGCACATTTAGGACCAGGAGTGGAGTCCACTAGTTGACCTGCACATTTAGGACCAGGACTGAAGTCCACTAGTTGACCTGTACATTTAGGACCAGGAGTGAAGTCCACTAGTTGACCTGTACATTTAGGACCAGGACTGAAGTCCACTAGTTGACCTGCACATTTAGGACCAGGAGTGAAGTCCACTAGTTGACCTGCACATTTAGGACCAGGACTGGAGTCTACTAGTTGACCTGCACATTTAGGACCAGGAGTGGAGTCCACAAATTGACCTGCACATTTAGGACCAGGAGTGGAGTCCACTAGTTGACCTGTACATTTAAGACCAGGAGTGGAGTCCACTAGTTGACCAGCACATTTAGGACCAGGAGTGGAGTCCACTAGTTGACCTGCACATTTAGGACCATGACTGGAGTCCACTAGTTGACCTGCACATTTAGGACCAGGACTGAAGTCCACTAGTTGACCTGCACATTTAGGACCAGGAGTGAAGTCCACTAGTTGACCTGCACATTTAGGACCAGGACTGGAGTCTACTAGTTGACCTGCACATTTAGGACCAGGAGTGGAGTCCACAAATTGACCTGCACATTTAGGACCAGGAGTGGAGTCCACTAGTTGACCTGTACATTTAAGACCAGGAGTGGAGTCCACTAGTTGACCTGCACATTTAGGACCAGGAGTGGAGTCCACTAGTTGACCTGCACATTTAGGACCATGACTGGAGTCCACTAGTTGACCTGCACATTTAGGACCAGGAGTGAAGTCCACTAGTTGACCTGCACATTTAGGACCAGGACTGGAGTCCACTAGTTGACCTGCACATTTAGGACCAGGAGTGGAGTCCACAAGTTCACCTGCACATTTAGGACCAGGAGTGGAGTCCACTAGTTGACCTGTACATTTAAGACCAGGAGTGGAGTCCACTAGTTGACCTGCACATTTAGGACCAGGAGTGGAGTCCACTAGTTGACCTGCACATTTAGGACCATGACTGGAGTCCACTAGTTGACCTGTACATTTAGGACCAGGACTGTAGTCCACTAGTTGACCTGCACATTTAGGACCAGGAGTGGAGTCCACTAGTTGACCTGCACATTTAGGACCAGGACTGAAGTCCACGAGTGTGCGTCTGACTTTTCCAGGAGGAGAAGGAGCGCAGGGAGCAAGAGGAGCAGCGCAAGAAGCTGGATGACGACGTGAAGAAGAAGAAGGTCCTCTCCAACAGGACCCAGCAGTACGGCGCCGCACAGAAGGTCAGTCTGAAGTAAGGTGGTCCCCATACCAATATTTGGTACCAACATGTGTTTCAGTACTTTTCTAAATGAAGGGGGCTACAAAAATGTCATTATTGTAACAAAACGTACATGAAACATATGTTTATTATTGTCATTTAGTCCTTAAATAAAATAGACAACTTGTCTTTTAGTAGTAAGTAAACAAACAAAGACTCCTAAATAGTCGTATGCAGTAACATATTGTGTCATTTATACACCTATTATTTTGTACACATTATGAGGGACAAACTGTAAAAATTGATTATTAATCTACTTGTTCATTTACTGTTAATATCTGCTTATTTTCTGTTTTAACATGTTCTATCTACACTTCTGTTCAAATGTAATAATCACTTATTCTTCTCTTCTTTGATACGTTACATTAGTTTTGGATGATAACTACTTGGTATCGATCCGATACCAAGTAGTTACAGGATCATACAATAAAATATAATACCTAATAAACCAATAATAATATGGTTAATAAATACTGATGTAAAGGGTAGGTGTCGCGCTGTTTTCTGTTTTAACATGTTCTATCTACACTTCTGTTCAAATATAATAATCACTTATTCTTCTCTTCTTTGATACTTGACATTAGTTTTGGATGTTTACCACACATTTAGGTATGGATCCGATACCAAGTAGTTACAGGATCATACATTGGTCATATTCAAAGTCCTCATGTGTCCAGGGACGTATTTACTGACTTTATAAACATAATATACATTTTAAAAAACAAAAACATTTTCTGACGATATATCGATGTAATCACAGTAGTATCGACTAGATACTCTCTGGTAATTGGTATCATTACAGTGGATGTCAGGTGTAGATCCACCCATGGCATTTGTTTACATTCAGGAACACTAGATTTTGTTAGCGGTGAGCTATTGTATCCTCCTACGGTGTTTAGTGAAGCATGTTTAGCTATTCCTCGTCCTCCAGTGATAATGCTACTTGTAAGAAACATTATTTGTTTTATTTAGAAGTAGCTAAAACACTGGATGGATGTCAAAGCAGCTCTTCCTGAGGGCGTTTCAGTGTTATAACTTCACCTTTATCTTTACTTTTTACACCAAAATGTGTCCATTCTCCCTTTACTGTCTACACACTGTGTCTGCTTGTAAGTACTCTGTGTGTGTGCGCTGCCCAACATGCTCCTCTGCTCCTAAAACCAGCAATGTCATGCCGGTAAAAAAAAAAAAAAAAACCCAGCCGGTATTGATTGATAATATTTACATCTTTTCATAGAGTAATAATAGTAGTGTCGTTTGTGACATTTTTAGCCAGAAAAAAATAAAACAGATAAGAAAATATATATTATTGCACACTTATAAACAACAGGTCATTGTTTATAGACTAATACATATGAAGTATATAGAAATAAATACTATTTATTTACATTAAGGGTGTCTGGATTGGATTAAAAAAAAAAAAAAAAAAAATGTATCCTATGATATCGGCTTGCGTCTAAAATCACTGATACATACTCCAATACGAGCAGTCCAGGTCAACATGGCGGGCTATAGTCTACTGCAGGCCTGGGCAATTATTGTACTCGGGGGGCCAGATTTAGATAACAAAAAGTGTGTCTGGAATTTGACATTTTTTTTACTGAATGAGACACACAGAATGTACATGAAAATAAAGAATGTGGGATTTACAATATTAACTATGAAGGATAAAACACTGAATATTGACAACATATTTTACAATCAAGCGAAACACAACCAAAATGCAACAAACAGTGAAATATGAACGCAAAGGATAAAAAAACAAAAAAAACACCTACAGTCTGAGATTTCTCATAGTGACCAAAGTAATTAATTAGATGACCATAGTAACTAACTAGATGACCATAGTAACTAGTATATCATGCAGATTCCAAGCATTGAAAGACTTAGTATAGTTGAAGACTATACTAAAACATGACTGCACATCATAATGGCAGCTACACTTTACATCTTAAACATCTAGAACAATGATTTGGGAATATTTATTATTTGGGAGCCCCTAAAGGGAGGGGTTTTTTTTAGATTTTTTTTTTTTTTTAGACATGTATCTCGTGCGCACGAGAAACTTTTTATAAAGTTATAAAAAAAAATTAAAAAATGTTTATACATATATTTTTTAGACATGTATCTCGTGCGCACGAGAAACTTTTTATAAAGTTATAAAAAAAATTTAAAAAATGTTTATATTTATTTTTTTTAGACATGTATCTCGTGCGCACGAGAAACTTTTTATAAAGTTATAAAAAAAAATTAAAAAATGTTTTAAATATATTTTTTTTAGACATGTATCTCGTGCAAACGAGAAACTTTTTATAAAGTTATAAAAAAAAATAAAAAAATGTTTACATATATATATATATTTTTTTAGACATGTATCTTGTGCGCACGAGAAACTTTTTATAAAGTTATAAAAAAAAATAAAAAAATGTTTATATATATTTTTTAGACATGTATCTCGTGCGCACGAGAAACTTTTTATAAAGTTATAAAAAAAATGTAAAAAATGTTTATATATATTTTTTTTAGACATGTATCTCGTGCGCACGAGAAACTTTTTATAAAGTTATAAAAAAAAATGTAAAAATGTTTATATTTTTTTTAGACATGTATCTCGTGCAAACGAGAAACTTTTTATAAAGTTATAAAAAAAAAATTAAAAATGTTTACATATATATTTTTTTTAGACATGTATCTCGTGCGCACGAGAAACTTTTTATAAAGTTATAAAAAAAAATTAAAAAATGTTTATATATATTTTTTTTAGACATGTATCTCGTGCGCACGAGAAACTTTTTATAGTTATTTAAAAAAAATTTATATATATATTTTTTAGACATGTATCTCGTGCAAACGAGAAACTTTTTATAAAGTTATAAAAAAAAAATTAAAAATGTTTATATATATTTTTTTAGACATGTATCTCGTGCGCACGAGAAACTTTTTATAAAGTTATAAAAAAAATTAAAAAAATGTTTACATATATATTTTTTTTAGACATGTATCTCGTGCGCACGAGAAACTTTTTATAAAGTTATAAAAAAAATTTAAAAAATGTTTATATTTTTTTTTAGACATGTATCTCGTGCAAACGAGAAACTTTTTATAAAGTTATAAAAAAAAATGTAAAAATGTTTATATATATTTTTTTTAGACATGTATCTCGTGCAAACGAGAAACTTTTTATAAAGTTATAAAAAAAATTAAAAAAATGTTTACATATATATATTTTTTTTTAGACATGTATCTCGTGCAAACGAGAAACTTTTTATAAAGTTATAAAAACAATTTAAAAAATGTTTATATATATATATTTTTTTTTTTTTTAGAAATGTATCTCGTGCAAACAAGAAACTTTTTATAAAGTTATAAAAAAAATTAAAAAAATGTTTACATATATATATATTTTTTTATACATGTATCTCATGCGCACGAGAAAGGAAACATCTAAAAAAAAAAAAATAACTAAAAATAAAAAAATTATATTTTTATTTTTATTTTTTATAACTTTATAAAAAGTTTCTCGTGCGCAGGAGATAGTTTCGCACGACATATATGTCTAAAAAATAAATTAAAAAATATTAAAAAATAAATTTCCCCCCAAGTCCCTTTTAAATAAAATAACATTTATTTTGTACTATTTTCTTCAATAGTCCCAAACCACTAAGCTTGATTATGGTTGCCAAAAGTACAAGTGACCTCTTCTCCACCTCAGCAACCTGCGAGCACCATGATAGCACAACACACTCAAATAGACATGAATCATTCTGAATCATGAATTCTCCCAAACAGAGCGACAACAAAAAAGGAGCCAAGAAGCAAACGGAGAGAGAGAAGAAGAAGAAGATCCTGGCTGAGCGCAGGAAGCAGCTCAGCATCGATCACCTGAGTGACGACAAACTCAAGTAGACAAAAAGGTAGGCCACGGGGCTTGGTGAGCGTCACTAATCACCTGGTGTGTGCAGGGAGAAGGCTAACGAGCTGTGGCAGTGGCTGATGGAGCTGGAGATGGAGAAGTACGACCTCAATGATAAATTCAAGAAACAAAAGACAGATGTAAGTTTTTTTCTACATTGTTGCAAACTTCACCACGCACAGCTGCTCCTCCTAGTGGGGGAAGTTGGTCAATCACATCTTCATCAACCTTTTGACTAGCCCAGGGTGTCGGCAACCCAACATGTTGAAAGAGCCACATTGGAGCAACAATACCAAAAACTAATCCGTCTGGAGCCGCAAAAAGTTCAAAGCCTTGTGTAAGTGTTATAATGAAGGCAACACATTGACTACGTGTCTCAGAGGGTGAGAGAACTCCTGGAAATGACTGGCTTAAAACTGCCAAATGTATAGATTTGTGTGCCCAAGTTAAAGGAAAGGACAGGCTGTCTTCTTCTAATGAATTCATCACAATCTTTGCAAGCTGGGTAACGTTTGCTGTGGTCTGGAACACCATGGTAACGTTTGCTGTGGTCTGGAACAACGTGGCACACAATCAGAAATGCCGCCAATATTACGTACAGGTAATATGTCATGAGACATGCAAATATAAATTAAATACGCAGAGGACATAAGTAGAGTAAATTAAATGAACTCAAATATATCTACAAACAAGACATATTGATGCAATATGTACATAAATGCTAGTCTAAATAGCATGTTAGCATCGATTAGCTTGCAGTCATGTACTGACCAAATATGCCTGATAAGCACTCCAGCAAATCGATAAAATCAACAAAGCTCACCTGTGTGCATTCACGCACAGCATAAAACGTTTGGTGGACAAAGGAGGAGTGGCATAAAACACGTCTTTCTGTGGCAGCGTTGGAGAAAGTTGTACATGTAAACAAACTACGATGAGTTCAAGGATCGCTGAAATGAGTAGGACAAAACGGTGCTTGGCAAATCCTCATCAGTGAAGCATGTATAACATAAACAGTGGGATTACTAACAATTAGGAAGGTTTGTGTCATGTTTGTTTTCCTACAGAAAATATACTAAAACAAAAAATATATTTTTTTCTTCATCTTTTTTCATTTTCACACATCTCTGAAAGAGGTCCAGGGAGCCACTAGGGCGGCGCTAAAGAGCCGCAGGTTGCTGACCCCCTGGACTAGCCCTAATTGAAGACATTCCAGATAAACTCTGTGCTTCACCTCCACTGGAAACGTTTGCAATAATCCCACCTTTGTGTTGCAGATCAACCTGCTGCTGGTTCGAGTCAAGGACCACCAGAAGTAAAAGTCACAATCTTCGATACTTTCACGATTCCAATGTCTCATTTACCTTCTTCTTTCAGTACCAAGGGCCGCGGCAAGGGAAAGATGGGAGCCCGGATGAGGTAAAGTGGACCACCTCCCAGGAGAAACCACGCCAGTGTACCACCTGTACGCGCCGCTGGCTGGCGAGTGGAGCGTTCATATTTCATATCAATAAACCACTCCACCAGTGGAATACAGCTCCAGTTTTCTTTCATCTGACATCACATGGACAAAGATAAGACCTGCTGGAGGAAAGTTGTGTGGTCAAAATAGTAATCTCATGGAGACTCCTGAGCCATTTAGAGAGATAATGAACAAGCGAGTCACATAGGTAGGGACCGCAGATTACTTCCCCATCAACAACAATGCTAATCAAGCTTTGTAAGAGCCAACAACGATTACTTTAGGCAAAATTATGATCCAGAACATTAAATTGTTGATCCTGGATATAAGGAAGGTGAGCTACAAGTTTTAGAAGCTCTGCTAAACAAATCCAGACGTAGTGAAACACTATAGCATCATGTAGCAGTGTTGCTAAGTGCTAAACAAGAAATACAAACTACAAACATGATAAAGTGATCACTTACTGTACAATGTCTGCTCCCACTTCCATGACGACTGATAGGATATCCATATTTTCCCGTTGAGATGAACAATTAATCATGATGCACACGAAGGGTTAACAAGGAAGTCTCCCTGCAGACAGTCTTCAGTTGTGTGTGTTCGTCTCCATCTCCGGGTATGAATTGAATGTCACAGATGAACAACTTCTAGATTCAAGGCTAAATCTTCCAAGTATGCATACGAGGGGCATGATTTATAATCTAGAATAAATTTGATTAGCCGAGATGCGATGATGTGAGCAGCAAAGGGCTACTTAGCTGTGTGTATCATTGCACTGCTAAGAAATAGTCCGTCTGCGTTATATTTGGTTAATATTCAGGTCACGATATGTATAAAGAGTATTGTTGGCGGGATTTAGATGGTTATTTAGAGTTTTGTGGGCAAAATAGAGAGCCCCCATTGACTACATTGTTAGCACAGGTTTCATGTATTTATTTATTTACGACTTAGAATGCATAAAAAAAGGAAAAACATATGCGTTTATGTCTTATATAGAGATTGTAAATGATAAACAGCACGTCTCTGTCTAATTTTTGCGTATTTCCAGTATGACTGAACTGATAATATGGTCAGAGTGCAGAAGCGTCTCTACAACCTCCAGAGATAGCCGAAAGGTTTTCGTAGCGGAATATTAGAAATGGCTGGCTGAATTTTTAGTATTTTGTGATGTTTAAACTGTGTTTTTACACACTTTGCGGATTGTAAATACGATTGGATATGGTTTAATGGACACAATGAAACACAATTAAGCATATAAAGTCAACTTGTTTTTCCACTCTACTGCTACTTTGAGGCTAGTGCTAATTTGCATAACCCTAAGAGGCTGCCGGGGACAATAAAGCAAGTGAGTTTGCTAATGATGGCTGGGATTATTAGTTGGTGTCTTTATTTCTGTATTCATGACCTTCAACCTTTGTGTGTACCGTATTTTTCTGACTATAAATCGCAGTTTTTTTCATAGTTTGGCCGGGGGTGCGACTTATACTCAGGAGCGACTTATGTGTGAAATTATGAACACATTAGCGTAAAATATCCAATAATATTATTGATGTCATTCACGTAAGAGACTAGACGTATAAGATTTCATGGGATTTAGCGATTAGGAGTGACAGATTGTTTGGTAAACGTATAGCATGTTCTATATGTTATAGTTATTTGAATGACTCTTACCATAATATGTTACGTTAACATACCAGTTGGTTATTTATGCCTCATATAACGTACACTTATTCAGCCTGTTGTTCACTATTCTTTAGACATTTTAAATTGCCTTTCAAATGTCTATTCTTGCTGTTGGCTTTTATCAAATACATTTCCCCAAAAAATGCAACTTATACTCCAGTGCGACTTATATGTTTTTTTCATTTTTTATTATGCATTTTCGGCCGGTGCGACTTATACTCTGGAGCGACTTATACTCCAAAAAATCTGGTACATTGTGAGGGACTTTGATGTTCTTCACAGCGCTTCACTTTTTCCACAGGAACTTATGTGACAGCCCTTTTCCAAAATGGATTGAATTCATTTTTGTCCTCACAATTGATTAGAAATAATAACAGAGACCTACTCAGTGGCCTAGTGGTTAGAGTGTCCGGCCTGAGATGGGTAGGTTGTGAGTTCAAACCCCGGCCGAGTCATACCAAAGACTATAAAAATGGGACCCATTACCTCCCTGCTTGACACTCAGCATTAAGGGTTGGAATTGGGGGTTAAATCACCAAAAATGATTCCCGGGCGCGGCCACCGCTGCTGCTCACTGCTCCCCTCACCTCCCAGGGGGTGAACAAGGGGATGGGTCAAATGCAGAGGACAAATTTCACCACACCTAGTGTGTGTGTGACAATCATTGGTACTTGAACTTTAATACTGGATAAAAAAAACAACACTACAAAGAGGAAGGAGAGAAAGATAGCTTGTGGTGTTGTATTTAAAAAGACTTGAGGCTGCCAAAGTTGAAAAAAAAAAAAATTATTTTCACTTTGTCATTGTTGGCTATTGTCTGTTGATTTGGAGAACAAAAAATAATTGATTTCATTTTGGAATAAGGGTGTAACATAAAATGTGGAGAATGCGCTGTGAATACTTTACGGATGCACTTCCCACTTAGACCAAAATGAGACTTGCAAGGCGTCGTAGGAATGGAACTCTTTTGTAAGCCGAGGACCACGTCGACTCATTTAAGGTTATGCAGTTATGTTAATGCATTTATTTTTCAAATTCACTTCTGACACATCAAAGCTTCCACTAAGGTTCTATCTTTAATTGGATTCCACACATATGACATTCTTTAGCGAGGCTCCACATAGTGGTGATAGACGATACAATTTATACATCATCCCTATCATATTTGCTGTTTAGTACGTAAGAAAAATAGAATATTCCAGCTTTTTTGGGGGTTGGGGGAAGGAAGGTGAGTAATGGTGGACTTGACTCTGACTGTACATTCAAAACTATGAGTGACCATACATAAACACTGTTGTACTGTATGGTGAGAAGTGTGTTTGGGTCTCAGGGCGGTCCGTGTGGGCTGGATGAGGAGGAGGAGCCTGCTTCCCTCACTCACCATAAGTGTGTTTCTCTGATCTCTGCTATCACCTGGCTGGCTTTCTGCAGGGCCTGGATACACCAAGCAAAGTGTACATAGGTGAGCTTGTATTTATGCTGCCTGCTATGACCACAAAGACATTATGGTTTGGGGACGTTCACAAAATACGGTAAACATTACAACAATAGAAGATTCATTGTATAACACTGTGCTCCCTCAAACAGGAGCAGCAGCCATTGAACAATGGAAGTACAGAAAGTGTTTACTAGAGGTTAAGGCATTCACATTAAAGGCATTTTTGTCCTCCGAGCAGAAAAAGGAGGTATTTAATTGAGGTAAGGGACACGGTCTCTAAGAGGATGCGACAACTGCATTTTGCCTCTCGCATCCAACATATTGGGAACTACCACCAGTATGATACAGTGCGGCAGTACACCACTGCAATTTTTTCTTGGACACATTATCAATTGATTATAAAGGATTCATGAATGTCAAAGAAGAACATAGCAAATTGATACTCAAGAATATCTTTGTAAAGGCAGCATTTTTGATACAGCTGTTGTGTTGGATCTCATTCGATGTGGCTGTTCCTAATGAATTGGCTGGTAAGTATCTAATGGATTGATATTGAAATCTACTCATCAAGCAATCTAATATTAATAACACAGCTATATATATTTCTAAATCTATTACTGTTATTAGGGGTGTAACGGTACGTGTATTTGTATTGAACCGTTTCGGTACGGGGGTTCGGTTCGGAGGTGTACCGAACGAGTTTCCACACGAACATATTAAGTAGCCGCCTAAGCTAAAGTCTTAACAAGGTGCTCCGCTTCCTTCTGCCTGTCTCTGTCAGTCCTCTACACAGCACCCAGCATTGTCACACCCACACAACCATCTGATTGGTTACAAACAGAGCGGTAACAGCCAATCAGCAGTGCGTATTCAGAGCGCATGTAGTCAGTGCTTAGCGTTTAGCAGGTAAGCATCAGGCAGCGGACTCTCCCCAAATGATAATAAACACCTCCCAGTCAACTACTAGTAACATCACTATGAGCCCGTTGACCTTCTAGAAATATAAAAGGCAGCTCAGCTCGCTCGCTTTCCTGGCTTGAGGTGAAGGCTAATTCGCTTTTAGCGTAACGTTAGCTCATTTTGCGGTGTGTGTGTGTGCGTGTGTGTGTGTTACGGACAGCAAAGCCCTGTCTGTCTGTTATTTCACTTGACCTTATTCTGTGTTGATTGAGCTGTGTTGAAGCAGGACATTATGTTAAATGAAGAGTTTCTGTCTCTGATAGTTGATATAATAATGTAAGTGCATCATTAAGCCTACATGAACTCCATGGTGTTCAGGGATGAATAGTCTCTCCTATTGCTATTGTACTATTTTTTCAGCTATAGTTACATGAATCATTAGTAATGCAGCAGCCTAGTTTTGAATGGCAGGGTCCCTGCTATCACATGTTGATAACAATATAACATCTACATAATACAAATCAACTACAGGCTTCCCAAATGCTGTAATAAATTAAGCATGATGAGTTGACTTGAAACTGTTTAATGTTGCACTTTTTATATGTAGAAGAAAAGTTTTGTCATTTTATTTAATCTGAGCAACAACTTGAGGCAGTTTAATGTTGATTAACGTGGGCAGAATTATTATAGTGTTCCCAATGTTAAAAGGATAAAGCCATTGTTTACAAATTTGGTAAATAAATGTTTTCTTACTGTACCGAAAATGAACCGAACCGTGACCTCTAAACCGAGGTACGTACCGAACCGAAATTTTTGTGTACCGTTACACCCCTGACTGTTATGTTTAATATTGTGATTCCAAATAAAAATCCATGAACTTACATCAACAGTAGGGATGTAACGTTATCGAAGGTTAAAATATTATCACGGTATTAAGGCCACGGTACAATATTATTGTAGTATAACTCAAAAAAAGACTTAAAATGTTAGTGTGTAAAATGAAGTGGCAAGAATGTTTAGGATAGACACACTTACTGTAATTGAAGATGAGCATAATGCTAAAATATTTAATTGTATTTATTACTAAGTGGCGACTTGTCCAGGGTGTACCCCGCCTTCCGCCCGATTGTAGCTGAGATAGGCTCCAGCACCCCCCGCGACCCCGAAGGGAATAAGCGGTAGAAAATGGATGGATGGATGGACTACATATATGTAATTTTAAGAGCAAATAATTTTGCGGGAACATCCACAGTTTTAAGCAAATATTTAAAGAAAACCTTAGTGACAATGTAAACATCCAGTGTAAAACAATAATGTTCACTTTAATGTCCTTTAACTTTTACTTTCTGACAAGCAGTGTCCTCTACAGTGGACATCTTTTTGTACAAGTCTGGAAAATGCGGTTTGTCAGACAAGTTAACTAACAATTTAACTTTAAAAAAAAGTAAATACCTCACAAACTGATGTTTGGCTTCAAATATATTTTCTGGATGACAGTTTATGAGGATGCATCGAGAAAACAAAGCAGTGGAAAAATAGCTGGATTGAGGATTTATCAAAGTAGTTTTTCAGTTTCCTCATATTTCTCGCATTGAAAACTTTTTTTGCTGATGACCTCGGTGCTGTGTGAGGTGACCGACTGACTCTGTGTCGCTTTGGAAACGCTCAAGACAAAAGTATTGCTTTGCAGACTTTCTTAGGTTATATTTTCACCAGGGTTTGTATGTCTGTGTGTTAGCAACATAACTCAAATACTTATGGGTAGAATCAAATGACATTTTACAGGAAATGTCAAAAAAACCAATTCCTCTTATCGACTACGAACAGACTTCATTTCCTGCTTACGGCATTCCACGCCCCCACCTTGGTGCCCCGCGCTGCGCAGAGGATTCTGGGAGATGTAGTTTATTTTCAGACCCTGCCGATGCTAAAGCGCCAGAAAAAACTGCACACCAAGTTTTTGTTTGATACCGTCAGGCGTCACGGTATTATTGTAAATACTTTGAAATAGCGCAGTATCTGCAACACCCCTAATCAACAGTATCTTCAACTTTATCATTGCACTCTTTCAAAAATCCTAATATGGTGGCCAAATGTTTGACTAATATTAAAAAGCCCAAGTTTTCCCCCAGTCTGTTTACCTGGAGCATATCTGCCGCCTCGTTGCGTCGCTGCGCCATGTCTTCCGACTCTGTCAGCAGGTCGTCTAACAGCCCGGCTTTATACAGCTGGCCCACCAGCTCACTCTGCAGGCAGTCTTTCACGTGGTTGACCAGGAAGTGCATTACGGCCTTGGGCACGCTGAAGAGGAGGAATTAGAGATGAGGCAGTGAAGCATGCGGTCCTTTGTGATGTAATGAAATTCGTATGATCAGGAGGCAAACACATGACGGGTACAAATCAGCGGATGGTAACAAGGCTGCCTCCATGTACCTGTCCTGGATGTTCTTCCGTACGATTAGGAAATAGGACTTGATGAGTCTCTCAATGACCTCACAGTCTCGCTGCTCCCGAGCGGACAACTTCCTGGATACTGGAACAGGCTGGATAAAAACACATTTTTAGTTTATTATTTCTTTGGTCAGTGGTCAACAAAATGACTAACAGTTTTACATAAACAAACAGTTGTACATTCATAAATTGAAAATGTTGCAGACCCAAAAGGGTTTAGGCTGAAGTTGAACACTTATTGCGCTTAACCCTATAAACAATGTCAAATACAAGATGAGCTTCCTAAAAATATGAAATTTCCTTTGCACAACATATTATAACTACACCTTGTACACAACATAAACACTGTTCAATTATATACACAGTAAAGACATGTGAAATATCCTTATACACGTGTTAGTTAAACCTTTGTACCAATTATATACTATATACAAACAATTATACTTCCATTATTATTTATATCCCACATTTAGTTTGTAATTAACATCGATCATAGTATTAAAGGCCTACTGAAATGAATTTTTTTTATTTAAACGGGGATAGCAGATCCATTCTATGTGTCATACTTGATCATTTCGCGATATTGCCATATTTTTACTGAAAGGATTTAGTATAAAACAACGACGATAAAGTTCGCAACTTTTGGTCGCTGATAAAAAAAGCCTTGCCTGTACCGGAAGTAGCGTGACGTCACGGGAGGAAGGACTCCTCACATTTCCCCATTGTTTACAATGCAGCGAGAGAGATTCGGACCGAGAAAGCGACGATTACCCCATTAATTTGAGCGAGGATGAAAGATTTGTGGATGAGGAACGTGAGAGTGAAGGACTACAGTGCAGTGCAGGACATATCTTTTTTCGCTCTGACCGTAACTTAGGTACAAGGGTTCATTGGATTCCACACTTTCTCCTTTTTCTATTGTGGATCACGGATTTGTGTTTTAAACCACCTCGGATACTATATCCTCTTGAAAATGAGAGTCGAGCACGCGAAATGGACATTCACAGTGACTTTTATCTCCACGACAATACATCGGTGAAGCACTTTAGCTACGGAGCTAACGTGATAGCATCGTGCTTAACAGCATATAGAAACAAAACAAATAAGCCCCTGACTGGAAGGATAGACAGAAGATCAACAATACTACCAAACTCTGGACATGTAACTACACGGTTAATGCTTTCCAGCTTGGCGAAGCTTAGCAATGCTGTTGCTAACGACGCCATTAAAGCTCACTTAGCTACGGAACCTCGACAGAGCTATGCTAAAAACATTAGCTCTGCACCTACGCCAGCTCTCATCTGCTCATCACGACCCGTGTTCACCTGCGTTCCAGCGATGGACGGCTCGACGAAGGACTTCACCCGATCACCGATGCGGTCGGCGGCCCGGAGACGGAGGAAGTCAAGGTGAGGTCTGCGGCTAGCGCGTCTGCTATCCATCTCAAAGTCCTCCTGGTTGTGTTGCTACAGCCAGCCGCTAATACACCGATCCCACCTACAGCTTTCTTCTTTGCGGTCTCCATTGTCCATTAAACAAATTGCAAAAGATTCACCAACACAGATGTCCAGAATACTGTGGAATTTTGAGATGAAAACAGAGCTTTTTGTACTGGATTCAACGGGCTCTGAATACTTCCGTTTCAACGATTGACGTCACGCGCATACGTCATATCGAAACGTTTACAACCGGAAGTTTAGCGGGAAACTTAAAATGTCACTTTATAAGTTAACCCGGCCGTATTGGCATGTGTTGCATTGTTAAGATTTCATCATTGATATATAAACTATCAGACTGCGTGGTCGCTAGTAGTGGCTTTCAGTAGGCCTTTAACTACTGTGTTGATTCAATAGTGATATATTTTTCCAAGACATTGGTCTTAAAGTGTTTTTTAAATGTGTGAATGGAACTGGAACATTTGAAGGAATGATCCAAGCTGTTCCACAGATGAACCCCCCTGACAGAAACACATCTACTTTTTAAGCTCCTTCTTATGTTTGCTTTCTGAAAGACAGCTGAACCTCTGAGGTCATAGGGACTCTCCCTAGGTTTGAACCTCTCCTGTAGACACCCAGGCAGCATGTGCTTATGAGCTTTATACGTCACAATAGCAGTGTTGAGGTCAACAAGATCGTGCAGTTTTAATGTTTTTAATTTAATAACGAAAAACATGCCTGAATGGCTTTTACATTATTCTCCCCATCAATGCGCCCTTTGTCCTTTCCTCTATCTTCTCCTTAGTAATAACAGGATGTGATAACAACAACACAAATACAAGTCAGTCCTTACCACATCTAGCAAATTAACAGCATAGCCCTTTTGTGGGCTGCTCGGTAGGGTGTTCTGGGGGACCATACCGTCCTCTCCCTTTTTCAGCATTCCCCTCCAGTTCCCTGTCCCGCCATCGATCTGCTCGTTGGAAGAGGTGCCCTGAGCACCACCTGCTGCTGCCTGAAGGTCAGATGTTAGCTCCGTAAGAGAGAAACACTCAGGAAAGGTTATATAAAAGAGCTTTGTAATATATTGACACAGCTCTTGTATTTGTTCTTATGAGACTTGTCTACAAACCCCGTTTCCATATGAGTTGGGAAATTGTGTTAGATGTAAATATAAACGGAATACAATAATTTTCAAGCCATATTCAGTTGAATATGCTACAAAGACAACATATTTGATGTTCAAACTGAAACTTTTTTTTTTTGGCAAATAATCATTAACTTTAGAATTTGATGGCAGCAACACGTGCCAAAGAAGTTGGGAAAGGTGGCAATAAATACTGATAAAGTTGAAGAATGCTCATCAAACACTTATTTGGAACATCCCACAGGTGAACAGGCAAATTGGGAACAGGTGGGTGCCATGATTGGGTATAAAAGTAGATTCCATGAAATGCTCAGTCATTCACAAATAAGGATGGGGCGAGGGTCACCACTTTGTCAACAAATGCTTGAGCAAATTGTTGAACAGTTTAAGAAAAACCTTTCTCAAGCAGCTATTGCCAGGAATTTAGGGATTTCACCATCTACGCTCCGTAATATCATCAAAGGGTTCAGAGAATGTGGAGAAATCACTGCACGTAAGCAGCTAAGCCCGTGACCTTTCATCCCTCAGGCTGTACGGCATCAACAAGCGACATCAGTGTGTAAAGGATATCACCACATGGGCTCAAGAACACTTCAGAAACCCACTGTCAGTAACTACAGTTGGTCGCTACATCTGTAAGTGCAAGTTAAAACTCTCTTATGCAAGGCGAAAACCGTTTATCAACAACACCCAGAAACGCCATCGGCTTCGCTGGGCCTGAGCTCATCTAAGATGGACTGATACAAAGTGGAAAAGTGTTCTGTGGTCTGACGAGTCCACATTTCAAATTGTTTTTGGAAACTGTGGACGTCGTCTCCACCATCCGGATTGTTATAGGCGCAAAGTGTAAAAGGCAGCATGTGTGATGGTATGGGGGTGTATTAGTGCCCAAGACATGGGTATTACACATCTGTGAAGGCACCATTAATGCTGAAAGGTACATACAGCTTTTGGAGCAACATATGTTGCCATCTAAGCAACGTTACCATGGACGCCCCTGCTTATTTCAGCAAGACAATGCCAAGCCACGTGTTACATCAACGTGGCTTCATAGTAAAAGAGTGCGGGTACTAGACTGGCCTGCCTGTAGTCCAGACCTGTCTCCCATTGAAAATGTGTGGTGCATTATGAAGCCTAAAATAGCACAAGGGAGACCCCCGGACTGTTGAACAACTTAAGCTGTACATCAAGCAAGAATGGGAAAGAATTCCACCTGAGAAGCTTAAAAAATGTGTCTCCTCAGTTCCCAAACCTTTACTGAGTGTTGTTAAAAGGAAAGGCCATGTAACACAGTGGTGAACATGCCCTTTCCCAACTACTTTGGCACGTGTTGCAGCCATGAAATTCTAAGTTAATTATTATTAGCAAAAAAAAAATAAAGTTTATGAGTTTGAACATCAAATATGTTGTCTTTGTAGTGCATTCAATTGAATATGGCTTGAAAAGGATTTGCAAATCATTGTATTCCGTTTATATTTACATCCAACACAATTTCCCAACTCATATGGAAACGGGGTTTGTAATAAAGTGTCCAGGAAGTACATATGATTCCTTGTACCTTGTCTCGGGGGACAGAAGATGGCAGGTCCCTCATTCTGTTGCGTCTTTGCTCCTGTGGTAACACACAAACACCATTTTAGATGTCTGATCAATGCACACATTAGTGTGAGACTGGTACCTCTATATTATGGTTCATCAGGCCGCAGGCATCAGCAAAGTCTGGGTGTTTGGTGTTGATGTACGCCAGCTCGATCGCAACCAGGTTGTGCACCTTATAGGAAAAAAGACTAACTTAGCTCTTAATAAATGACCACAAAGTTCAAGTATACAAGTACCATTTCATTGGTGACTGGCAGTCTCTTCCTCAACAGGGAGGTGACCACTTCGACAATGGCATCATGGAGCTTTGGAAATCTCAGTAGCTCCTGCAAAAAAAACAAAAACATTTTGTTCACAACATTGTATTTGCCAATGCAGAACCATTTTTAAAAACATCAAAAGGCATTTGTCGATCTAATGCACGTACTAATGGCATTTGGTTCTATGGACCCAGGATGGAGCTTGAAAGAACTTCACTTCCTTAATCAAGATCTTGACTCTAGCTCAGGGGTGTCCATTACATGGATAGTGAACTAGCGGTGGATGGTGGAGGGTGTGTCAGTCCACCAGCCAGACATTAAAAAAATAGAGCTAAAAATGATGGATCATCAATCTTCACCAAGACGTGACTTTGGTCACTTGATTGACATTCACGCCACCCGAGGGTCTTGTGAGATGACGCTGGCTGCTGCCACATCATTATTAAGAAAAAATGACCGACAGGAAGGCCAGAAACACTTTTTATTTCAACAGACTCTCGCGCCGTACCTGCCGTCAAAACTCTAAAGACTGACTGCACAGTTCCTGTCTTCACAATAAAAGTGCCGCTTCATCCTGCCTGTGCTAACAAAATAAGAGTCTCAGAAAGCTAGCAAGCTACAGAGTTTCTTGTAAAGTGTATAAAAAGGAGTATGGAAGCTGGACAAACAAAAAGCAAGCACTTTCATGTGGTATTGGACAGAAAGGAGGACTTTTTTCTCTCCTCCATTTGAAAATGTGGACGTTATCATCACTACTGTCTGATTCCAATCAATGCAAGTCATCCCAATCAGGTAATACACCAACTTATATTCTTGTCTTCGTGAAAGAAAGGAATGTGTTAAACATGCTTGTATTATCATTTAACACTAGGGGTGTAACGGTACGTGTATTTGTATTGAACCGTTTCGGTACGAGGGTTCCGGTTCGGAGGTGTACCGAACAAGTTTCCACACAGACATATTAAGTAGCGTAACGCACGTTGTGTAAACAATGCACACCGAGGCACAACACACGGCATGCTTTTTTGATTGATTGATTGATTGAAACTTTTATTAGTAGATTGCACAGTTCAGTACATATTCCGTACAATTGAGCACTAAATGCCTCAAATGTCCGGCATTTTGAGTTAGGGTTGCGTGTATTTTCAATGTACGTTCAGGGTTAAGAAGGGGTTAATAACAAAACAAATTGTGCGCGCAGCAGCATTGGTGAGGGAGGGGCAGAGACAGAGAGAGCGAGAGAGTTATGATAAACGCGCATGCGTCGCCAGGCTCTGCTTTTTATCCATAGATTTATCATATTTAATTTTTTATTATCTATAGCTGTGTTGTCAAAAGTGTGCCACAGAGGCCATTTGCGGCCCACAGCTAATGTTTTAAAGGCCCAAGGCACATTCTAAAAATACTATTCAGATAAACAAAAACATAACAAAAGTGAAATAAAAAAGCTTAAAGGTTAAATGTAATTTAGAAAAAGTTGCAATGTTGACTAATAAAACAAAGCTGTTTTTTTTCCTTTCAAACTGTCATAGCTCAAAACATAATATTGAATCAAAATCAGTTATTATGAATTATTGACCTATCCAAGGTTCCCATTACTTCACATCAAATATTCCACTAAGAAAAATATTTTTGGTGGAAGATTCTGCAAATTTGGTAAATAAATAACCCAAAAATGTATATTTTGTTGTTTTCTTACTATACCGAAAATGAACCGAACCGTGACCTCTAAACCGAGGTATGTACCGAACCAAAATTTTTGTGTACCGTTACACCCCTATTAAACACCTTTAACTTCTTAACATAAACCTCTCTTTCCTAAATAAATGAAAATAAATGATATATATGAGTGAAGTAGATCCCCTCCACTTGGTCCATTGAAAAGTAGCTGGCCTGCAGAAAAAGTGTGGGCCCCCCTGCTCCAGCTGTTGGCTGATTGATGTTGCAGGTGTATTGTTTTATATATGTGCTCACCTGTGTGCTGTAGTTGCTGCAGTGCTGGATGATCCTCTGCATCTCCTCGTGAACTAACTCCACACAGCGCAGACTTGGCTCCTCCAGGCGCTTTACTTGCCTCTTGACCAGCAACTCAAAGGACACCTCGGGCACGAACAAAGCAGGCCTTGGGCCCTGGAGGGGAAAAAAGGAAATACAAAAATGTTGCACTAATGAGCCTAAAAAGGATTGTTGGAGTTGCGTTTAAAAGATGTTGCGAAAACCCACCGTTGCATTTCTGATTGCCGTGAGTACGTCGATGGTGGTCAGGCCCCCCAGGGGATCGACAGACTCCAAGGTGCGCCCGAACGTCTCGTGAAATATGTAACAGATTCTGGCGCCACCACAGCTGAAAGAGGGAGGACAAAGAAAGGTCAGTTGGTAGTGCTTTGCAGTGAGTGGCAAGGTGCTGGTGAGGACACTCACAGTTCAGCAGTCTCGATGTACTTGGCCGTGCCTTCGATGGTGTGGCAGTACTCTGCGGCAAACTTGGTGATGAGCTGCAACAACGTGGCGCTTTTGTCGTCCACCGGCTCTCCGTAGCTGTTGAGGAGCGACTGGTACTGGGCTGCCAGCACGTTGATCCTGGTTTTGAGCTCAGGGAGGCAGTCTCGGATGTGGTGCATGAGCAATCTAAAGTCATGTATTGTTTTTTACTGCACAATAACCAACATTTCAAAAAAGAGGAAGGTCCTCTCCTACCTATTCAGTGTCCTGGCGAGATATTTGGTACCACTTCTGTTTGCAAGGGAGGGGTACTTCTTCTGTAGAAAAGCGTATTCGTCACGTATAGAATCTGCCACGGATTTCCTCTGATTGATATCCAATTGGCTCCTGTGATACGTCATGAGAACACACCGTGTTACCAGGAGAGCACAGCAGAGTTAGACAAACCCACATGGCAAAGTCACCTGTTGACGAGTCCGATGATGCCTAGTTTCACAGGAATGACTCGGCCTGTCAGTATATCCATGGCGTCTGTTCCTGCGTCCATCAGATCCAGCTTGGTGATTACTGCTAGCGTCCTCCTGCCTGGACACACCAGTAGGAAAACAATTCAGAGATACACTAGCTCATAAGAGTGAGTACACCACGTACAAGCATTCTTATTACTGAGTATTTTCTCAAGGGACGATACAATATTAGGGATGTTATTAGGGGTGTAACGGTACGTGTATTTGTATTGAACCGTTTCGGTACGGGGGTTTCGGTTCGGTTCGGAGGTGTACCGAACGGGTTTCCACACGGACATATTAAGTAGTGTACCGCACGTTGTGTAAAGAATGCACACCGAGGCACAACACACGCATGCTAGCAGGTAACGGGCTAGGATAGACTGACCATACGTCCTCTTTTCACTGGACATGTCCTCTTTTGCAGGGCTGTCCTGGCGGAGCTTCTTAAATGCCTCAAATGTCCAGCATTTTGAGTTAGGGTTGCATGTATTTTCAATGTACGTTCAGGGTTAAGAAGGGGTTAAAAACAAAACAAGCAGCAGCATTGGTGAGGGAGGGGCAGAGACAGAGAGAGAGAGAGAGAGAGAGAGTTATGATAAACGCGCATGCGTCGCCAGGCTCTGCTTTTTATCCATAGATTTATCACATTTAATTTTTTATTATCTATAGCAGGGGAGTCAAAAGTGTGCCCCTGAGGCCATTTGCGGCCCACAGCTAATGTTTTAAAGGCCCACGGCACATTTTAAAAATACTATTAAAATAAACAAAAACATAAAAGTGAAATAAAAAAGCTAAAGGTTAAATGTAATTTAAAAAAAGTTGCAATGTTGACTAATAAAACAAAGCTGTTTTTTTTTCTTTCAAACTGTCATTGCTCAAAACATAATATTGAATCAAAATCAATGTTATTATGAATTATTGACCTATCCAAGGTTCCCATTACTTCACATCAAATATTTTGCAAATTTGGTAAATAAATAACCCAAAAATGTATATTTTGTTGTTTTCTTACTGTACCGAAAATGAACCGAACCGTGACCTCTAAACCGAGTTATGTACCGAACCGAAATTTAACCCCTAGATGTTATGGTATCAAAATCTCCCGGTAAGATATTGTCAAAGTATTAAGGCCACCGTGGTACGATATTATTGTGGTATCTGTCCAAGACAAAAAAAAAAAACTTAAAATGTTATAATGTGTAAAATGAAGTGGCAGGAAGGTTTAGGATAAACACACTTACTGTAATTGAACACAAACTATGTTAAAATGTTCTAATCATATTTATTTATGATTATAAATTATCACAAGAATTGTGCGAGAACATCCACTGTGTCTCTCAACTTTCAGAGAAGCAGTGTCCTCTACAGTGGACTTTTTTTTATATCAGTTTGGAAAATGCAGTTTTTAAGAAAAGTTAACTCACATTTTAACTTTAATGTAAAATACCTCACAAATCTATGTTTAGCTTTGTTGGCTTAATTACCAGGTTTTTATTTGTCGGGTCAAACATTTCCTCACCTACAAGATGGAGGATGATGCTTAGACAGAGAAGAATGCTGTATGTACAAGCCAAAAGTCTCCCTTCTGATATATTAGCCTTCATATTGCACCACACATTTTCAATGGGAGACAGGTCTGGACTACAGGCAGGTCAGTCTAGTACCCGCACTCTTTTACTATGAAGCCATACTGTTGTAACACGTGGCTTGGCATTGTCTTGCTGAAATAAGCAGGGGCGTCCATGATAACGTTGCTTGAATGGAAACATATGTTGCTCCAAAAGCTGTATGTACCTTTCAGCATTAATGGTGCCTTCACAGATTTTTTAAGTTACCCATGCCTTGGGCACTAATACACCCCCATACCACCACACATGCTGGCTTTTACACTTTGCGCCTATAACAATCCGGATGGTTCTGGTCCTCTTTGGTCCGGAGGACACAAAGTCCACAGTTTTCAAAAACAATTTGAAATGTGGACTCGTCAGACCACAGAACACTTTTCCACTTTGCATCACATCTTAGATGAGCTCAGGCCCAGCGAAGCCGGTGGCATTTCTGGGTGTTGTTGATAAATGGCTTTCGCTTTGCATAGTAGAGTTTTAACTTGCACTTACAGATGTAGCGACCAACTGTAGTTACTGACAGTGGGTTTCTGAAGTGTTCCTAAGCCCATGTGGTGATATCCTTCACACACTGATGTCACTTTTTTATGCAGTACCGCCTGAGGGATCCAAGGTCACGGCCTTGCCGCTTAAGTGCAGCGATTTCTCCAGATTCTCTGAACCTTTTGATGATATTACGGAGCGTAGATGGTGAAATCCTAAATTCCTTCCAATAGCTTGTTGAGAAATGTTGTTCTTAAACAATTTGCTCAGGCATTTGTTGACAAAGTGGTGACCCTCGCCCTGTCCTTGTTTGTGAATGACTGAGCATTTCTTGGAAGCTGCTTTTATACCCAATCATGGCACCCACTTGTTCCCAATTAGCCTGTTCACCTGTGGGATGTTCCAAATAAGTCTTTGATGAACATTCCTCAACTTTCTCACTCTTTTTTGCTACTTGTGCCACCTTTTTTGAAACTTGTTGCAGGCATCAAATTCCAAATGAGCTAATATTTGCAAAAAATGTAGTTTTCCAGTTCGAACATTAAGTATATTGTCTTTGCAGTCTATTCAATTGAATATAAGTTGAAAAGGATTAGCAAATCATTGTATTCTGTTTTTATTTACCATTTACACAACATGACAACTTCACTGCTTTTGGGGTTTAGGGTTAGGGTTATTAACTTCACTGCTTTTGGGGTTTGTATATGCCAATAGCTGAATGCCGTGATCACCCTGAAATTAATCACCATCATCAATCACAATCAAATAATCACTCAGCCTTAATTGGTGGTACTGGTAGCATCATGGTCTAAGGTTGCATGAGAGCTGCTGACAGTGGAGAGTTCATACCTGAACTCCAACATGTACTACAAGTTAAATCCCAAGTTTCATTTCTATAGTACTGACCAGTAGCGGTTTTAGAAATTGGCCACATGGGCTCTAGCCCAGGAAAGCATTCTCTAGGGGGCACAAAAATCCTATTTACTTGTGCTCAGCGTCCGTCACCCCATCCCTAGCAGACAAAAAGACATGGCATTTACCATCCGGGTCAACCTCCCTGGCCACCTTCAGGGCCTCGGACGTTGCCATGTCCGTGTTGGCAGCAGTCACAGCCAGGATGATGGAGTTGGGGTTGGAGATGTACCTGACAATCAGTTCTCGGATCTGGATCTCGATGTCTTTGGGCTGGTCTCCAACTGGCAACTGTGCCAAGAAACGCATACAGCTTGCAACCATGTTCGGATTCTGTGAGGCATGCCTTTTATGTAGCTCACCTTTGTGATACCGGGCAGGTCCACCAGTGTGAGGTTGACAACATGAGGTGAGAAGACCTTCAGGTGAATGGGTTCATCACTGATACCCTAAGGATAACAAAGATACATACCTTTTAACATTATATTTATCAGTAAGCTTTTTTAAGTATTCAGAACAACATATTATATGTTTACTGTATGTACAGTGCTGTATATCATAATATATTCAATATAAAGTGTCATAAATACTAGAGATGTCCGATATCGGCCTGCCGATATTATCGGCCGATAAATGCTTTAAAATGTAATATCGGAAATTATCGGTATCGTTTTTTTAATTATCGGTATCGTTTTTTGTTTTTTTGTTTTTTTTGTTTTTTTAATTAAATCAACATAAAAAACACAAGATACACTTACAATTAGTGCACCAACCCAAAAAACCTCCCTCCCCCATTTACACTCATTCACACAAAAGGGTTGTTTCTTTCTGTTATTAATATTCTGCCTCCTACATTATATATCAATATATATCAATACAGTCTGCAAGGGATACAGTCCGTAAGCACACATGATTGTGCGTGCTGCTGCTCCACTAATAGTACTAACCTTTAACACTTCATTTTACTCATTTTCATTAATTACTAGTTTCTATGTAACTGTTTTTATATTGTTTTACTTTCTTTTGTATTCAAGAAAATGTTTTTAATTTATTTATCTTATTTTATTTTATTTAAAAAAAAAAAAACCTTATCTTCACCATACCTTGTTGTCCAAATTAGGCATAATAATGTGTTAATTCCACGACTGTATATATCGGTATCGGTTGATATCGGTATCGGTAATTAAAGAGTTGGACAATATCGGAATATCAGATATCGGCAAAAAGCCATTATCGGACATCCCTAATAAATACTATCAGAATACGGTTGTACAAATAAAGCCATCGTCTTTAACAAATACCTTACCTCCATTGAAAGGCTTGGTACTCAAGTTGATTCTATAAACGTGCACCTCAAAAACTGAAATCTAAGTAAGATTAAATACCTCAAATAAGGGTGATATTTGCTTATTTTCTGTCTGATAAGATCATTCTTCTCACTAAGCAGATTTGATGTTAGAGTGTTTTACTTGTTTTAAGTGTTTTGCTCCTAAATGATGTCAGTAAGATATTAAAGCTTGTTGCTGAGATTTGATGAGCTATATTGAGTAAAACTTGCTTGAAACTAGAATATCAAGTGTTGCAAAGCTGTGTCATCAACACTCACAAGTATAAAACTACTTTTTCAAAGTAATCATTTCTTATTTCAAGCATGAAATAAAAAATCATGACTTTGTGTCTCATAATTAAAACAGATGACAGCCAAATGGACTTTGCTGTTTTATTTCCAATGAAACAATAGAAAATATGTACTCATATAGTAGTACAGTTGGCACAGTACAGTAAACTGACAGTTAATATTTAAACATTTGACATTTCAAACAATTTTGAACAGAAATAGTTCATGCACATTCAGATGAATGCTTCAAAATTACAATAAAAAAAAAACTGTACAGCCGGGCTGTAAATAAATAAATAAATATATATATATATATATATATATATATATATATATATATATATATATATATATATATATATATATATATATATATATATATATTCCTTGCGCACTAATTGACTGAAAGAGCACGCACTTGGCGCGATGATGTCATGTTATGGATGGGAAAATGCCTTTTTAGACAATATGATTTGCCTGAGCGGCTCGTAGACCCCGAGAGTAACAAGCGCTTGCCTTGTTGCCTTTCCATTAAGAAAAATAAACTAGTTTTTAGAATAAGTTTGCTGGTTTCAAGAAATGTAATGCCGAGCGCTTATCTTAGCTTATGTCAAGATAATGGCACGAGCATTTACTTAATATAAGAATATTTTTCAACATACTGAGAAAAAAGGTCTCATATTTGTTTTTTCTACCAAGAAAAGTGCACTTGTTATTAGTGAGAATATACTTATTTTAAGGTATTTCGGGGTTCATTGAGGTTAGCTAATTTTACTTGTTTTGGAAAGTCTTGACAAGCCAAATGTTCTTGTTCTATTGGCAGATCATTTTGCTTAGTTCAAGTAAAATACACCTAATTTTTGTATTTTTTTCCCTTATTTTTGAACACTGACTTTTTGCATTGTGCCAACCATTATTTAAGTCAACACAGTACGGTAGACTGAAAACCAAACTGTCAGTACCTTGTTAATGCCAGATATTCTTTCGGTTTCTGCTTCGATTTCTTGGCGGATCTCCTCAAAATTTGTGTAAATCTAAAAACCACAAAATATGCAACATTTTAGCATCAGGGCTATAATATAGTGACTAATCTTTAATATGGTAAATCAAATATTAAAGTAGCTGAGGGCTCATTTGTTCACTGTCAATGAAATGTTACCTTGTTTTTGGTGTGCAAAAATTTGCCCCATTCCTCGCCATCGACGCCTGCAGACAATGAGATTGACGGCATTACACAAACATCTGGCCGAAAGATCAGTTCTCTGTTTTCTATTCTCAAGAGAGGAATTCTTTGGTGGTGGCTAAAATTGGGACTGTTCCACAAAGGGGAAAAAATAATGACAATTTCCACTGTATGGTAATTGTGATGGAAGCTCATTGAACCCTGAAGCATAAAGAAGGAAGCACAGCAAAGCTCATTAAAACTGCCAGAACAACAAAACAAGTATAAAGACGGGGATTGTCAGTCGGCTCAGGGAAAGCAGGCAGTTTAGGACATCAAAGCTAAATTCAGGATGTTGGTACATTGAATTAACTCTTGTAATATAAATGCAAGCCTAATTTGTACACGGAATTATCCAACAAGTGGAAATGAGGGCATGAGCTCTGGGTGGGTGGGGCGTCACAGGACACAAAAAGGACGGGCAGAATGATACAGAGTGGGGGGGGGATCAAGGAGGTTATGTAATGTATAAACACAGTAAGGCAAATAAGACAAGGAGACCTCTGTAAAAGCGGCCATTTTTCTTGAATTCTGTGGTTTGAGAGAGACAACAAGATGTCCGAGATGATGATCACGTAAGAACTTTGAAAGTAAAAGAAAAAGGTTGAGAACATACAACAGTATATTACCATTCTCTTCGCTGGTCTTCCTGCGGTCTTCGGGGTCGATGTGAACCAGCTGAAAAATCAGGGGCCGGCGGGTTACGATGCCCGTGCCACGTGGTAGTACGTCCCGGCCAACAAGGCTCTCTAAAACTGAACTCTTGCCGCTGCTCTGTAAAAAAACAAACAAAATGTGACAACAATCAGAATCCGCTTTATTGGCCAAGTATATTTGACACACAATGAATTTGACTTGGTACACTGAGGTCTCTTTGTTCCATGTAAACAACTAACAAGGAAAAGTTGAGTTGAGTTTGAGTTTATTTGGAACATGCATGCATACAACATGATACATCACAATTTCCAGTTCCTCTTTTCAACATGTGCGAACAGGAGAAGAAGAAGCAGAGCTTATTTAATCCTACCCCTTTTCTTTTACATAACAGTTGCTAAAACTTTTGTTCACTTCCTGTTCTCAATTTATTCACAATATACTCCATAAGTAATCACAATAAAAATAAATAAATAAATAATACCCGGTGAAGTAAGTTACATTTCATATGGTGAGATGAGTAAGATTATTTTGAAAAAATTAAAGGAAATACATTCAGAATGTTTATCATGGTTCTTCTTCTTTGTACTTTGTAAACACTTTAAGTGTGAAGAGTTTCTTGAAGTGGATCATATTAGTACATTGTTTGATTGCTTTGCTTAATCCATTCCATCATTTAATTCCACATACTGATATACTGAAGGTTTTAAGTGTTGTACGTGCATACAAATGTTTTAAATTAAGTTTTTCTCTAAGATTATATTTGTCCTCTTTTTTTGAGAAGAATTGTTGTATATTCTTGGCTAGCAGATTATAGTTTGCTTTGTGTATCATTTTAGCTGTTTGCAAATTCACTATGTCGTGGAATTTCAGTATTTTTGATTCAATAAATAAAGGGTTTGTATGTTCTCTATATCCAACATTATGTATTATTCTAACTGATCTTTTTTGTAACACTGTTAGTGAATGAAGTGTACTTTTGTAATTATTTCCCCATACTTCTACACAATAACTCAGATATGGTAACACTAACGAGCAGTAGAGAATATGAAGTGATATTTGGTCTAGAACAAACCTAGGCAAATGAAGGCCCGGGGGCCACATGCGGCCCGTTAAGCTTTTCCATCTGGCCCGCCGGACATTCCCAAATATTTTTTTTCTTAGATGTTTAAGATGGAAACTGTAGCTGCCATTATGATGTGCAGTGATGTGTTCAAATGACCGTAAGTCTTCAACTATACAAAGTATTTCAATGGTTGGAATCTGCGCTTTTGCATGATATACTAGTTACTATGGTAATCGAATTAGTTACTATGGTAATCGAATTAGTTACTATGGTAATCTAATTAGTTACTATGGTAATCTAAGTCACAACAGCTCAGACGAGGCACCAAGCAGTGTGGAGATTTTCACAACAAAGTTTTAAAGCTTAGTGATATCTCATATATATATCAGATTGTAGGTGTTTTTTTGTTTGTTTTGCTAAGTTTGTTGTATTTTTGTTGTGTTTTGCTTGATTGTAAAATATGTTGATGGAGAGGGGGTGTGACGTTCATATGTTGTCAATATTCAGTATTTTATCGGTCATAGTTAATATTGTAAATCCCACGTTCTTTATTTTCATGTACATTCTGGATGTCTTATTCAGTAAAAAAAATTTAAAATTCCATTCCGCTTTTTAAGGTGGTCTGTCATAATGTTTTTAGCATTTAATCAGACATTATTGTGAGGTTTTGTAGATATACCGGCCCCCAAACACATTTTTTCTATAAATTTGGCCCCTGAGTCAAAATAATTGCCCAGGCCTGGTCTAGAAAACATGTTTTGCTTTATTCATTATTGACGTGTTTCTTGCTACTTTATGTTGTACATTTTGTCATCATTATATCTACAAACATAAGGACTTTGTTGCTAGCGTGTAGCTAGCTAGCCAAGGGGGGAAAAACCCTCCAGAGACTTGGTTTGTCCAACTCTTAACAGCGATGCTGACCAGAACGGCCGAGACAGCCACATCCGATTAGCTGGCCAATGAAAGTAAACCTGCCACATTAAACCGATTAGCTGCCACAGAGTCTGTAGGCTGCTCCACGGGGCGGTATAGCTCGCTTGGTAGAGTGGCCGTGCCAGCAACTTGAGGGTTCCAGGTTCGATCCCCGCTTCTGCCATCCTACTCACTGCCTTTGTGTCCTTGGGCAAGACACTTTACCCACCTGCTCCCAGTGCCACCCACACTGGTTTAAAAATGTGACTTAGATATGGGGTTTACAATGTAAAGCGCTTTGAGTCACTAGAGAAAAGCGCTATATAAATATAATTCACATGGCCAATAGTGGTGTACTCTTACAGCAACATTAAGATACGCAAGTGTAGGGACTAGGGTTGCAAAATTCCGGGAATATTTAAAGTTGGAAACTTTCCATGGGAATTAATGGGAAACGAATGGGAATAAACATTGAATGCAACATGCTAGATCTTGCAGCATGATTATTAGCTAAAACAACCTGATTTAATGCAAATTCAGTAGAATTTCAACCCTGCACAGTGCATTCTCCATCACATGTGCAGTGCATTCTTCCATCGCATGCACAGATAATTCCCAGCATGCTACACACTACAGCAGGGCTATTGAGGCCACACTAGTATTTGAGCCCAAGGACTTCATCCAGTCAGGTAAGTGTTGATGATATTACTGGGGTAAATATATTTGATCTATGGTATTTAAGTTTAATAGAGGTGTAATTGCTTGTTACTCTATGACTGTAGACTACTCCAGCAGACTTACACTCAAGCTAGCTAGCTGTTCCTGTACTTGTTAAATGATTTTGGAGCCAATATCTCTAGCTAGCTAGGTTTATGTACCACCACCAGTATCGAAATGAACCAAAAATATTTCCCCGTTAGCCGTGATGCTAATTTTCTCTATGTTAAATCCCATTAATTTATGCCAACAATGTTAGTGATCCGAATTTACCTTTTTTGTGATCTGTAAAGTTCAATTAGCAAATACTAAATCAAAAGGTGTAGTTTTCTCTGCCTTCTGTTCTGCTAGCCATTCTGTTGTCATACAAGAATGTAAGTTAGAGTTCGATTTAGCATGCTGATTGAGTGTTCATCTATTCATCTAGCCTATTTCTATTCATTTGTCCATCAGTAAAATATTTTTAAAGACTACTCCAATTGTTTGGCTGACTATTTATATCTGTGTGTGGCATTGCATTAGTGTTTTACAAGAATAAATAATTACAAACAGAATAATGTCACGTATGATGTGTGGAGACATTTCACCCCAACCAATGTAGGCGGAAAGGCTGTGTACATTTGCAAATACTGTGCAAAGAGCTACGTCAAAAATGCCACAAAGATGCAGCAGCATATATAGACAAGTGCCCAATAATATATCATTATTGGAATTCCCCATTAATTCCCATGGATGGTGTCCAACTTTGAATAATCAAAAAATGGTCAATATTTCCAAACTTCCCGAGCTTAACTTCCCGTGGTAAATTTCCGGAAATTTACCGGAAACTTTCCACCCCTTTGCAACCCTAGTAGGGACACACATCTACTCAATTATTATCATGTGCCTGGAGAGGAGCTAACATTACACTACACATTGTAACACTAAGGTTGCTATATTTCCATAATATAACATGCTTTACCTTTCGTAAACTTTACCTTTACCATGAATTGTAGGGGTGTAACGGTACGTGTATTTGTATTGAACCGTTTCGGTACGGGGGATTCGGTTCGGTTCGGAGGTGTACCGAACGAGTTTCCACACGAACATATTAAGTAGCGTACCGCACGTTGTGTAAACAATGTACACTGAGGCACAACACACGGCATGCTAGCAGCGACCGGGCTAGGACAACATGTAAAAGCCAGAGCTGGAAGACCCTCCTGCCTCGTTAAGATCTCCCGTTTGGGAACACTTTGGCTGCGCGATACAACAATGGAGGACGGAGGTTTGCCGACATTGTTCAGCAGCTGCTTCTGACAACACGTCAAACATGCTAACCCATTTGAAGCGTCACCACCGCATTCAAGCAGCCTCTCCTCGGCGAGTCAGGCAGGGCTAAAGCAATAAAAAATGTTTTTATAGCAGCAGATTTAAGACCATATTGCATTAAAAACTAGATTTTGAGCCACTTCTATGGTGGAAGAACAATGAGCCCATATATCCTTTACTGCCAAGTTAGCCAGGCTGGGGGGGAAAGAAAAGTTAATCTGAGGCTGAGTTGACTTAAAACTGTTTAATGTTGCACTTTTTATATGTAGAAGAAAAGTTTTGTCATTTTATTTAATCTGA
Organism: Entelurus aequoreus; assembly: GCF_033978785.1. NCBI lineage: Eukaryota > Metazoa > Chordata > Actinopteri > Syngnathiformes > Syngnathidae > Entelurus > Entelurus aequoreus. Next base: position 62,159,916 of record NC_084740.1, read on the forward strand.
GCAACAACTTGAGGCAGTTTAATGTTGATTAACGTGGACCCCGACTTAAACAAGTTGAAAAACTTATTGGGGTGTTACCATTTAGTGGTCAATTGTACGGAATATGTACTGAACTGCGCAATCTACTAATAAAAGTCTCAATCAATCAATCAAAAAAAGCACTTTATATGTAGAAAGGTTTTGTTAAGAAACCATTCTGAGCCTTATCTTATTTAGTTTTTATTGTATATATGTTGACCACATTAACCCTGGCAATGGACCCTGTGTGTATATGTATGTTATGCCATTGTTTACACATTTGGTAAATAAATAACCCAAAAAATTTATATTTTGTTGTTTTCTTACAGTACCGAAAATGAACCGAACCTCTAAACCGAGGTACGTACCAAACCGACATTTTTGTGTACCGTTACACCCCTAATGAATTGATTAACGTGGACCCCGGCTTAAACAAGTTGAAAAACGTATTGGGGTGTTACCATTTAGTGGTCAATTGTACGGAATATGTACTGTACTGTGCAATCTACTAATACCAGTTTGAATCAATCAATTGATTGATTGATTCAAACTTTTATCAGTACTGTGCAATCTACTAATACAAGTTTGAATCAATCAATTGATTGATTGATTGAAACTTGTATCAGTAGATTGCACAGTACAGTACATATTCCGTTCAATTGACCACTAAATGGTAACACCCGAATAAGTTTTTCAACTTGTTTAAGTCGGGGTCCACGTTAATCAATTCATGGTACAAATATATACTACCAGCATAATACAGTCATCCCACAAGTTAATCATCAGAGTATATACATTGAATTATTTACATTATGTACAATATTTACAATCCGGGGGGTGGGATGTGGAGGGTTTAGTTGATATCAGCACTTCGGTCATCAACAATTGCATCATCAGAGAAATGGACATTGAAACAGTGTAGGTGTGACTTGGTAGGATATGTACAGCGAGCAGAGAACATAATGAGTTCAGAAAGCATAAGAACAAGTATATACATTTGATTATTTACATTTGGTTATTTACAATCCAGGGAGGTGGGATGTGGAGGGGGGGGGGTGTTAGTCAAGGGTTGAAGTTGCCTGGAGGTGTTGTTTTAGTGCGGTTTTGAAGGAGGATAGAGATGCCCTTTCTTTTATACCTGTTGGGAGCACATTCCACATTGATGTTGCATAGGAGAATGAGTTAAGACCTTTGTTAGATCGGAATCTGGGTTTAACGTGGTTAGTGGAACTCCCCCTGGTGTTGTGGTTAGTTAAGACCTTTGTTAGATCGGAATCTGGGTTTAACGTGGTTAGTGGAACTCCCCCTGGTGTTGTGGTTATGGCGGTTAAGGAAGTAGTTTGACATGTACTTCGGTATCAGGGAGGTGTAGCAGATTTTATAGACTAGGCTCAGTGCAAGTTGTTCAAAACCAAACAATGCAATGTATTTACGTTCATTATAAGAAAGGTGACATAGGAAATAGTTTTCAAGAGGTTTACTATGTCCAGGAGTGGGCCATTGAAGTACAAGTAACAGACCACTAAGGGCACCTGGGCCAGACCTTGAACACACCTACAAGTAAACTAGGCTCTTTGTGATGACAATTGTCGCTACAAAGCTCCAACGAACAGTTTGAGCGACCACTCGTGTGCTCGTTGTATTTGTATTTGACTCACAGTCAATGAATGTCATGGAAATATCGTAGAGAAAGTCCAAAGAAGTTGCAACTATATGAGAAGTTGGCGCCGGCTAAATCAGGAGCTAGCCGCAGTGACGTCACTTACCTGAGTACCTACAACTACTATCTGCGGCAGCTGAATGACGTCCGCGCCCACAGTGTTGAAAACATCTTGCAGTTTGTTTATGACAGGTATTAGGGCCTCCATGAGCTCCGAAACCGCTCCCGGCCTGTCAAAAAAAAGGGGACCGAGTTCCTTGCGCTGCCTCACACGGTCAACAAAGTCATTCAATGTCCCTCTCGGCTAATGCTAGCTGGCGTCGCCTCGACATCTCTTTGACTGGATAACCACTGCGCACAACAATTGCGCACCGTTGCATTGTGGGAAAGAGAGTGCGTCACACTTGACGTCCAATTGGATGCTCGCGGAAACGTCTGGACGCCCGAACTACATTTCCGGTAAATGACGTCAAACTCCTGAAACAAGAATTTAAAAAAAAAGACGCAACAGTAACCAAGGTTGCAGGCAAAATATTTGTGTGTGGATATTAAAAAATATAAAATGTATTTGCAAATACAAAATAACAATTTTAATGAATGTTTTTGTTTATTATTAGCTAGGAGTGTGGGAAAAAATCGATTCGAATTTGAATCGCGGTTCTCACGTTGTGCGATTCAGAATCGATTTTAATTTTTTTAAAATCGTTGTTTTTTTTAAAAATGTATTTATATATATATATTTTTTTTTTTTATTAATCAATCCAACAAAACAATACACAGCAATACCATAACAATGCAATCCAATTCCAAAAGCAAAGTCGAGCCAGCAACACTCAGAAGTGCAATAAACAGAGCAATTGAGAGGAGACACAAACACCACACAGAACAAACCAAAAGTAGTGAAACAAAAATGAATATTATCAACAACAGTATCAATATTAGTTACAATTTCAACATAGCAGTGATTAAAAATCCCTCATTGACATTATCATTAGACATTTATAAAAATAAAAAAACAGTGGCTTACACTTGCATCACATCTCATAAGCTTGACAACACACTGTGTCCAATATTTTCACAAAGATAAAATAAGTCATATTTTTGGTTCATTTAATAGTTCAAACAAATGTACATTATTGCAATCAGTTGATAAAACATTGTCCTTTACAATTATAAAAGCTTTTTACTCTGCTTGCATGTCATCAGACTGGGGTAGATCCTGCTGAAATCTATGTATTCCATGAATAGACAATCCTTTTGAATCGGGAAAAAAATCGTTTTTGAATCGAGAATCGTGTTGAATTGAAAAAAAATCGATTTTGAATCGAATCGTGACCCTAAGAATCGATATTGAATCGAATCGTGGGACACCCAAAGATTCACAGCCCTATTATTAGGGTATTGCTTTATATTTATTATTTTACTTATTTTTTGCCTGGTTTTGTATTTGTTTTGTATCACCCCGTGAGGTGTATATTATAGGGCTGTGAATCTTTGGGTGTCCCACGATTCGATTCAATATCGATTCTTGGGGTCACGATTCCATTCAAAATCGATTTTTTTCAATTCAACACGATTCTCGATTCAAAAAGGATATTTTCCCGATTCAAAAGGATTCGCTATTCATTCAATACATACCGTAGATTTCATCAGGATCTACCCCATATAACCCCCAATAAATACGTTTTTTTTTTACCATGAATTGATTAACGTGGACCCCGACTTAAACAAGTTGAAAAACGTATTGGGGTGTTACCATTTAGTGGTCAATTGTACGGAATATGTACTGTACTGTGCAATCTAGTAATAAAAGTTTCAATCAATCAATCAGTTCATGTGCATTTTTACTTGCCTGAATTTAGTTAGTATTCAGATGTAAAAAAGCTATTACATGTTGCCATATTTTTGATTGATTGATTAACATGCACCTGGGGATAGGTTGATTGGCAACACTAAATTGGCCCTAGTGTGTTAATGTGAGTGTGAATGTTGTCTATCTGTGTTGGCCCTGTGATGAGGTGGCGACTTGTCCAGGGTGTAACCCGCCTTCCGCCCGAATGCAGCTGTGATAGGCTCCAGCACACCCCGCGACCCCGAACGGGACAAGCGGTAGAAAATGGATGGATGATTGATTGAAGCTTTTATTAGTAGATTGCACAGTACAGTACATATTCCGTACAATTGACCACTAAATGGTAACACCCCAATAAGTTTTTCAACTTGTTTAAGTCGGGGTCCACTTAAATCAATTCATGGTAAAAGATTTAGATAACAGGAGTTTCAACTTTTTATTTCTAAAGACATTTCCTAACAAAAGCAATCATTTTTAAAATATCTTTTAAGATCGTTCACATTGTAATTATGAGGGTATTTATGTATTTTTTTTAACATGTCTGGCCAAATAATGTGTGAATATGTGTGAATTTCTGTACGAGTGTACAGTAGTTTCCCAGCAGGCACAAGACATTGAAACAACATTGAGTACTTGTTGAATTAGGTCCTGACCTTGAGCAACTCAAACCTAACGTTGGAACATCATGCTTTTTGACGTGGATTTGACCATTGAAATTTGGTCATTTTCCAACCAATATTCTACCACAGAAATACAACGTTAAAACAACATGCTTTTTTGACGTTTATTCAATGTTGGGTTGTGACGTTGATTTGACATTGAAATTTGGTCATTTGCCAACCAACAACGTTGTGTCAGTTTACAAACAACTATTTTGCAACATTGTTTCGAAATACGTTAAAACATGATTTTTGACGTTTATTCAATGTTGGGTTGTGACGTTGATTAGACATTGAAATTTGGTCATTTCCCAAACAACAACGTTGGGTCAATTTACAAACACAACTATTTTGCAACATTGTTTCAAAGTCAGTTTTAAAGGACATGTACGTATAATCAACATTACATCAATGTCTTGTGCCTGCTGGGTGTATGAAGGCTTGAGAGTACACTACCGTTCAAAAGTTTGGGGTCACATGTAAATGTCCTTATTTTTTAAGGAAAAGCACTGTACTTTTCAATGAAGATAACTTTAAACTAGTCTTAACTTGAAAGAAATACACTCTATACATTGCTAATGTGGTAAATGACAATTCTAGCTGCAAATGTCTGCTTTTTGGTGCAATATCTACATAGGTGTATAGAGGCCCATTTCCAGCAACTATCACTCCAGTGTTCTAATGGTACAATGTGTTTGCTCATTGGCTCAGAAGGCTAATTGATGATTAGAAAACCCTTGTGCAATCATGTTCACACATCTGAAAACACTTTAGCTCCTTACAGAAGCTACAAAACTGACCTTCCTTTGAGCAGATTGACTTTCTGGAGCATCACATTTGTGGGGTCAATTAAACGCTCAAAATGGCCAGAAAAAGAGAACTTTCATCTGAAACTCCACAGTCTATTCTTGTTCTTAGAAATGAAGGCTATTCCACTAAATTGTTTGGGTGACCTCAAACTTTTGAACGGTAGTGTACGTATATATGTATTCATCTAAGAGCGTGTGTACGTATGTTTGTCATGTGTAGGAGGCCAGAGACTATGCCCTGCCACCAGACAGCAGGTAGGGCCCCACATGGGCCCCTTTTGGCATACAGCCCCAGCCAGGGGCCAACCAACCCCCTTGCCAGCGAGACACCATACCCCACGAGGGCTGACAGAAAATGTGAGGCCCCACCCCAGGTGGCCAAAATCACCTCTCGTCCCAGGAAGACAATCTTCTACAAAATAAAAGTGCTTCAATTTAATAGATTACATCAAATGACAAAACAATACAAATATTGCACACTGGATATTGAAACAACAGGGTCAGGAACACAGTAACATACATTATGTTAGAAAAACAGTGTGTCCATTTTGTACAGTCAGTTTTTAGATTGAAGGCACATATTTACAAACTATTTACAAAATAACTTTTAACAGGTTTGGCTACACAAAGTCAGTCATCATTCCTATTTTTGTTTTGGGCTATCAAGTAGTACACCAGGCCTGGGCAATTATTTTGACTCGGGGGCCAAATTTAGAGAAAAAAATGTGTCTGGGGGCCAGTATATCTGATTTTTAGGAACACTAATACAAAAACTCACAATAATGTCTGATTGAATGCTAAAATCGTTATGACAGACCGCCTTAAACGGAATGGAGTTTTACATTTTTTTACTGAATGAGACACCCAGAATGTACATAAAAATAAAGAATGTGGGATTCACAATATTAACTATGAACGATAAAACACTGAATATTGACAACATATGAACGTCACACCCCCTCTCCATTGACATATTTTACCATCAAGCGAAACGCAACAAAAATGCAACACACAGCAAAGTGAAGGGTAAAAAAACCCAAGTATAATCTGATATATCACTAAGCTTTAGAACTTTGTTGTAAAAATGTCCTCCCGCGTCTCTCCCCGACACCCGCATTTCAGGCTGGCCGCTCTGGAAACACTCTGTGGAAACGCTCCCCACCCACACTGCTCGGTGCCTCGTCTGAGGTGCTGTGACTTACATTACCATGGACCACAATGGAAACAAGCCTTTTGGCTTTTTGTGCCGTCCATTTGCCTTTTTAAAGCATTACATAGATTAAATTATTTAAGATGTCAATAAACTTCTCAATCAAACCATAGTAACTCATTAGATGACCACAGTAATTTATTAGATGACCATAGTAACTCATTAGATGACCATAGTAACTCATTAGATGACCACAGTAACTCATTAGATGACCATAGTAACTAGTATATCATGCAAAAGCGCAGATTCCAACCATCGAAATTCTTTGTATAGTTCAAGACTTCCGGTAATTTAAAAACATCACTGCACATCAAAATGGCAGCTACACTTTCCATCTTAAAGGCCTACTGAAAGCCACTACTAGCGACCACGCAGTCTGATAGTTTATATATCAATGATGAAATCTTAACATTGCAACACATGCCAATACGGCCGCGTTAACTTATAAAGTGACATTTTAAATTTCCCGCCACACTTCCGCTTGAAAACGTCTCGGTATGATGACGTATGCGCGTGACGTAGCCAGTTTAACAGAGGTATGGCGTCCCCATTGAAGCCAATACGAAATAGCTGTTTTCATGTCATTATTCCACAGTATTCTGGACATCTGTGTTGGTGAATCTGTTGCAATTTGTTCATTGCATTATGGAGAAAGAAGCTGAGCAAGCAAAGAAGTTGTCGGTGCGAAGCGGATATTTTGCGAGGGAAGTCAGCAACAAAACACAGCCGGTGTTTGTTTACATTCCCGAAAGATGCAGCCAAGATCGAAGAACTCTGACAACAGAGACTCTAACCAGGAGGACTTTGATTTGGATACAGACGCGATACCGTGAGTACGTAGCTGTGCTTCCAAACATTTGATCGCTTGCTATAACTAGCTCGAGCTAGGAGCTAGGAGCTAGCATAACAAACACCTAGGTGTTTGTTATGCGGAATTAATTTGTTGCATATTAAATATAAGCCTGGTTGTGTTGTGGCTAATAGAGTATATATATGTCTTGTGTTTATTTACTGTTGTAGTCATTCCCAGCTGAATATCAGGTCCCACCTGCGCGCTTCCAAACATTTGATCGCTTGCCCGTACGTGCGTGTCACGTACGTAACTTTGGTTAAATATACAAGCTTTATGAACCTTGGGTTAGGTGAACGGTCCTTTGGGCTGAGTGTGTGTGTTGTGCAGGTGTTTGAATTGTATTGGCGGGTTATATATACGGGATCCCGTCCATATTACCCGCTCGAGCTATAACTAGCTCGAGCTAGTAGATAGGAGCTAGCATAACAAACACATAGGTGTTTGTTATGCAGGATTAATTAGTGGCATATTAAATATAAGCCTGGTTGTGTTGTGGCTAATAGAGTATATATGTCTTGTGTTTATTTACTGTTGTAGTCATTCCCAGCTGAATATCAGGTCACCCCCGCCTCTCACAGCATCTTCCCTATCTGAATCGCTTCCACTCCCCACTAGTCCTTCACTTGCATTTTCCTCATCCACAAATCTTTCATCCTCGCTCAAATTAATGGGGAAATCGTCGCTTTCTCGGTCTGAATCTCTCACTTCTGGCGGCCATCATTGTAAACAATAGGGAACTTTGTGGATATGTTCACCCGACTACGTCACGCTACTTCCGGTAGGGGCAAGCCTTTTTTTTATCAGATACCAAAAGTTGCGATCTTTATCGTCGTTGTTTTATATTAAATCCTTTCAGCAAAAATATGGCAATATCGCAAAATGATCAAGTATGACACATAGAATAGATCTGCTATCCCCGTTTGAATAAAAAAATTTAATTTCAGTAGGCCTTTAAAGATCTGAAATAATGATTTGGGACCGGCGGGCCAGATTGAAAAGCTTAACGGGCCGCATGTGGCCCCCGGGCCTTAATTTGCCCCGGTCTGTAGTACACTATATCCACCCACTGTGTATAGTCTGGGGAATGGCTGTATTCTATCCCGTAATACCAGCACTTTCTGATTTATCATCACAACAAACATCATATTTAAATGTTGCATGTTAGGATGCAGTGCAGTCCGTGTATGTGGTCACCATGTTTCCTCTGCGCTGCGTCACCGTCCTGCAGTGCTGCTTGGACGTGCCGTCAAACACGTTCTGGCTCTGCTTCGGGTGTCTGCGCAAGGTAAACATTCGCTCGACGTCGTCCAACACGTCGTCAAAGAAACCCGCCCCTTGAAAATGTCTCTTGCGTCGACCGTGCGGCTCCCGTGGGGAGTGCTCGTCAAAGTGTCTTCTGTGGCGGGCGTGCCGGTTGTGGCTGTGGATGTCAAAATCCTTGAATATGTCGTCCAATTTGAAGCTGAAGGACTGGTGGGCTCTCTGCCTCTGCTGCGTGTCGCCGGTGAAAAAAGGAGCGCTGCCACCAAACTGATCATACTCGCGTCTTCGGGTTGCATCTGATAACGTTTCGTAAGCTGCGAGAAAGAAAAGATTGTGAGTGATGACACTGCAAGGGAAAACATTAACCTGAGGGATGGAACTAACTATTCATAACATGAAGGGTTTTAAAGAATAGCGTTCAAATTGTGACTCTACCTTCAGCAATGTCCCTGAATGTGGCTTCTGCATCCGGACTGTTGTTCCTATCAGGGTGATGCCTCATAGCCAGCCTGTGGAAAGCTTTCTTTACCTGCCGCTCGGTGGCGTCCTCAGGCACTCCCAGAATGTGGTAGTAATTCTTCTTGGCCAGAAGCAGCTCTGTGACCACCAGGAGGCACACGGCCAGCTTTAAGGCGGACTGTGCGTTGGCCATTGCTCGCCTGTTTGATTGATTGAGACTTTTATTAGTAGGTTGCACAGTGAAGTACATATTCCGTACAATTGACCACTAAATGGTAACACCCGAATAAGTTTTTCAACTTGTTTAAGTCGGGGTCCATGTCATGCACAACATGTCAACAAATGCACACAACAAGATGAAGGCAGAACAAAACCACTAGGTTTATACCATTTGCTACACATTAAATGGCTAACTTGTCAAAAATGTTACCTTTGATTCTCACAGCTAATCAATGCAAATTCTAGTACTATATAACAGTATTTTTCAACCTTTTTTGAGCCAAGGCACATTTTTTGCGTTGAAAAAATGCGGAGGCACACCACCAGCAGACATCATTAAAAAACGAAACTCAGTAGACAATAAAAAGTTGTTGCAATTGTTGGATATGACTTTAAAGCATAACCAAGCATGCATCAATATAGCTCTTGTCTCAAAGTAGGTGTACTGTCACATCACACCCTGACTTATTTGGACATGTTTGCTGTTTTCCTGTGTGTAGTGTTTTACTTGTCTTGCGCTCCTATTTTGGTGGCTTTTTCATCTTTTTTTGGTATTTCCCTGTAGCAGTTTCATGTCTTCCTTTGAGCGATATTTCCCGCACCTACTTTGTTTTAGCAATCAAGAATATTTCAGTTGTTTTTATCCTTCTTTGTGGGTTGATTGTCATGTCATGTTGGGATTTACATTGTGGACGCCGTCTTTGCTCCAAATAGGTAAGTCTTTGCTGTCGTCCAGCATTCTGTTTTTGTTTACTTTGTAGCCAGTTCAGTTTTACTTTCGTTCTGCATAGCCTTCTCTAAGCTTCAATTACTTTTCTTAGGGGCACTCACCTTTTATATATTTTAGGTTTAAGCATCCATCCATCCACTTTCTACCGCTTGTTATTATTATTATAGAGGTTTATTTGAAATAGGGACAGATACAAAAACATAGACATCTGAAACAGTTATCCGATGCATGCATCACAGTGTTTGTAGCCAAAGCTAATTTACAACACTTGTCCCCAACAACAACAACAACAACACAGATCCAACATCATTAAAATAGGAAAATAAAAAATAGAATGAGTTGATAATAATGATAATAGTAATAACACAGACAAAGTGCAAACTAAATAACAGCCAATAATAATAATAATAACACAGACAAAGTGCAGACTAGATAAAAACCAATTAGTAAAAATGAGTAAAAACTAAACATGGGAACACCATTGTTGCTCAACTAGCCATAATTTTGTTTGTTTTTTGAAAGTGACAAGTGCAGGTATACTTTTCAAAGTGTCCGGTAAAGAGTTCCATAGTTGTGGTCCTTTTATTGTCCCTTTTGGGGTCGCAGGGGTTGCTGGAGCCTATCTCAACTGAATTCGGGCGGAAGGCGGGGTACACCCTTGACAAGTCGCTAGACACCTTTTTACCTGCACCCTGCCTCCCGCTGTTTCCGACATCTACAAAGCAATTAGCTACCTGCTGCCACCTACTGATATGGAAGAGTATTACACGGTTACTCTGCCGAGCTCTAGACCGCACCGACACTCAACAACAACACATCATTTGCAGACTATAATTACTGCTTTGCAAAAAATATTTTTCACCCAAATAGGTGAAATTAGACAATCTTCTTGTCTAACTTGTGTGCTGTTTTCCTGTGTGTAGTGTTTTACTTCTTGTCTTGCGCTCCTATTTTGGTGGCTTTTTCTGTTTTTTGGTATTTCCCTGTAGGAGTTTCATGTCTTCCTTTGAGCGATATTTCCCGCATCTGCTTTGTTTTAGCAATCAAGAATATTTCAGTTGTTTATATCCTTCTTTGTGGGGACATTGTTGATTGTCATGTCATGTTGGGATGTACATTGTGGACGCCGTCTTTGCTCCACAGTAAGTATTTGCTGTCGTCCAGCATTCTGTTTTTGTTTACTTTGTAGCCAGTTCAGTTTTAGTTTCGTTCTGCATAGCCTTCCCTAAGCTTCAATTACTTTTCTTAGGGGCACTCACCTTTTATATATTTTAGGTTTAAGCATCCATCCATCCACTTTCTACCGCTTGTCCCTTTTGGGGTCGCGGGGGGTGCTGGAGCCTATCTCAGCTGAATTCGGGCGGAAGGCGGGGTACACCCTGGATAAGTCGCCACCTCATCGCACGGCCAACACAGATAGACAATAGATACCTTTTTACCTGCACCCTGCCTCCCGCTGTTTCCGACATCTACAAAGCAATTAGCTACCTGCTGCCACCTACTGATATGGAAGAGTATTACACGGTTACTCTGGCGAGCTCTAGACCGCACCGACACTCAACAACAACACATCATTTGCAGACTATAATTACTGCTTTGCAAAAAATATGTTTCACCCAAATAGGTGAAATTAGGCAATCTTCCTTGTCTAACTTGTGTGCTGTTTTCCTGTGTGTAGTGTTTTACTTCTTGTCTTGCGCTCCTATTTTGGTGGCTTTTTGTCTTTTTTTGGTATTTCCCTGTAGGAGTTTCATGTCTTCCTTTGAGCGATATTTTCCGCATCTACTTTGTTTTAGCAATCAAGAATATTTCAGTTGTTTATATCCTTCTTTGTGGGGACATTGTTGATTGTCATGTCATGTTCCGATGTACATTGTGGACGCCGTCTTTGCTCCACAGTAAGTATTTGCTGTCGTTCAGCATTCTGTTTTTGTTTACTTTGTAGCCAGTTCAGTTTTAGTTTTGTTCTACATAGCCTTCCCTAAGCTTCAATGCCTTTTCTTAGGGGCACTCACCTTTTATATATTTTAGGTTTAAGCATCCATCCATCCACTTTCTACCGCTTGTCCCTTTTGGGGTCGCGGGGGGTGCTGAAGCCTCTCAGCTGAATTCGGGTGGAAGGCGGGGTACACCCTTGACAAGTCGCCACCTCATAGGAGTTTCATGTCTTCCTTTGAGCGATATTTTCCGCATCTACTTTGTTTTAGCAATCAAGAATATTTCAGTTGTTTATATCCTTCTTTGTGGGGACATTGTTGATTGTCATGTCATGTTCGGATGTACTTTGTGGACGCCGTCTTTGCTTCTCAGTAAGTATTTGCTGTCGTCCAGCATTCTGTTTTTGTTTACTTTGTAGCCAGTTCAGTTTTAGTTTCGTTCTGCATAGCCTTCCCTAAGCTTCAATGCCTTTTCTTAGGGGCACTCACCTTTTGTTTATTTTTGGTTTAAGCATTAGATACATTTTTACCTGCACACTGCCTCCCGCTGTTTACGACATCTACAAAGCAATTAGCTACCTGCTGCCATCTACTGATATGGAAGAGTATTACACGGTTACTCTGCCGACACTCAACAACAGCACATCATTTGCAGACTATAATTACTGCTTTGCAAAAAATATGTTTAACCCAAATAGATGAAATGAGATCATCTCCCACGGCACACTAGTTGAAAAACACTGCTATATAAACATGCAACACAACATGGCCACCGAAAGTCCGAGCTAACGTCTTCCCACGCGTCTCTTAGACGTGCTTTACTCACCTTTAATGAGACAAGTGCACGCCAAGATGCCGGAGTGTGATAAGTATTTAAAAAGGACAGATAAGCATGACGATGTTAGCTTGACATGGAGCGGACAAGAGCTGGCGCCATCGTTGCAAGCATTTCTTCTTCGTTGGTTATCTACATGGACAGTATGGCAACCGGAAATGTGTACTCACTACTGCCCCCTTTTGATAAATGTAAGTACTACAACTCTAAACACGGTAATTATTTTTTAATTTAAACTACTGAATTAAGTTAAAGTACCAATGATAGTCACACACACACTACATTGCAAAAAGTCAGCGTTCGAAAACAAGATAAAAAATACAAAAATGAGGGGTATTTTATTTGAACTAAGCAAAATTATCTGCCAATAGAACAAGAAAATTCGGCTTGTCAAGACTTTCCAAAACAAGTAAAATTAGCTAACTTCAATGAACCCCAAAATACCTTAAAATAAGTATATTCTCACTAATAACAAGTGCACTTTTCTTGGTAGAAAAAAAAGAGACCTTTTTGCTCAATATGTTGAAAAATATTCTTAAATGAAGTAAATGCTAGTGCCATTATCTTGACATAATGATATGCACTCTGCATTACATTTCTTGAAACCAGCAAACTTATACTAAAAACTAATTTATTGTTCTTAATGGAAAGGCAACAAGGCAAGCGCTTGTTACTCTCGGGGTCTCCTAGCCGCTCAGGCAAATCATATTGTCTAAAAATGCATTTTTCCATGGATAACATGACATCATCGCGCCAAGTGCGTGCTCTTTCAGTCAATTAGTGTGCATATATACAGCCCGGCCCCCGGACAAAATTTATTAATTGTAATTTTGAAAAATGTATCTGAAAGTGCATTAACTATTTCTGTTCAAAATTGTTAGAAATGTCAAAATGTTAAATATTAACTGTCAGTTTACTGTACTGTGCCAACTGTACTACTATATGAGTACATATTTTCTATTGTTTCATTGGAAATAAAACAGCAAAGTCCATTTGGCTGTCATCTGTTTTAATTATGAGACACAATTGTGTCAAAATCATGATTTTTTTTTCATGCTTGAAGTTAGAAATGATTACTTTAAAAAAGTAGTTTTCTACTTGTGAGTGTTGATGACACAGCTTTGCAACACTTGATATTCTAGTTTCAAGCATGTTTTACTCAATATAGCTCATCAAATCTCAGCAACAAGCTGTAATATCTTACTGACATCATTTAGGACCAAAACACTTAAAACAAGTAAAACACTCTAACATCAAATCTGCTTAGTGAGAAGAATGATCTTATCAGACAGAAAATAAGCAAATATCACCCTTATTTGACATATTTCATCTTACTTAGATTTCACTTTTTGCAGTGTGCGAAATTATTCTCTGCATTTGACCCATCACCCTCGATCACCCCATGGGAGGTGAGGGGAGCAGTGAACAGCAGCGGCGGCCGCGCCCGGGAATATTTTTTGGTGATTTAACCCCCAATTACAACCCTTGATGCTGAGTGCCAAGCAGGGAGGTAATGGCTCCCATTTTTATAGTCTTTGGTATGACTCGGCCAGGGTTTGAACTCACAATCTACCCATCTCAGGGCGGACACTCTAACCCAGTGTTTTTCAACCACTGTGCCGCATCACACTAGTGTGCCATGGCACACCAGAGATACAGTCTGGTGTGCCGTAGGAGATTGTCTAATTTAACCTATTTGGATGGATAATATGTTTGGCATGGGATGAGAATCAGCACCTCCAAGTCCGAGTCCATGGTTCTCGCCCGGAAAAAGGTGGAGTGCCATCTCTGGGTTGCGGAGGAGACCCTGCCCCAAGTGGAGGAGTTCAAGTACCTCGGAGTCTTGTTCACGAGTGAGGGAAGAGTGGATCATGAGATCGACAAGCGAATCGGTGCGGCGTCCTCATTAATGCGGACGCTGTATCGATCCGTTGTGGTGAAGAAGGAGCTGAGCCGGAAGGCAAAGCTCTCAATTTACGGGTCGATCTACGTTCCCATCCTCACCCATGGTCATGAGCTTTGGGTTATGACCGAAAGGACAAGATCACGGGTACAAGCGGCCCAAATGAGTTTCCTCCGCCGGGTGGTGGGTCTCTCCCTTAGAGATAGGGTGAGAAGCTCTGCCATCCGGGGGGACCTCAAAGTAAAGCCGCTGCTCCTCCACATGGAGAGGAGCCAGATGAGGTGGTTCGGGCATCTGGTCAGGATGCCACCCGAACGCCTCCCTAGGGAGGTGTTTAGGGCACGTCCAACCGGTAGGAGGCCACGGGGAAGACCCAGGACACATTGGGAAGACTATGTCTCCCGGCTGGCCTGGGAACGCCTCGGGATCCCCCGGGAAGAGCTGGACGAAGTGGCTGGGGAGAGGGAAGTCTGGGTTTCCCTGCTTAGGCTGCTGCCCCCGCGACCCGACCTCGGATAAGCGGAAGAAGACGGATGGATGGATGGATGAAATATGTTTGGCAAAGCAGTAATTATAGTCTGCAAATGATGTGTTGTTGTTGAGTGTCGGTGCTGTCTAGAGCTCGGCAGAGTAACCGTGTAATACTCTTCCATATCAGTAGGTGGCAGCAGGTAGCTAATTGCTTTGTAGATGTCGGAAACAGCCGGAGGCAGTGTGCAGGTAAAATTGTGTCTAAGGTCTATCTGTGTTGGCCCTGCGATGAGGTGGTGACTTGTCCAGGGTGTACCCCGCCTTCCGCCCGAATGCAGCTGAGATAGGCTCCAGCACCCCCCGCGGCCCCAAAAGGGACAAGCTGTAGAAAATGGATGGATGGATGCTTAAACCAAAAATAAATAAAAGGTGAGTGCACCTAAGGAAAGGCATAGAAGCTTAGGGAAGGCTATGCAGAACTAAACTAAAACTGAACTGGCTACAAAATAATAAATAAATAATAATAAATAAACAAAAACAGGATGCTACAAAATAAACAAAAACAGGTTGCTGGACGACAGCAAAGACTTACTGTGGAGCAAAGACGGCGTCCACAATGTACATCCGAACATGACATGACAATCAACAATATGTCTCCACAAAGAAGGATACAAGTTTTCATTGTTTTCATTTTGTTATAAGAGGTGGCGATTTGTCCAGGGTGTACCCCGCCTTCCGCCCGAATGCAGCTGAGATAGACGCCAACACCCCCCGGGACCCCAAAAGGGACAAGCGGTAGAAAATGGATGGATGGATGGGCTGTTAAGGCTATAGCACTGTATTGGATCAGGCTTGCTCTTGTTTTTTTGCATATTTGAAAATAAAACTATATCATATCATATCATATCATATACACCTGTGGCCGGGCCAAGTGATTAGGACATCTGATTGTCATCATTTGGATGGGTGGCCAAACACTGTTGGCAATAAAGTGTATGTTCACCCTCTCGTTTCCTTCTTATGGTTCTGGGTTCAACCAATCAACACCCGCCGTCTTCGGGGGGGTCAAACTGTAAACAACCAATAGGGGAGCTCCATCGTGTGTCACGTGACTGTTGTTTATCTTCCACGGCAGACATGACAGTGTTGAAATCAAGCGTCAGCGCCAACACTGCCCAGCCTCGTCATTATTAAACTAGTCAAGTCGTCGAATGGCGGCCCAAGAAGAGGTTTTTTAAAAAAAAAGCTTTCCAGTCATCTCAATACGACGAGTTTAAAAGCAGCAAGTATGGTCATGTTGTTTCGTTTTAGCCTGTGTGGCTGCTAGCCGTTAGCTTCCTCCATTTTTCATAGTGTGGTTGTTTTTATTGGTGTTTACTTTCATCCCTGCATGTGCTGCTAGGCTATAGTAGTGTGGCGCACACAAAAACATTGAGGAAAGGTGAGTGTTTGGCACGTCATTGTCACCTTTATTAACTCTCACTGGGTAACACTTGGCACACTGACTAAGCTTAACCTATTGTTACTATAACAATCTACAAGGTTAATATAGGTTGCTTCTCTTTCTTCCCCTCCATTTATATGCTTTATTTTGTATCTCTAGTTATCATGTCATATATGTATTGTTGCATTTGAACAACTGTATTGTTGATAATAGAGGTAAATTATTGGTATTGTTCATTATCAATAGCGATATTTGTATTGCTCCATTTGTAGTGTAATAATGCTCATTGTCATTTCTGCATTATTATGTATTTCACTAACTGCTTCTTTGCTATCACTTTTACTATCATATTTGTACATATCCTATTTGCTGATGTTGTTCTATTGTTGTTGTTGTTGCGTTTGCTGTTGTTGTTGTTGTTGTCTCTCTGTCTAATCCCCCTCTTGTCCCCACAATTCCCCCCTCTGTCTTCCTTTTTTTCTCTTTCTATCCCCTCCTGCTCAGGCCCGGCTGCACCAAATGATAATATAAATACAAACCCCGTTTCCATATGAGTTGGGAAATTGTGTTAGATGTAAATATAAACGGAATACAATGATTTGCAAATCCTTTTCAAGCCATATTCAGTTGAATATGCTACAAAGACAACATATTTGATGTTCAAACTGATAAACTTTTTTTTTTTGCAAATAATCATTCACTTTACAATTTGATGGCAGCAACACGTGACAAAGAAGTTGGGAAAGGTGGCAATAAATACTGATAAAGTTGAGGAATGCTCATCAAACACTTATTTGGAACATCCCACAGGTGGACAGGCAAATTGGGAACAGGTGGGTGCCATGATTGGGTATAAAAGTAGATTCCATGAAATGC
The DNA here is from genome assembly GCF_033978785.1 of Entelurus aequoreus. NCBI lineage: Eukaryota > Metazoa > Chordata > Actinopteri > Syngnathiformes > Syngnathidae > Entelurus > Entelurus aequoreus. The sequence goes on from NC_084740.1 coordinate 62,177,114, forward strand.
TCAGTCATTCACAAACAAGGATGGGGCGAGGGTCACCACTTTGTCAACAAATGCCTGAGCAAATTGTTGAACAGTTTAAGAAAAACCTTTCTCAAGCAGCTATTGCAAGGAATTTCGGGATTTCACCATCTACGCTCCGTAATATCATCAAAGGGTTCAGAGAATGTGGAGAAATCACTGCACGTAAGCAGCTAAGCCTGTGACCTTCCATCCCTCAGGCTGTACTGCATCAACAAGCCACATCAGTGTGTAAAGGATATCACCACATGGGCTCAGGAACACTTCAGAAACCCACTGTCAGTAACTACAGTTGGTCGCTACATCTGTAAGTGCAAGTTAAAACTCTCCTATGCAAGGCGAAAATTGTTTATCAACAACACCCAGAAACGCCGTCGGCTTCGCTGGGCCTGAGCTCATCCAAGATGGACTGATACAAAGTGGAAAAGTGTTCCGTGGTCTGACGAGTCCACATTTCAAATTGTTTTTGGAAACTGTGGACGTCGTGTCCTCCGGACCAAAGAGGAAAAGAACCATATTGTTATAGGTGCAAAGTGTAAAAGGCAGCATGTGTGATGGTATGGGGGTGTATTAGTGCCCAAGACATGGGTAACTTACACATCTGTGAAGGCACCATTAATGCTGAAAGGTACATACAGCTTTTGGAGCAACATATGTTGCCATCCAAGCAACGTTACCATGGACGCCCCTGCTTATTTCAGCAAGACAATGCCAAGCCAAGTGTTACATCAACGTGGCTTCATAGTAAAAGAGTGCGGGTACTAGACTGGCCTGCCTGTAGTCCAGACATTGAAAATGTGTGTCACCTAAAATAGCACAAGGGAGACCCCCGGACTGTTGAACAACTTAAGCTGTACATCAAGCAAGAATGGGAAAGAATACCACTTCAAAAATGTGTCTCCTCAGTTCCCAAACCTTTACTGAGTGTTGTTAAAAGGAAAGGCCATGTAACACGGTGGTGAACATGCCCTTTCCCAACTACTTTGGCACGTGTTGCAGCCATAAAATTCTAAGTTATTTATTATTTGCAAAAAAAAAATCAAGTTTATGAGTTTGAACATCAAAATTGTTGTCTTTGTAGTGCATTCAATTGAATATGGCTTGAAAAGGATTTGCAAATCATTGTATTCCGTTTATATTTACATCTAACACCATTTCCCAACTCATATGGAAACGGGGTTTGTACATTTAATAAAATCAAATACAAATAAGGCATCAAGAGAAGTATCCTACACTTCTCTTTTGTAAAGTACATCTGAACAGCCGATATGGGCATCTACATCAACTATATGATTTGCCTGAGAAGCTGGACAGGACAAAAAATAAATAACTCTCACTGTCTGTTGATCATCAGCAGGTTGATGGAAAGAAGGAGTGTAGAGCTAAAGTTGCTTCAGATGGAGTGAACTCTTGGCACCTTAAAGGATGAGTCACAGATGGTGCCTGAGTGAGTACCTGGGTTTAACAGAACATTTGATATACGCCACTATGGGTGTAACGGTACACAACAATTTTGGTTCGGTACGTACCTCGGTTTAGAGGTCACGGTTCGGTTCATTTTCGGTACAGTAAGAAAACAACAAAATATAAATTGTTTGGTTATTTATTTACCAAATGTGTAAACAATGGCATAACATACATATACACACAGGGTCCATTGCCAGGGTTCATGTGGTCAACATATATAAAATAAAAACTAAATAAGATAAGGCTCAGAATGGTTTCTTAACGAAACCTTTCTACATGAGTACAGCTCTGGTAATGGGTACATTCGCACCCACCTGCACAAATGTACTTCAAAATGTAACAATCAAAATAAATATTACTTTTTTTGTTCGTTTACTAGGGCATGCATGTATAATATGCATTAGTTTGACCATTTAAAATCATCGATAATAAAAAGGAGATGCTTGGAAATAGCATAAAAATGCCCCTAAAACTTGGAAAAACGTGATTCATAGCGTTACTTTTTGGTGTAACCATCATGAGCATTCTGTTCAGGTATATTTCTTTTATATTTTGATAAATCATCATATTTATGTATTACTAAATTTAAATAGGTATTGATCAATCTTTAAGTTGTGTGTATTTGATTTCAGCTTGCTTTTGACATCTTATTTAGAATTGTAGTTGAAACTTTTACAACCTTGTGTTGCGCTCATGATGGCGTAACCAAACTAGATTATTTTGAATATTTATTCCCTTTTTTACATATAGTATATTTAAATACAATGTGTTTTATGCTTTTTTTTATTTTTGGAACATGTACTATACATATAATACAATAAAGTCCCATATAAAATTATGTTTCTAGCAATACTTAAATTTTGCCTTTGAAAGTAACACTCTAATGTCCATTAGTGGAGCTGTCCACATGTATACAAGTCGGGGGGGCCGAGACGTCACCGACTGATGCATAAGGAGTGGTCCCGACTTGGAACAGCTAGCGAATCATCTGTGGAGGCTGATCCGTGGTGTATAGTATATGTATAAGTATTAGGGCTGCAACTAACTATTAATTTGATAATCGATTAATCTGTCGATTATTACTTCGATTAATCGATTAATAATCGGATAAAAGAGAGACAAACTACATTTCTATCCTTTCCAGTATTTTATTGAAAAAAAAAACAGCATACTGGGACCATACTTATTTTGATTATTGTTTCTCAGCTGTTTGTACATGTTGCAGTTTATAAATAAAGGTTTATTTTAAAAAAATAAAATAAAATAAATAAAAAATAAAAATAAATAAATAAATAAATTGCCTCCGCGCATGCGCATAGCATAGATCCAACGAATCGATGACCAAAATAATCGCCAACTATTTTTATAATCGATTTTAATCGAAATAGTTGTTGCAGCCCTAATAGGTATATGTGTATATAAAGGTATATACAGTATAGGCGTAATATGATCAAACTTTCTTGTTCTTGTCAAAAGTCTAGCAGCCACAAACTGCAATCTTTTAATGCTAGACATAGGGAGACCCCAAAATTGTGCTCATGATGGTGTAACCAAACTTGACTTCATTTAATGATCTTATTTTGAATATTTATTCCCTTTTTTACATTTAGTATAATTAAATATTCATTTATAAACATTGAATACATTTCAAATATCAATAAAATGCAATTGCCTTCATCTTTTAGGGTAATGTTTAGTTACACCAAGTCATGAGCGTAACACTAAGCTTCATCACTTTGACTTGTAATATCTCTAATTCTGGTGGCGCTTTATGCTTTTTTATTTTTGGAACATGTACTATACATATAATACAATAAAGTCCCATATAAAATTATGTTTCTAGCAATACTTTAATTTTGCCTTTGAAAGTAAGACTCCAATGTCCATTAATGGAGCTGTACACACATATAAAGTGCTTTTTTTGATTTATTGATTGAGACTTTTATTAGTAGGTTGCACAGTACAGTACATATTCCGTACAATTGACCACTAAATGGTAACACCCCAATAAGTTTTTCAACTTGTTTAAGTCGGGGTCCACTTAAATCAACATTAAACTGCCTCAAGTTGTTGCTCAGATAAAATAAGATGACAAAACTTTTTTTCCACATATAAAAAGTGCAACATTAAACAGTTTCAAGTCAACTCAGCCTCAGATGAACTTTTCTTTCCCCCCCAGCCTGGCTAACTTGGCATTAAGAGGATATATGGGCTCATTGTTCTTCCACCATAGAAGTGGCTCAAAATCTAGTTTCTAATGCAATATGGTCTTAAATCTGCTGCTATAAAAACATTTGTTATTGCTTTAGCCCTGCCTGACTCGCCGAGGAGAGGCTGCTTGAATGCGGTGGTGACGCTTCAAATGGGTTAGCATGTTTGACGTGTTGTCAGAAGCAGCTGCTGAACAATGTCGGCAAACCTCCGTCCTCCATTGTTGTATCGCGCAGCCAAAGTGTTCCCAAAAGGGAGATCTTAACGAGGCAGGAGGGTCTTCCAGCTCTGGCTTTTACATGTTGTTGTAGCCCGGTCGCTGCTAGCATGCCGTGTGTTGTGCCTTGTTGTGCATTGTTTACACATTGTTTACGCTACTTAATATGTCCGTGTGGAAACTCGTTCAGTACACCTCCGAACCGAACCGAATCCCCCGTACCGAACAGTTCAATACAAATACATGTACCGTTACACCCCTATACGCCACTCATGCAAATCAGCATACTCCCCATTTCCCTCCTCAGGTACTTTCCAGCGCTCACTCCATGTGCAACATCCTCAGTGCGTCTTCCTCAGCCGGTTGTACATCTTCTGCTCTCGGGGGGCTCCGACTCGAAAAGCATGGCGCCGCAGGACTTACCAGCTTAGACAAAAGCTGGGGATCCACACCGGTGGCTTGTGTTTGAACAGCTCGACACCTCGCTGGTCTGCGGGCCTGAGCCAGCACATGTCACGAGTGAGGAACACGCTGGACACGGTTTCTAAAGCCGTGACGCCCACAGACCTTCTCTCCAAGATCACCAGACTCAAAGCCCAGAAGCCTGGGACAAATGTGGGGCCGGCTGCGGAAAAAGGGACCGCTGCTGCTTCCAAGTCAACATCTGTAACTGCACTAGAAGCTGCTGCCACTACCTCCTCCTCGCAGCCTCACAACGCCACACAAGCCACCGACGCTGTTGCCACCGTACCCGCGCAGGAGAGTAAGGAGATTAAGCTGAGGCGTGTCACACCTGAGGAGCCTCAACAATCCTCCAACGGGAAACAAACCCAAGCACTTTTCCACCCTAGCAGCTTGTCAGTCAACCTGGATCAAACCTACAACTACGTAGCCCATCACATCAATTCCTACTTCGACAGCAGTACCAAAACTCAGCAGAAAGACCACGTGGAAAAGCCTCCACAATCAAGTGACCTAATGTGTAATACACCGCCCCTTCCCGCCAAGAAAGGCTTTGGCCACTACCTGGCCTACTCCACTCCCACCGTGCAAGCTTTTGTCGGGAGCTACATCACCCCCTTGGTGCCAAAGTTCAGGACGGGGGAGTCCAAAAGTGCTACGGATGATGCCGTTAAGCTTGAGGATGCGCCGGGGAAGCAGGCGGAGGTCAGCATCATTAAAGAGCAGAAGGTGGAAGATGAGAAGGCCAAGAAACTTCTTCTTCAAAGGGAAAAGGTAAGTGCTTTGGATTGAGTTGCCATGGCTACAGAGCACCTGTTGTAGCGTGTATAAATATCAGAATGTGTTCACATCTCCTGCAGCGACATGTCTAATGCTTGTGGCAAGCCCTGCGTGACTGCATGTATTTTTAGACCGGCTGCTCATGTGACCAGGCCTTGATGGTGAACACAATCCCCAACCTGTTTGTTATCATCAAGCTTCCTTATGTTGTATGACACACCTTATCAGGCATTCCAAGCATCAAAAAAGTGACTTCAAACTTGACTATTACAACTGCCAGCGCCTGCATGGAAAGCCTGGCATCTGTAAAGCTGAAAAGAAAGTGTGGAGGATTCCGATGAAAAAAGCTGCCTAACCGTACCTCAAAAATAACTGATTTGACCGTAATACCACATAAATGTCATATTGCAGAATAATCAATGCTTAATCAAATGTACCTTTTTTGTAATGCCTAATTCTTAGGGGAGTTATGTAAATTATTGTAATAATTATAATGTAATATTTCCTAATCACATGAATGTATATTGTATTCCCATCCATCCATTTTCTACCACTTGTCCCTTTCGAGGTCGCGGGGGGTGCTGGAGCCTATCTCAGCTGCACATGGGCGGAAGGCGGGGTACACCCTGGACAAGTCGCCACCTTGTATATTGTATTATAACATGTATAGAGGGATCCAATTTTCAATGAGACACTAATTCAGAGTACTATAATCAATATTATTTTATTAGGTTATACACATTTAAAAATGTGTACGTGATTTAAAAAATCACAATGTTATTTAATGTTTATAAAATACATTTGTAATAGAGATAATAAATTATACATATTTAGAAATGATGTATATGTGATTTTAAAACTCACAATGTTATTTTATATTTTTATAAAATACATTTGTAATAGGGATTGGAATCTCTTGATTTGATCACGATTCCTGGGGTGGCGATTTAATTTCGAACACGATTCTTTCTTTTTCTTTCTTTCTTTTAGTTTATTTCGAACATGAACACATTTACATCATAATACATCACACAATTTCATATCATTTCATTTACATCATGCCCGAAAAGGAGTAGGAAGAAGCAAAACTTATTTAATCCTACCCCTTTCCCACTTCAAAGCGTTTACAATTATATAAAATCATTTACTGACCTTTTTATATAATAAAATAACATCTATGAATTAGTATATACAACAGTTTGTAATATGTAATTAATTAATTCAGTCATTATTAACATACTGAGATGAAGAATATTTTCAATAAGGTTGGAAGTTTTTCTCATAATTCTTCTTCTTTGTACTTTGTAAGCACTATTAATTTAAACAACCTCTTAAACTGGATCATGTCAGTACAATTTTTAACTTCTTTACTTAATCCATTCCATAATTTAATTCCACATACTGTTATGCTGAAAGTTTTAAGTGTTGTACATGCATATAAATGTTTTATATGCACGTACGTTCTTGCAATATATTATTTGGTATGATAATAAAACCTTTCCCAAACAGGTTGCAAGTTACAAAAGATCCTCTTGGCTGCTGACACCAATGACATACGCACAGTGTGGTGGCCTAAAATTGATTCTTAAAAAATGTATACATATATAAAGTTTTACAAAGCAAATCTTGATCATTTTTAATCGATTTAGAATCAGAATAAGCAAGTATCGCGATTCGGATGTGAAACAATTTTTTTGAGCACCCCTAATTTGTATTGATGAAGGCCTCCCCGAAGAAAAGCTTTAAACATGAGATGGAGCTAACATTTAATGAGACTAAAACAATATTATATAACACTTTATATTATATGGTATTTATCATAATATAATATTTTCTTAAGTGTTCCCTTGTTTAACGCTGGCGTTATGTTCCAAAAAATACCCGCTTTAAGTGAAATCCGTGCAGGGGCACCGCTAGGGATTTTGGGCCCCATGAAAAGAATCTTTACAGGGCCCCCATTATTTTTTCTGTATTATAATTTCATCATCATTAGGGGCCTCTCTGGGCCCCCCTCCATCATGGGCCCCTAGAATCCGTCTCCTTTACCCCCCCTTTTCGGTGCCCCTAAATCCGTGTAGTAGAAGTAGATTTTTTTATTTTTAGTTTTTTATGTTTTTTCATTTACATGTTTTTTTTCATTTACTGTGCATGTTTTTTCGTTTATAGGATGTTTTTTTTGTTTGCAGTACTGTACAGTATATGTTTTTTTGTTTCTTATTTATATTTTAAGTCTGTAAAACCCTTAACCACACACTTTATAAACTTTTCTCAGACAGGCATTAACATTTTCTCACATTTCTCTTGTTTAAACACTCTCAAAGTTCAAACCTTTGTGGATTTAAAAAAATAAGTACAGTACACTACTCTATTAAAGAATGAAACCAAAGATCAAAACCTGTTTTTTAGGGCTCTACGATTTTTTTACCTATAAATAAGCCTGGGTTTTATCATAAAGCCCACAGCATTTCCACACATAACCAGAGTAACACCATCTTTTTGGGCCTTATCCTGTGTTTTAGCCTCGTCTTTCATTATAAAGGTGCGAGAGGGCATTAGTTTCCAAAATAAGTCTGTCTTACCCATATTAAAAACCTCTACAAGATTATATCCCCCACCACAGTATACATTCTGTACTGTACAGGACACATGGCTTGAAGAAGATTGATTGGCAATGTTCTACAGTCCCTTAGCCAATCAGGACGCAAAAAACAATGCGCATTCATACACTGTAAAAAAGCAAAAAAAAAAGCATGCAACACTGTAAAAAATTACACAGACAAAAATCAGTGTAAAAGTGAAAAGTAAACCGTGTTGTAGCGAGGGAACACTGTATATATTTAAAATATATACTATATTTAAATATATTTAAAAAAAATAGTTTATACCTATAAACATGTCACTTCAGGTGCCTCCTTTTTTTAAAAGTAAATACTGTACTGTAAAGTAAATTTTCGGACTATTTACTAATATTTTTTATGATATGGTTTAATCAAAGATTGAATCTATTTTTGTAAGTCATTTTAATTTGTTATTTGAATCACTAAAGCATGGCAGGGAATTGGTTTCTTCTATTAGGACCAAAAATAAGTTGATAAGAAAAAATACAGCGTATAATGTGCATTTGTGGGTTGCATGTTTTTGAGAACTGTATAACAATTTTGTTGAGGTTTTAGTATTTAGCACATGTAAATGCTCTGTCTGTCCCCCACACCTGCCTTCAAAGCAACCATGAGTGTCATTTACGTACCACGGCGGTATTTGTTTTGCAGTACAAATGGACACTTACATTCTGAACAGTTTTTTAGGTAATATTTATTATTTTCCCTCATCCAGATCATTGCCAGGGTGAGCGTGGACAATCGAACCCGTGCTCTGGTCCAAGCCCTCCACAGGGCCACAGATGTGAGGGTTTACATCAGCAGAGTGGAGGACCTCAGCTACCATCTCCTGGAGTTCCCTGAGACTTGTGGGGTTGCTGTCAAGGTGAGGTATCTAGTCGGCCCTTCTGGGTTTGCTGCGGGGCAAACACTATGTGGATGTGGACCATGGTCTTATGGGCATGCGCTGCATTTATTTATATCACAGCCTTATCTCCATCAGGGCCTAACCTATTTCTAACCGTGGCTACTTTTACCAATGTAGGCAAAGGTTCTACTAATGCCCTGTGAAGCGAAGACAGTTGACTCCCACATCTAGAATTGGTTGCCACTGTCAACTGTAGTTCTTCTGAAACAGAAAAATAGGGATGCATTGTGACTGACTGAGTTATGTGAAGGATTCTGCTTGTATTTGTCCTCCAATCTGCCTAGAAAACTCCAATGTGTTCCTGTGTTCCTCAGGAGAAAGTCATCCCCTGCTTATTGCGTCTACAACAAGCAAAAGACCCTGGTCTGAGGGAAGCAGTTCGAGAAGCTCTTACTCTGGTGGGCTACCATAAAGCAGTTAAAGGCCGAGGCATACGCATCCTGTCCATAGACGGAGGAGGTTTAAGGTACATTCAGCATCCTAATACAGGAGGCTTTTCTACTTCCTGATACGGGTTATCCATCACAAATGCTTTTATAGATTACTTTCCTCAAGCCTTTTACGGAACGCAACTTATTTTTCATTGTAAGGTTTTTTGTTTTGAACAGCATACAGTCGTGGCCAAAAGTGTACATACACTTGTAAAGAACATCATGTCATGGCTGTCTTGAGTTTCCAATCATTTCTACAACTCTTATTTTTTTGTGATAGAGTGCTTGGAGCACATACTTATTGGTCACAAAAAACATTCATGAAGTTTGGTTATTTTATGAATTTATTATACATGGAAAAATATAAGACCTTCTGCAGGAAACTTCTGTGGTCAGATGAAACAAAAATGGAGCTGTTTGGCCACAATACCCAGCAATATGTTTGGAGGAGAAAAGGTAAGGCCTTTAATCCCAGGAACACCAAACATACCGTCAAGCATGGTGGTGGTAGTATTATACTCTGGGCTTGTTAAGCTGCCAATGGAACTGGTGTTTTACAGAGAGTAAATGGGACAATGAAAAAGGAGAATTACCTCCAAATTCTTCAGGACAATCTAAAGTCATCAGTCCGGAGGTTGGGTCTTGGGCACAGTTGGGTGTTCCAACAGGACAATGACCCCAAACACATGTTAAAAGTGGTAAAGGAATGGCTAAATCAGGCTAGAAAGAAGGTTTTAGAATGGCCTCCCCAAAGTCCTGACTTAAATGTATGGACAATGCTGAAGAAACAAGTCCATGTCAGAAAACCAACAAATTTAGCTGAACTTCACCAATTTTGTCAAGAGGAGTGATCAAAAATTCAACCAGACGCTTGTGGATGGCTACCAAAAGCGCCTTATTGCAGGTCAACTTGCCAAGGGACATGTAAGCAAATATTAACATTGCTGTATGTATACTTTTGACCCTCACATTTTCAGTAGACCCATAATAAATTCATAAAAGAAGCAAACTTCATGAATGTTTTTTGTGACCAACAAGTATGTGCTCCAATCACTCTATCACCAAAAAATAAGAGTTGTAGAAATGATTGGAAACTCAAGACAGCCATGACATGATGTTCTTTACAAGTGTATGTACACTTTTGATCGTGACTGTAAATACAAATATGAAAGCAAAAAGGCACCTTGTAAAGAGAAAAAGGGGATAACTGATATCAAACACAAACTGTTGACTTAAAATTCGGGCTGCTCATGTAATTAAAATATTTAATCCCGATTAGTCGCATTTTGTTCTCAGTTAACTCAACTAATCGCGGGAAAAATCTAGTCATCATTAGTAAGTGTGCCGTAGACAGATAATTTTCTAGTTTTGATACCATGACTGGATTTAATTGACTGTTTTTAAACAATATACTTTTTAAACAGCTCAACACAAATAAGATAAACACGCTTTTAAAGAGAATTTAAAAAAGGGTGTGCAGAAAGTCTGACCAGGCATGAGAGGAAAGCAAATAGGAATAAAAAAACAAGTGTTGGATTAATAACAACTCAAATGTGTGTTTATTAGTTGTCAGTGCTATAAAGCTACACATCCACAATCCAGGTGTTACTATGTCTGTCTCTCCATTTGAAATGGCATATGTACATCGGGCCCCGAAGCACCCACAGGATCGGCGCCTATGCCCATGTGTATGACTCTTCAAGTGCTTTACCTTTTGTCCATAGCTTCTTTTCCAATTTCTAAATCCAGAAGTGATAAAGGTGAGCCGTGATTTTACAGACAATAGTGTTTGTCCTTGCAATATAAAAACACAAAACTAGCATCTGTACTGCGTCATGATGAAGTCCTTGTAGCACTTTTTGACACAACTTGAGTGTCCATGAATTTTGGGTGTGGCAAATGTCACACAATGCCACTGAACTGCACTTACTATGAACAAAAACACAATTTTTGGTGAACTCTTGTAAAATATCCACTTACTCTTTTTTTACCTGTCAGTTTGCTCCTGTTTTTCCTTCCCCTTGACTCCCTGCCTCAAGACCAGGGGTGGGCAATTAATTTTTACCGGGGGCCGCATGAGCAACCCGAGCACTGCTGGAGGGCCACACGACAATATTTCAATTAAATTTTGCTCAAATTATTTTTGATATAACGTAATATAAATAATAATAATAATTTCATGTAACAAATGGCAACTTCCTATGAGGAGTTGTATTGTACATCTATAAACAAGCTTATTGGTGTGTCTAGTGCGGGGGTTGGCAACCCGCGGCTCTCTTAACTTTATACAAAAGCAGATTGCTTTTGATGGTTTTATTTGTAACACATGTTTTGACTGAGCCTGTTACTACATTATGTACAAACCCCGTTTCCATATGAGTTGGGAAATTGTGTTAGATGTAAATATAAACGGAATACAATGATTTGCAAATCATTTTCAAGCCATATTCAGTTGAATATGCTACAAAGACAACATATTTGATGTTCAAACTCATAAACATATTTTTTTTTGCAAATAATCATTAACTTTAGAATTTGATGCCAGCAACACGTGACAAAAAAGTTGGGAAAGGTGGCAATAAATACTGATAAAGTTGAGGAATGCTCATCAAACACTTATTTGGAACATCCCACAGGTGAACAGGCAAATTGGGAACAGGTGGGTGCCATGATTGGGTATAAAAGTAGATTCCATGAAATGCTCAGTCATTCACAAACAAGGATGGGGCGCGGGTCACCACTTTGTCAACAAATGCCTGAGCAAATTGTTGAACAGTTTAAGAACAACATTTCTCAAGCAGCTATTGCAAGGAATTTAGGGATTTCACCATCTACGCTCCGTAATATCATCAAAGGGTTCAGAGAATGTGGAGAAATCACTGCACGTAAGCAGCTAAGCCCGTGACCTTCCATCCCTCAGGCTGTACTGCATCAACAAGCGACATCAGTATGTAAAGGATATCACCACATGGGCTCAGGAACACTTCAGAAACCCACTGTCAGTAAGTTGGTCGCTACATCTGTAAGTGCAAGTTAAAACTCCTATGCAAGGCGAAAACCGTTTATCAACAACACCCAGAAACGCCATCGGCTTCGCTGGGCCTGAGCTCATCTAAGATGGACTGATACAAAGTGGAAAAGTGTTCTGTGGTCTGACGAGTCCACATTTCAAATTGTTTATGGAAACTGTGGACGTCGTGTCCTCTGGACCAAAGAGGAAAAGAACCATCCGGATTGTTATAGGCGCAAAGTGTATAAGGCAGCATGTGTGATGGTATGGGGGTGTATTAGTGCCCAAGGCATGGGTAACTTACACATCTGTGAAGGCACCATTAATGCTGAAAGGTACATACAGCTTTTGGAGCAACATATGTTGCCACCCAAGCAACGTTACCATGGACGCCCCTGCTTATTTCAGCAAGACAATGCCAAGCCAGGTGTTACATCAACGTGGCTTCATAGTAAAAGAGTGCGGGTACTAGACTGGCCTGCCTGTAGTCCAGACATTGAAAATGTGTGGCACCTAAAATAGCAGAAGGGAGACCCCCGGACTGTTGAACAACTTAAGCTGTACATCAAGCAAGAATGGGAAAGAATTCCACTTCAAAAATGTGTCTCCTCAGTTCCCAAACGTTGTTAAAAGGAAAGGCCATGTAACACAGTGGTGAACATGCCCTTTCCCAACTACTTTGGCACGTGTTGCAGCCATGAAATTCTAAGTTAATTATTTTTTGCCAAAAAAAATAAAGTTTATGAGTTTGAACATCAAATATGTTGTCTTTGTACTGCATTCAACTGAATATGTCTTGAAAAGGATTTGCAAATCATTGTATTCCGTTTATATTTACATCTAACACAATTTCCCAACTCATATGGAAACGGGGTTTGTACAATCCAGCATGTACAGTATATATGACGCTGATGGAGGTTTTTTAGAGCGCTTTACAGGCAGAATAGACATGATGACTCCTGTTGCCTTCATTGTTAGCCAACTTTTGCTCGCGTTTATTTAGGAGTTCGGCTGCATACAAAAATGTTTGAAAATTACCCAAAAAGTGCGGTTGTCCTTTTAAAGTTTACACCACTTATAGGGATCGCAAATACACCAAAACAGGTAAAATATGCCCTGTTAAGTCTTCATTTACGCCCAAAATAAATACAAAAATGACCGTGAAGCCGCAATCTTTGTAGGACTACTGTATTGTGGGTGGCATTGAGAGAATTGTCTTGCCCAAGGACACAAAGGCAGTGACAAGGATGGTGGATGCCGCAATCGAGCCAGATGCTCTACCCTCTGAGCCACCCCGCCCGGAAGTGACTAATATACCGTTAGTCGGACTTAATAGTCATTACACAAATATAAAGATTTTTTTATAACAAAATGATATAAAAATATCAAAGGGTCCTTTAGTGAAAAACATTTGGACATCCTTGATTGAACTAAACCCCAATGAGGACAGGACAATAATTACAGCTATTTTTTAACCATGAATACTTATTATATATATATATAAAAAAAACGTTTGGAAAAATCAAATGAATCAATCAATCACAATTGATTTCTATATCCCTTAATCACAAGTACCTGAAAGGGCTTCACAAACCATAACGACATGGCCTGATCTCAACCCACATCATGACTCTTTGAACACATGCTCATCCATTAATAAGTATACTGCACAACACGACCAATGTGATCGCAGTTTAAGACAAAGAAGGTAAGACAAAGCTGCTCGGTGCTGACCACTGATACCGCCATCTTGTGGATTTAGTAAAACTCCAATCAACTGTTTTTTGTTGTTTTTTTAATCCCAGGTGGTTCTTTGCTTTTTGTTGACTGTAGGAGATTCAGTGGTTATTTAGAGAGATGTGGTAAATGTTTGTATTTCTAATTGCATATTTTCTGTACTTTCAGGGGACTTCTTGCCCTTCAGACTTTGCACAAATTGGAAGCCCTGACCGGCAAACCCATTTACAAACTGTTTGATTATATTTGTGGCGTCAGCACAGGTGAGTTGTTTTCCTGTCCCGCTTTGTCATGTATACACACTGCATCATGCTAGGAATGCTAATATGGACACAAATGATCCAATAAGGAAAAAGGCCTCAATCAGCACTATAAAAAATGACCACCAGGGGGAGCTCCAACTTCAACCTTTTGCAGCATTGTTAAATGACTATTTATCCGCCAGATTGGCCTTTAATCACCAACACTATGTTGTTGTGTTTATTCCTCGCGGGTCCCTCAGATCCTCATTTTCCCTGTCAGGGAATATTATCGAAAGATTATGCAATTCTTCAGGCAAACTTGAAACATTCACAATCCATCTGGGCCACATCTGCTCACTTTTTGATCACCCCCATTTCCCCCCGCCCACGTTATCTGTGCACTTGTGGTACTCTCGGGCATTGTTCATCATCAAGGGCCTTGTTCAGCCTTCCCAGTGGGCTTGTGCACCTGCCACTGCTAGATTTGTTCACACTGCAGGTGCTATCCTCGGCTTCATGCTGGGCGTGTTCCAGCTGCCGACCAGCGAGTGCGACGACCTTTACCGCAAACTGGGCTCAGACGTCTTCAAGCAGAATGTGATCGTTGGCACGGTGAAGATGGGGTGGAGCCACGCTTTCTACAACAGCGAAGCCTGGGAGAGCATCCTCAGGTCAGTGCCGCTGTTAATGTTGAAATGGAATTCTGTGGCTTAACAGTGAGCCTGTTTGATTGTATTTGTCACATCATCGTTGGAAGGAAATTATTTCTGACGCACGTAACATTTGGAAAGCCCTAAATGAGATCAAATGTACTGAAAATGGACTCTTCTTCTGTCACAGAGAAAAAATGGGCTCACACATTCTTGTGGAAACTTCCAGAAACCCGGAATGTCCTAAAGTGAGTTGAATCCATAGGATTAAATATCTACATTTTGTAGGGGTGTAACGATACACAAACATTTCGGTTCGGTACGTACCTCGGTTTAGAGGTCACGGTTCGGTTCATTTTCGGTACAGTAAGAAAACAACAAAATATACATTTTTGGGTTATTTATTTAGCAAATTTGCAAAATCTTCCACCAAAAATATTTTTCTTAGTGTAATATTTGATGTGAAGTAATGGGAACCTTGGATAGGTCAATAATTCATAATAACATTGATTTTGATTCAATATTATGTTTTGAGCAATGACAGTTTGAAAGAAAAAAAAACAGCTTTGTTTTATTAGTCAACATTGCAACTTTTTCTAAGTTACATTTAACCTTTAAGCTTTTTTATTTCACTTTGATTATGTTTTTGTTTATTTTAATAGTATTTTTAGAATGTGCCGTGGGCCTTTAAAACATTAGCTGTGGGCCGCAAATGGCCTCCGGGGCACACTTTTGACACCCCTGCTATAGATAATAAAAAATTAAATATGATAAATCTATGGATAAAAAGCAGAGCCTGGCGACGCATGCGCGTTTATCATAACTCTCTCTCTCTCTCTCTCTGTCTCTGCCCCTCCCTCACCAATGTTTTGTTTTTAACCCCTTCTTAACCCTGAACGTACATTGAAAATACACGCAACCCTAAATCAAAATGCCGGACATTTGAGGCATTTAAGAAACTCCGCCCTGACAGCTCCGCAAAAGAGGACATGTCCGGTGAAAAGAGGACGTATGGTCAGTCTATCCTAGCCCGTTAGCTGCTAGCATGCCGGGTGTTGTGCATTGTTTACACAACGTGCGTTACGCTACTTAATATGTCCGTGTGGAAACTCGTTCGGTACACCTCCGAACCGAGACCCCCGTACCGAAACGGTTCAATACAAATACACGTAGCGTTACACCCCTATAAGCTAGACTTCAAGAATGATTGTGTCGCTAAAACAGTTACCAGTCCACTTCGACTTATTGACAGCATACCTCCATTCCGGACAGTTGACAATGAATAGGTTAGTGTTTTTTGTGCCTACTATTGTTTCTGTTTGATCAAATCCCTTGTAGCATTCTACACAAACAAAATAATACAACTATTGGTGCTGATATGGTATCGAATTAAAATGGGTAGCAGCCAATACTCAAGAGGTGGACACCCCTATTGGAGACTTGAAAGATTCTTTAGTGTCATTGTACCATACGTGACATGCTGCCTGACAATCACTGTGTTGACGTGCAGGTGGCAGCAGTGAGCACCATCGTGAACAGGGGCACGCCACTCAAGGCCTACGTGTTCAGGAACTACAACCTGCTGCCAGGGGTGCGCTCCCACTACCTGGGGGGCAGCCAGCACCAGCTCTGGCAGGCTATCCGCGCCACATCCGCGGCCCCCGGCTATTTCCAGGAATTCCTCTTGGGGAGTGACCTTCATCAGGTAAGTTTTCCAACCAGAATGAGACGATTCATTCTTAGTTTCCACCTCGTGTTGTTGTTAATAAAAGTGCAACAATTGTTAGACAAATGGGAACAAAAGGTACTTGCGTGACATGCTGTAAGGAGTGAGCTTCACTTCCTGCCTGTCATTCTTGGTTTCCTTTTGCTGGAAGAAAGGCACTTAAGTCCATCTTTGCTGGGCAACCATGCATTAGCCATCATAACAAAACACCATTGGACAGATCAATAACCTGATGCTACTCTTTACTGCCTGAGTAAGCGCTCAGTCTGCAAACTACATGGGTCAGACGCCCGAGTAAAAGCATCTACTTTTCATGGTGTCAACATCTCCTGGAGTTGGAGCACACACTCACTCTCATGTTCATAGTGCTAGTCAATGGGAGGAAACAGAAGACTGGGCCTTGATGTTGGGGGAGATTTCCCCCCCGCCTGTTGCCTGGCAGGTGGAAACCGACTGCAAGATGCCCACACCCACGTTTGACTGCTTCACCTGTCTCACTGGGACGATAAGACTAACAGTCTAATTATGAAAGGGTCTCTTTCACACTCTGGATATTTATTGAGCATCCTGGACTTGACACTGCTTTCTTTAGTCAGACTTTGTAAGCGGAATAAGGCTTTTAGGTCGTTTTACTCTGCCAATCTACTTTTTACCCAACTAATTGTTTTACAGCATTTATAACTCATTTTGTAAGATGGAAGAACAGCACAGTCACATTTATGGTGTTGAAGTGTTTCACCAACCCAAATCCTTACTTCATTATCATACATACAATATTTTTATTGGCAGCTGGTCTCGTACCGCTGAGCTTCTGGTCCCCAAAACATGTCCTTGTGGCCCAAATTAAATGCTCTCATGCTACTTTATTAAATACAGTCATCATTACAATAATAAAGTCATACATTAAAACAAAATGCAGCAAATATCGTCTCTACGACAGAAGCACTCTTCTGTTTTTAAAGACCTAGTGTCAAAGTCAAAGATCATCTATATCAGTGGTCCCCAACCATCCGGTCCGGAGCGGGACGCATTTGCTACCGGGCCGCAGAGAAACATTAAATCATTTGTAAAAGACTGCATTTTCTCCGACTTAACTTTCGCCTGTCCCACTAGACCAGGGGTCGGCAACCCAAAATGTTGAAAGAGCCATATTGGACCAAAAATACACACAAAAAATTATTCTGGAGACGCAAAAAAATAAAAGCCTTGTATAATTCTTATGGTGAAGGCAACACATGGTGTATGTTTTTAAATGAGCTATTAACTATCAAAATGACTATTTTTCACAGGCTGATGCAAATCTTTGTTGATAGAAATGTTGAAATGTAATATTTATTCTACTAATTTTTGTAACATTGGAAAACATTAGTAAAACGGAGGCTTCTCTGAGGGTGAGATCACTCCTGGAAATGTCTGGCTTAGACAAAGGTATAGATGTGTTTGTCTAAGTTAAAGGAAACGGCAGGCCGTCTTCTTCTAATGGATTTATTACTATCTTTGGCAAGCTAGGTAATGTTTGCTGTGGTCTATAATGACATGTCACACAAACAACTATCAGACATGCAGCCAATATTACATACAGGTACTTTAATCTTTAATCTTAAAAGATAATGAGTCATGAGACATGCAAATATAAATTAAATACAGTGAGGACATAAGTAAAGGAAATTAAATGAGCTCAAATATACCTACAAATGAGGCATAATGATGCAATATGTACATGCAGCTAGCCTAAATAGCATGTTAGCATTGATTAGCTTGCAGTCATGCAGTGAGCAAATATGTCTGATTAGCACTCCACACTAGTCGATAACATCAAAAAAAGCTCATGTTTGTGCATTCATGCACAGCATGAAACGTTTGTTGGACAAAATGAGACAAAGAAGGAGTGGCATAAAACACGTCTTACTGTAGCAGCGTCTGAGAAAGTTGTAAATGTAAAAAAAAAAATTACGGTGCGTTCAAGGACCACAGAAATTAGTAGGGCAAAACGGCTCTCATCAAATCCTCTCATCGGTGAAGCATGTTTAATATAAACAGAGTGATTTCTAACAATTAGGAAGGTTTGTGTCATGTTTGCTGTCTTACAGAAACAATATTAAAACTAAAATTATATTTTTTTCCACCATCTTTTCCATTTTCTTACATTTTTGAAAAAGCTCTAGGAAGCCACTAGGGCGGCGCTAAAGAGCCGCATGCGGCTCGAGAGCCATGGGTTGGGTTTTTTTTTTTTTTTTTTTTTTTTTTTTGTCATAAAGAAATACAATCATGTGTGCTTATATCCCTGCAGACTGTATTGATCTATATTGATATATAATGTATATATTGTGTTTTTTATGTTGATTTAATTAAACAATTAAAAAAAAAAACCAAATAAATGTATTTATTTATTTTATGTATTTTTTATTTCTTGTGCGGCCCGGTACCAATCGGTAGTGGTTGGGGACCACTGCTCTATATCAGTGGTGCCCAACCACCGGGCCGCGGTACCGGGCCGCACAAGAAATAAAAAATTTTAAAAAAAAGGAATTAAATCAACATAAAAAACACAATACATACAAATTGTCCGTGGGACAAATTTTCAAGCGTTGACCGGTCCGCAGCTACAAAAAGGTTGGGGACCACTGCTCTATATGACACTGTCCTATTTGTGCCCACAAGTCAAATATCCTCTATATCAAAGAAAGACATTTGTTTGAAATTGTTATCCTTTTTATTTCTGAGTATCTTATTTTGAAAGAACCCCCACTTTTTATGCCTAGTTTCCCCCTTGAGTCATATTGCTTAAAGGCCTACTGAAATTAATTTTTTTTATTTAAACGGGGATAGCAGATCTATTCTATGTGTCATACTTGATCATTTCGCGATATTGCCATATTTTTGCTGAAAGGATTTAGTATAGAACAACGACGATAAAGATTGCAACTTTTGGTATCTGATAAAAAAAAAGGCTTGCACCTACCGGAAGTAGCGTGACGTAGTCAGTTGAACATATACGCAAAGTTCCCTATTGTTTACAATGATGGCCGCATGAAGTGAGAGAGATTCGGACCGAGAAAGCGACAATTTCCCCATTAATTTGAGCGAGGATGAAAGATTTGTGGATGAGTAAAGTGCAAGTGAAGGACTAGTGGGGAGTTGAAGCTATTCAGATAGGGAAGATGCTGTGAGAGCCGGGGGTGACCTGATATTCAGCTGGGAATGACTACAACAGTAAATAAACACAAGACATATATATACTCTATTAGCCACAACACAACCAGGCTTATATTTAATATGCCACAAATTAATCCTGCATAAAAACACCTGCGTGTTTGTTATGCTAGCTCCTAGCTCCTCTGCTAGCTCCTAGCTCCATAGAACACGCCAATACAATTCAAACACCTGATCAACACACACAATCACTCAGCCCAAAAGACCGTTTACCTAACCCAAGGTTCATAAAGCTTATATATTTTTAAAAAGTTACGTACGTGACGCGCACATACGGTCAAGTTATCGAATGTTTAGCAGCCAAGGCTGCATACTCACGGTACCTGATATTCAGCTGGGAATGACTACAACAGTAAATAAACACAAGACATATATATACTCTATTAGCCACAACACAACCAGGCTTATATTTAATATGCCACAAATTAATCCTGCATAATAACACCTGCGTGTTTGTTATGCTAGCTCCTAGCTCCTCTGCTAGCTCCTAGCTCCATAGAACACGCCAATACAATTCAAACACCCGATCAACACACACAATCACTCAGCCCAAAAGACCGTTCACCTAACCCAAGGTTCATAAAGCTTATATATTTTTAAAAAGTTACGTACGTGACGCGCACTTACGGTACGGTACGTGTTATGCTAGCTCCTAGCTCCTCTGCTAGCTCCTAGCTCCATAGAACACGCCAATACAATTCAAACACATGATCAACACACACAATCACTCAGCCCAAAAGACCGTTCACCTAACCCAAGGTTCATAAAGCTTATATATTTTTAAAAAGTTACGTACATACGCAAAAAAAAGCCAAAGCTGCATACTCACAGTAGCACGTCTGCGTCTTTGTCATCCAAATCAAAGTAATCCTGGTAAGAGTCTGTGTTGTCCCAGTTCTCTACAGGCGTCTGTGTATCCAAATCAAAAGTCCTCCTGGTTAGAGTCTCTGTTATCCGAGTTCTTCCATCTTGACTGCATCTTTCGGGAATGTAAACAAAGAAGCGCCGGCTGTGTACTGTTGTGGCTGACTACGTTCGAAAAATACGTCCATTTCGCACCGACAACTTTCTTCTTTGCTTGCTTGGCTTCCTTCTCCATAATGCAATGAACATGATTGAAACAGATTCACGAACACAGATGTCCAGAATACTGTGGAATTATGAAATGAAAACAGAGCGTTTTCGTATCGGCTTCAATGTGGAAGGCATACCCGTGTTCGTCGGGCTACGTCACGCGCATACGTCATCCTCAGAGGCGTTTCGAACCGGAAGTTTAGCGGCAAATTTAAAATGTCACTTTATAAGTTAACCCGGCCGTATTGGCATGTGTTATAATGTTAAGATTTCATCATTGATATATAAACTATCAGACTGCGTGGTCGGTAGTAGTGGGTTTCAGTAGGCCTTTAATTATATTAGTGCCACTACCTTGGGGAAGTCTTCAAGGTTAACTATTAGTCACATCATTGACCATCTTGAGGACATGTCATCTTTGAATAGTCATGCCGTTGAACGTCTATGATGTCAGCATTCCTGCCTGACAAGAGAGTCATCTCACTCTCTTCCACCCACACCCACGGAGTTTTCCACTTAATTCAGGACCCAAACAATCCCCCTTTTGTTTGGTCCAAAGGGTTTCCACACCATGCATGCTGGAATGTGGCCTTCCAAGAAAGTTATGATTGTTTTGGTGATGTCCCTGCAGGACCATCTCTTTGTTCCAGAGATTATGATTGAAATATAGTGAATCTAGAACTTGAGAGCAGCTTTTTTTCTTTTAATCATCCGCTCCTCACACTTGCTATAATGGCCACGTAGAAGATGTCTTAGTGAGTTGGAACAAGGGGATGAAGAGGAGGAGGAGGAGGAGGGGGACGCATGTTCCACATTAAAGCATTCTCAATTATCCCTTTGCTTAACGACATAGGCCAGGATGACTTGAGACGTTTGACAATGGATGTATGGAATGACGAGGAGGGGCCTTGTTGCCATGGTGTTTCCTGAGGGGATAGGGTGGAATGGGAGCGTGGATTTGTGCCCACCTTTTAAACATAGGATTGTTGGAGCACCACCCTCAGCGAGCGCCAATGGTGCTCAGTCTGCTTGTGAATCATGCTCTTCTAAAGGTTTGGCCCATTAGTGAGTCACATTACTGAAACCAAGGCCACTCTGAGAATACCTGCTGAATCAGCCTTTTGATGAAGCCAGAAGAGTGGGAGAGGCCATACGTCTGAGCTTGAAGCCACTTCTGGCCTCTCTGGCGTTAAACACCGCTGCGAGATTGTTTCGCCATGGAGGCTCGCTCATTTACTGGCTGCTGCTTTGTTCACGGTCTCACATTTCAGCACGTTTTTATGGCCGTGCATCTTCTCAAGAGGGAATACTAAACTTGGATACACTTTCAAGTAGTCAGTAAGTCTTCACTGCATTACAAGCTGAACACTATCAACTATGGTTGCACAATATAGAGGATATATATACAGACCCTTTACAAAACATGAGCATGTCATGGAAAAGTGTATTTCCTAGGGGTGTAACGGTACGTGTATTTGTATTGAACCGTTTCGGTACGGGGGTTTCGGTTCGGTTCGGAGGTCTACCGAACGAGTTTCCACACGGACATATTAAGTAGCCGCCTAAGCTAACGTCTTAACAAGCTGCTCCGCTTCCTTCTGCCTCTGTCTCTGTCAGGACTCTACACAGCACCCAGCATTGTCCCACCCACACAACCATCTGATTGGTTACAAACAGAGCGGTAACAGCCAATCAGCAGTGCGTATTCAGAGCGCATGGAGTCAGTGCTTCTGCGGTGGGGTTAGCAGATAGTCATGGCAACTTTATTTATATAGCACGTTTACGACAACTTTTAAATTGAACCAAAGTGCTTTACAGGTTAAAAAAGCATAGAGCAAAAAAACAAAAACAAGGAACGTGTATTGAACCGTTGAGCTGAACAAGATAGTGCAAAAACAATACGGTAAAAGAGGTCAAATAAAAAGTTAAAATTTGCTTAATGAAAATAAATATAATAATAATAAAAGTGCGACAAATTGAAAAATAAAACTAAAGCGAAGGGGGTGGGGGGGCGACTAGAAATGGTGGCCAAGTGGGCGGACTCAGCTCAGGTCAAAGACCAGCGAGAAGAGGTAGGTCTTAAGAAGGGTTTTGAAGACCCCCAGGCTCTGGGCTGACCTAATGTGGAGGGGAAGGCTGTTCCAGAGCTTAGGGGCGGCAACGGAAAAGGCTCTGCCCCCTCTGGTCTTTAGCCTGGATCTGGGGACCGCCAACAGCATTTGGTCAGCTGACCTTAGGGCTCTAGACGTGGTATGATGATGCAGGAGCTCGGTCACGTATTGTGGGGCCAGACCATTTAGGGATTTAAAAACAAAAGTAATTTAAAATAAATGCGGTGACGGACAGGGAGCCAGTGGAGTGAGGCCAGGACTGGGGTGATGTGCTCGTGTTTTTTGGTACTGGTGAGGAGACGGGCAGCCGCGTTTTGCACAAACTGTAAACGGCGGAGATAGGTGTTTAGCAGGTAAGCATCAGGCAGCGGACTCTCCCCAAATGATAATAAACACCTCCCAGTCAACTACTAGTAACATCACTATGAGCCCGTTGACCTTCTAGAAACAAACGGCAGCTCAGCTCGCTCGCAGTCCTGGCTTTAGGTGAAGGCTAATTCGCTTTTAGCGTAACGTTAGCTCATTTTCCTGTGTGTGTGTGTGTGTGTGCGTGTGTGTGCGTGTGTTACGGACAGCAAAGCCCTGTCTGTCTGTTATTTCACTTTACCTTT
This sequence comes from Entelurus aequoreus, assembly GCF_033978785.1. NCBI lineage: Eukaryota > Metazoa > Chordata > Actinopteri > Syngnathiformes > Syngnathidae > Entelurus > Entelurus aequoreus. Next base: position 62,200,599 of record NC_084740.1, read on the forward strand.
TTCTGTGTTGATTGAGCTGTGTTGAAGCAGCAAAAAAGGACATTACCGTATTTTCCGGATTAAAAGTCGCAGTTTTTTTCATAGTTTGGCCGGGGGTGCGACATATACTCCGGAGCGACTTATGTGTGAAACTATTAACACATTACCGTAAAATATCAAATAATATTATTTATCTCATTCGCGTAAGAGACGAAGCAAATGTCCGCAATCGTCACACACACGTCAGCAATCGTCACACACGTCAACCAATAAGAATTCGGCGGGGGCGGGTCATGGCAGAAGTGCATTGTGGGTCATGGGAGGCTAACTGCTGCTACATCCGTAGCTATTAAAATTGATTATTTCAACATTGGCGTTAACTTATAAAAACTGAGAAGGGCTGAACTAAAATGGCACTGAAAAGGAAATCATATACTGCAGATTACAAGCCGGACGTAGTGAAATATGCAGCAGAGAACGGTGATCGAGCAGCAGAAAGAAAGGAAACGGCGCATACCAGAGGCGACACCGGGGAGGAAGATTTCCTCGGATTTAGCAATCGGGAGTGACACATTGTTTGGTAAACGTATAGCATGTTCTATATTTTATAGTTATTTGAATGACTCTTACCATAATATGTTACGTTAACATACCAGTTGGTTATTTATGCCTCATATAACGTACACTTATTCAGCCTGTTGTTCACTATTCTTTAGACATTTTAAATTGCCTTTCAAATGTCTATTCTTGCTGTTGGCTTTTATCAAATACATTTCCCCCAAAAATGCGACTTATACTCCAGTGCGACTTATATATGTTTTTTTCCTTCTTTATTGTGCATTTTCGGCCGGTGCGACTTATACTCCGGAGCGACTTATACACCGAAAAATACGGTATGTTAAATGAAGAGTTTCTGTCTCCGATAGTTGTTATAATGTAAGTGCATCATTAAGCCTACATGAACTCCATGGTGTTCAGGAATGAATAGTCTCTCCTATTGCTATTGTACTATTTTTTCAGCTATAGTTCCATGAATCATTAGTAATGCAGCAGCCTAGTTTTGAATGGCAGGGTCCCTGCTATCACATGTTGATAATAATATAACATTTACATAATAAAAATCAATTACAGGCTTCCCAAATGCTGTAATAAATTAAGCATGATGAGTTGACTTGAAACTGTTTAATGTTGCACTTTTTATATGTAGAAGAAAAGTTTTGTCATTTTATTTAATGTGAGCAACAACTTGAGGCAGTTTAATGTTGATTAACGTGGGCAGAATTATTATAGTGTTGCCAATGTTAAAAGGATAAAGCCATTGTTTACAAATTTGGTAAATAAATAACCAAAAAATGTATATTTTGTTGTTTTCTTACTGTACCAAAAATAAACCGAACCGTGACCTCTAAACCGAGGTACGTACTGAACCAACATTTTTGTGTACCATTACACCCCTAATATACTGTAAAAAAATTTGACAGGTCATAAATGTTTGAAAGTGAGTGTCACCCCAGATCCCACCTCACTCCTACCCACTTCTCTAAAGTGGGCTGGCTCAAGGTGGAGGACAGAGTTAAACAACTTGCACTGAGCCTAGTCTATAAAATCCGCTACACCTCCCTGATACCGAAGTACATGTCAAACTACTTCCTTAACGTAAATGACCGCCATAACCACAACACCAGGGGGTGCTCCACTAACCACGTTAAACCCAGATTCCGAACTAACAAAGGTTTTAACTCATTCTCTTTCTATGCCACATCAATGTGGAATGCGCTCCCAACAGGTATAAAAGAAAGGGCATCTCTATCCTCCTTCAAAACCGCTATAAAAGTTCACCTCCAGGCAGCTACAACCCTAAACTAACACCCTCCCCGGATTGCTAATAATCAAATGTAAACAATCAAATGCAGATTCTTTTTCTTATGCCTTCTGATCTCTCTCTCTCTCTCTCTCTCTCTCTCTCTCTCTCTCTCTCTATGTCCACTACTTGATGTCCATATCCCCACCCCCCCCACCCCACCCCCCCTCCACACTCCTGATTGTAAATAATGTAAATAATTCAATGTGATTATCTTGTGTGATGACTGTATTATGATGATAGTATATATGATAGTATATATCTGTATCATGAATCAATTTAAGTGGACCCCGACTTAAACAAGTTGAAAAACTTATTCGGGTGTTACCATTTAGTGGTCAATTGTACGGAATATGTACTTCACTGTGCAACCTACTAATAAAAGTCTCAATCAATCAAAAAAAAACACACCTACTAAACTCAAAGCACCTGCACAGGTGTCATTAAATTGCTTGACTTTGGTTCAATCAATCAATCAATCAATGTTTATTTATATAGCCCTAAATCACAAGTGTCTCAAAGGGCTGCACAAGCCACAACGACATCCTCGGTACAGAGCCCACAAGTGTCTCAGTTAGGATCAATATGGGGAAGACTTGACAAGTGGCCAGAAGACCACCATTGACACCCTCCATAGGATGTAAAGTTCCTAGCTAAGGAGGTTCACAGAGTGCTGTGTCCAAGCATATCAATGGGAAGTTAGTGGAAGGGCAAAACGTGGCAGGAGAAGATGCACCAGCAGAAGTGCTGACTGTGAGCTCCTGCTGATGATCAAACAGTGAAGATTCATGAAGCTGGCAGAGAACCAGAAAGAGTGCGGGAGTCACAGCTTCAAAAAGCACCACATTCAGACCATATATTGATTGATTTGATGTCATCCTCTTTTCTTTTCTTTTCTGCAAAAACTGAGAAGTAAATGATGATTTCTTCACAGCATTCTAATTTTTTGAAGTCCAGTTTTCGTGGCTTTTATGAGCTAGAAGCCCAAATGATGTACAAACCCCGTTTCCATATGAGTTGGGAAATGGTGTTAGATGTAAATATAAACGGAATACAATGATTTGCAAATCATTTTCAAGCCATATTCAGTTGAATATGCTACAAAGACAACATATTTGACGTTCAAACTCATAAACTTTATTTTTTTTTTGCAAATAATCATTAACTTTAGAATTTGATGCCAGCAATTATTATTATATTTACATCTAACACAATTTCCCAAATCATATGGAAACGGGGTTTGTACAAATTAACAACTAAATACTTGAAATTGTTGAAGTTGTGGGCCTTGAATCTATAATCTATGCAAGTTTAACGTTTTGAATGGAATTATGGAAATAAATACACTTTTCCATGATATTCTCATTTTCTGGAAAGGCCCCGCCTACCGCCCGAATGCAGCTGAGATTGGCTCCAGCACCCCCCGCGCCCCCGAAAAGGACAAGCTGTAGAAAATGGATGGAGGGTCTACAATTTATATATATTTGGCCAACGATAGAGGTTTTAGAGTATCTATATTTAAAACACTTCCTTGTGGTCTACATAACATGAAATGGTGGTTCTAGGGTGAAACATTTGCATAGATTTTGTTTTACAGACCTATTTTCAAGCCACTTTTTTGCTTCCTTTCCAAACAAGTCATTTTGAGTTGTTAATAAAATGAACCCTCGCCACGTGCCCTGACGCTGACTGAGCCTTTGTCACCGTTTTGTAGTTTTTAGCTCTCTGGCTTTTGCCGTGCACTATGGACATCGGTGACCACCATGTGTTTTGAGTGACTTTCACCACAACACAGGGTCCCAGATGATATATAGTGGCCTCGACGTCACTTCCATAAAGTGAAACCAAAGAAGTTGACCGGGAGGAAGTGGCTACTACTACAAAATAAAGTAAAAGTGTCAACACCTTGAAAATGAGTGTTTTTTATGTGAAAGTAGAGTGAAGTAATACAAAGTATGAATGGATGTATATAGTGTCATATATTTGTTTTTATGTCTGTTAAGTAGAGGAGACACGGACATCAGCAACATTAGATTTATTTTTACACTCGCATGTAAACAAATGTGTCACAGCCTCAATTCTGCTCTTTCAACAATCTATTTCTTCTCAATCTAAATATATAGAGATGTCCGATAATATCGGCCGATAAATGCTTTAAAATGTAATATCGGAAATTTTTGTTATCGTTTTTTTTATTATCGGTATCAGTTTTTTTTGGTTTTTTTTATTAAATCAACATAAAAAACACAAGATACACTTACAATTAGTGCACCAAGCCAAAAAACCTCCCTCCCCCATTTACACTCATTCACACAAAAGGGTTGTTTCTTTCTGTTATTAATATTCTGCTTCCTACATTATATATCAATATATATCAATACAGTCTGCAAGGGATACAGTCCGTAAGCACACATGATTGTGCGTGCTGCTGCTCCACTAATAGTACTAACCTTTAACACTTCATTTGACTCATTTTCATTAATTACTAGTTTCTATGTAACTGTTTTTATATTGTTTTACTTTCTTTTTTATTCAAAACATTTTTTTAATGTATTTATCTTATTTTATTTTATGAATTTTTTTAAAAGGACCTTATCTTCACCATACCTGGTTGTCCATATTAGGCATAATAATGTGTTAATTCCACGACTGTATATATCGGTATCGGTTGATATCGGTATCGGTAATTAAGAGTTGGACAATATCGGAATATTGGATATCGGCAAAAAGCCATTATCGGACATCCCTATAAATATATATTCATATATTACATATAAACTATTTGTGCACTAAAATATATATTCATATATTACATATAGACTATTATTTGTACACTAAAATATATATTCATATATTACATATAGACTATTATTTGTGCACTAAAATATATATTCATATATTACATATAGACTATTATTTGTGCACTAAAATATATATTCATATATTACATATAGACTATTATTTGTGCACTATTGACAAGTGATGCAGTGAAAATGTGGTGGTGTTAAATAAAAAGCCAAAGAGGATGTGATGAACTATATATTTGGTGTGCAGTGTAAACGGGGGCCTTTCAGTGGATTGTAAATCAATACTGCGATACAAGCTGTACATGGACTACTTTAAACATGACTTGCTATTGTATTCCCCGTTGAGACGATATGATTGTTGTTGATGTGAGATGTTATGGATTGTGCACTTGATTGTTCCTCACACATGCTGTAGCCCCAGGAGATAAACACAGCCTCCTACTTTCAGTTTGTATTAATATGCAGGTGTGTCTTCGGCCTCATCTCCTTGCTTGCAGCAGGGAAATTAGAATGAGATTGCCTAGGAGATGACCCAGCAGACGATGGAAATCAAAAGTGATGTTTAGTGCTGCCAAGTCAACTGATATGTACGTGCAACCTCAAGGGAATCCAGTTTGAGTCAATATAATCACGGCGGACGTGTGCGCCGTTTTATATCCGTTACATTTTGGGGCCGCCAGACGTTGATGAATGGTAGCAATAGCGGTTCTACATGTGTGGTCGTGTTTGTGTGGGAAAAGTGAACCATACACCGTAAATCTCCATTGCTTTTGCTGCCTGAGGCTTCTGTGCCCCTCCACATTGACGAGTCCCGCCTCTTTTGTCACGTGAGGGACACCATTTGACCCTTGGAGGGCCAAAAGGAAAGGAGGACTGTTTGTTGCCATCACATAAGTTGCCGTGAAGACCTCTGACCCTGACAACATAACACAGGTGGTGTCGTTTGGATGCTATGTTGGATTGAGCTCTTTAAATGATAACCATAACAGATGTGAGCACAATTATTTCCTTTTATGAAATGAATGGCCATCTCGGGAGGCCTGGTCAGGCATTCCAAACTCCTGAATACTTGACAGAGGCTGCTACTAAATCAGTGTTGAGTCCGGCCTTGACAGCACAGCCCGAGGCCCACAGTAATGACCACAGCTGTGATTTGAATAGATGCATGGCTCAAAGGCGCCGCTCATTTATCATATGTTTTATTTGATTGATCCCCAAGGGGACATTCTGAGGATCATGCCCAACTGAGGAAATAGCATTGTCGAAGTGCTGGGACTTTTTGATTGAAGGTCCTCTCGGTGCTTCATATTGAGATACTATTAGGTCTTGCCCACAGGAGGCAGAGAGATAGCCAACTGCAAAGCCTTAAAGAAGACGCTGCAGAGTGCAGCTAATGGCGTCTGACGTACAAATGGACTTTTACTGATCTCCATGATAACGCCGCCTTTTTTTTGATTGATTGAAGCTTTTATTAGTAGATTGCACAGTACAGTATATATTCCGTACAATTGACCACTAAATGGTAACACCCCAATAAGTTTTTTAACTTTTTAAGTCGGGGTCCACGCTAATCAATTCATGGTATTTTCTTTTGAGATCCACCCAAAGCACTGCAGGGCAGATTCAGGTAGCGCTGAGTCTCACAAAAGACTTAAAGCTCTTCCAAAAACAATTTGAAATGTGGACTCGTCAGACCACAGAACACTTTTCCACTTTGTATCAGTCCATCTTGGATGAGATCGGGCCCAGCAAAGCTGGCGGCGTTTCCGGGTGTTGTTGATAAATGGCTTTGGCTTTGCACAGTAGAGTTTTAACTTGCACTTACAGATGTAGCGACCAACTGTAGTTACTGACAGTGGTTTTCTGAAGTGTTCCTGAGCCCATGTGGTGATATCCTTTACACACAGATGTCGCTTTTTGATGCAGTACCGCCTGAGGGATCCAAGGTCCGTAATATAATGGCTTACGTGCAGTGATTTCTCCAGAATCGCTGAACCTTTTGATGATATTACGGAGCGTAGATGATGAAATCCTTAAATTCCTTGCAATAGCTGCTTGAGAAATGTTGTTCTTAAAATGTTGGACAATTTGCTCAGGCATTTGTTGACAAAGTGGTGACCCTCGCCCCATCCTTCTTTGTGAATGACTGAGCATTTCATGGAAGCTGCTTTTATACCCAATCTTGGCACCCACCTGTTCCCAATTAGCCTGTTCACCTGTGGGATGTTCCAAATAAGCGTTTGATGAGCATTCCTCAACTTTTTCAGTCTTTTTTGCCACTTGTGCTAGCTTTTTTGAAACATGTTGCAGGCATCAAATTCCAAATGAGCTAATATTTGCAAAAATTAACAATGTTTAATGCCCAATCATGGCACCCACCTGTTCCCAATTAGCCTGTTCACCTGTGGGATGTTCCAAGTAAGCATTTGATGAGCATTCCTCAACTTTATCAGTCTTTTTTGCCACTGGTGCCAGCTTTTTTGAGACATGTTGCAGGCATCAAATTCCGAATGAGCTGATATTTGCAAAAAATAACAATGTTTAATGCCCAATCATGGCACCCACCTGTTCCCAATTAGCCTGTTCACCTGTGGGATGTTCCAAGTAAGTGTTTGATGAGCATTCCTCAACTTTTTCAGTCTTTTTTGCCACTGGTGCCAGCTTTTTTGAGACATGTTGCAGGCATCAAATTCCAAATGAGCTAATATTTGCAAAAGATAACAATGTTTAATGCCCAATCATGGCACCTACCTGTTCCCAATTAGCCTGTTCACCTGTGGGATGTTCCAAGTAAGTCTTTTTTGCCACTGGTGCCAGCTTTTTCGAGACATGTTGCAGGCATCAAATTCCTAATGAGCTAATATTTGCAAAAATTAACAATGTTTACCAGTGTGAACATTAAGTATCTTGTCTTTGCAGTCTATTCAATTGAATATAAGTTAAAAATGATTTGCAAATCATTGTATTCTCTTTTTATTTATCATTTACACAATGTGACAACTTCACTGCTTTTGGGGTTTGTATACCAAAGTTTAGTAGGCCACAGTATTAATTTTCTTAAATGTGAGGGGTGTGTTCCCTTAGTTGGAAAAGACCTTATTAGTCCAAAAATGAGTTTTATGATGAATTGGCTTATGAGTGGCAGGTTAGAAAAGACCTATATGGAAGAGCTTTGCCCCTCAAACATTGGCAGGAAATTGACATTTGGCAACTACCCATTTTTGACAATTGCGTACTCTCCCTAAAACATCTGTGTGCTTCCTTGCGCTAGCTTAGTCCTTTTTGTGTTTGACAGACTTTGCATGGAAATCAAGCCTTTTGAACGCAAAGGCCATTTCTCCTAATTAGACTGTTGTGTGTAGTTAGCCTGTCTTTCAGTGAGAAGGTGGCTGCCAGCCATGAAGTGCATCCCAGCATCTGTCTCGCTCACCTTCTCAATAAGCTGTTGTTTGCTCACCACCGCTGCAGAGAAAGGTATGATAGACTGGCTGATACCTGGGATGACGTTAGCACACGCCAGTCCCAGAGAGAAGGACTTTTTCAGCACTTTCCTAATGACAGGCCCGCGACTGGGTTCACTGAGCAGGTGGACTTGCAGCATTGTACACTTGACTTCTAATGATATAATTGCTCTCTCCCACTGTGCTGGTGAAACGTGCCTCGAGCTACCAGCACAAAGAACCCTTAACTGGCCAGTGGTGCAGTGAAGGCCACAGTGTTCAGAATGTCAAGTGTTTGCTGGATTCTGACTGCTTTTAAGGATCATCTCCAATGCATTTTCTCTCTTGTCTGGGATGAAGCTTTTGATGTGCCAGGGTGCATAAGGTCTATCCTATCTCTATGTTTTGCAGCTTTTTTGTCATTGCCTTCTGAAATGTTATCCATTTTCTTTTTAGCTCGTGCTTTTTCTGACCTACACCATCAGTCCTTTAATACAGAAATGGCTGCATCAGAGATTTAACAGAAGATCTTGCACCTTTTCCTTTCATAGATGAACATTTGATGTGTGTTAATTAGGGGTGTAACGGTCCGCAAAAATTTCGGTTCAGTACGTACCTCGGTTTAGAGGTCACGGTTCGGTTAATTTTCGGTACAGTAAGAAAGCAACAAAATGTAAATTTTTGGGTTATTTATTTACCAAATGTGTAAACAATGGCATAACATACATATACACACAGGGTCCATTGCCAGGGTTCATGTGGTCAACATATATACAATAAAAACTAAATAAGATAAGGTTCAGAATGGTTTCTTAACAAAACCTTTCTACATATGAAGTGCTTTTTTTGATTGATTGATTGATTGAGACTTTTATTAGTAGGTTGCACAGTACAGTACATATTCCGTACAATTGACCACTAAATGGTAACACCCCAATAAGTTTTTCAACTTGTTTAAGTCGGGGTCCACGTTAATCAACATTAAACTGCCTCAAGTTGTTGCTCGGATTAAATAAAATGACAAAACTTTTCTTCTACATATAAAAAGTGCAACATTAAACAGTTTCAAGTCAACTCAGCCTCAGATTAACATATGGGCTCATTTTTCTTCCACCATAGAAGTGGCTCAAAATCTAGTTCTTAATGCAACATGGTCTTAAATGTGCTGCTATAAAAACATTTGTTATTGCTTTAGCCCTGCCTGACTCGCCGAGGAGAGGCTGCTTGAATGCGGTGGTGACGCTTCAAATGGGTTAGCATGTTTGACGTGTTGTCAGAAGCAGCTGCTGAACAATGTCGGCAAACCTCCGTCCTCCATTGTTGTATCACACAGCCAAAGTGTTCCCAAACGGGAGATCTTAACGAGGCAGGAGGGTCTTCCAGCTCTGGCTTTTACATGTTGTAGTAGCCCGGTCGCTGCTAGCATGCCGTGTGTTGTGCCTCGGTGTGCATTGTTTACACAACGTGCGGTACGCTACTTATTATGTCCGTGTGGAAACTCGTTCGGTACACCACCGAACCGAATCCCCCGTACCGAAACGGTTCAATACAAATACACGTACCGTTACACCCCTAGTGTTAATGTCATCATGATGTGATGTATAAAGTTGTGTTGGAGTGAGTGAGCGAGTGAAGTTGGACAAAAAAATATGTAGATATGGTGGTTAGATTACCAGGACAAACCGACAAAATGCTTGTAGTGTATGAGAAATAGTTGGTATATTACTAGAAGAAATGTAGGTATGTAACCATTTTTTAAGGCAGAAAATGCAGCAAAACATTTTAAGTTAAAGTTAAAGTAGCAATGATTGTCACACACACACTAGGTGTGGTGAAATTTGTCCTTTGCATTTGACCCATCCCATTGTTCCACCCCCTGGGAGGTGAGGGGAGCAGTGGGCAGCAGCGGTGGTCGCGCCCGGGAATCATTTTTGGTGATTTTGGTGAAAAAAGGCAAAAAAGCCTACTATTAGTAAGAGAGTGGTGAGTTAACAGGGAGAAACATCATGATCGAACCAAAACTTACTTTTATGAGAAAGCTTGAAGATATTTTTTTATGAGGACAGTCAATATTTTGCAGGATGAACATTTGTATTATAATGACAAATATGCATAACTTTGTAATAAATTAGTCTTAAAATGTGTAATGTGGCAAAAATAGTATGTCTTTTAAGAAAACAGTTGTTTTACTGTACAACATTTCACAACAAAGTCGTGCTGGAACGACAAAAACAATTCAGTTGTAAGATCGTGAAGTAGTCAAAAGACAGAAAAAATGTCTTTAATAAATGATGTCCTATTATTTTACAAGAACAAAGTCAAAATTGTACAAGAAAGAAATGACTAGATATTTCAATTTGAAGAGCATTTTAGGTCATAAGCCTATAACAAAACATGTCCTTTTATTGGAAAAGGTGGTAAGTTTATGTGGGAAAACGTCATCACACTGCTGGAAATATTTACAACATTTGTAATATGAATAATGAAAACAAAGCATGTCATTTTATTGTAAAAAGTGGTATGTTTACCAGGAAAAACCTTGTTGTTCTGCTAGAATTTGTTTAATTGAAAATATTTGCAAAAGAAAGTGATGAAAAATGTTATTTTAAGAGAGTGAACTCCCACGCTTATGAAAAAAGAGTTCAAACATATTTCATGAGGATCTAGAGCAGACTTGGGCAAACTAAGGCCCGGGGGCCACATGCGGCCCGTTCAGCTTTTCAATCTGGCCCGCCGGACATTCCCAAAGAATTTTTTTAGATGTTTAAGATGTAAAGTGTAGCTGCCATTATGATGTGCACTCACTCAACTATACTAAGTCTTTACATGCTTGGAATCTGCATCATATACTAGTTACTATGCTCATCTAATTAGTTACTATGTTCATCTAATTAGTTACTATGGTAATGTAAGTCACAGCTGGTCAGACGAGGTAAGCAGTGTGGGTGGGGAGCGTTTCCACAGAGTGTTTCCAGAGTGTGAAATGTGGGTGTCAGGGACAGACGTGGAAGGAGATTTTTACAAGAAAGTTGTAAAGCTTAGTGATATATCACATATATCAGATTGTAGATTTTTTTTTACCCTTCGCGTTCATATTTTGCTGTGTTTGTTGCATTTTTGTTGATTGTAAAATATGTGGATGGAGAGGGGGTGTGACGTTCATATGTTGTCAATATTCAGTGTTTTATCCTTCATAGTTAATATTGTAAATACCACATTCTTTATTTTCATGGACATTCTGGGTTTCTCATTCAGTAGAAAATGTAAAATTCCATTCTGTTTTTTAACGTTTTTAGCATTCAATAAGACATTGTGAGGTTTTGTATTACTGTTCCTAAAAATAAATGTACCGGCCCCCAGACACATTTTTTTCTCTAAATTTGGCCCCCGAGTCAAAATAATTGCCCAGCCCTGATCTAAAGTGTGGTTTTATTAGACAAAGGCGGTATGTTTATGAAAATTTAAAAAATGATAGTAAGCCTGGTCCTCATCCCCCAGTTTTAAGTTTGGGGTTGCTGTTTCCACAAAAGAAGAAAGGGCTCCTGATACAATGTCTGGGAGCACCTTGACTACAGGACGGTGTGGCCAACCCACCCCTCACATTCTCTCATGTCTTTTTCATTGAGCAGAAATACCGTGGCCATGATCTGGTCATTAACCACCACGGTCCCATAAACCAAGCTCTCATCCACCCTCCCAAGAGACACTTATGGGGGGCCTCGTGGCTCCCAGCCCCCCAGCCTGGCCTCTTTAATGAGGACTGGCCCCTGTGTGTTTGATCATGCTGCCAACCCTGCAGCCCCTCATGCCTATTCATCAATCCCCACAGTGCCCCCCGCATCGCCTTGGGTAGACTATGGATCCAAAGCAAAAGCACTCCGAGGCGGGTGTTCGATATCAAAGCGCTGCTGACAGGAACTGTGAGCCGAGGGGGAAAGAACACCAAGGAGAAAAAAAAAACCTATTTCCTTTGTCGTCTGCAGCCACATTGATCTCTTCTTTGTGTTTCCTCCAAAAATTCCTGTATTGACTGCGGTAAAATCCATGAAAATGTTTCCGAAAGGCCAATGAAACAGTCTGACTGTGATCCTGACCAAAACCATCTTTCAACAGTCTGACTGTGATCCTGACCAAAAGCATCTTTCAACAGTCTGACTGTGATCCTGACCAAAACCATCTTTCAACAGTCTGACTGTGATCCTGACCAAAAGCATCTTTCAACAGTCTGACTGTGATCCTGACCAAAAGCATCTTTCAACAGTCTGACTGTGATCCTGACCAAAACCATCTTTCAACAGTCTGACTGTGATCCTGACCAAAAGCATCTTTCAACAGTCTGACTGTGATCCTGACCAAAACCATCTTTCAACAGTCTGACTGTGATCCTGACCAAAAGCATCTTTCAACAGTCTGACTGTGATCCTGACCAAAAGCATCTTTCAACAGTCTGACTGTGATCCTGACCAAAAGCATCTTTCAACAGTCTGACTGTGATCCTGACTAAAAGCATCTTTCAACAGTCTGACTGTGATCCTGACCAAAGGCATCTTTCTGTCTGCCTGCAGGACGGAGGTCTGCTCATTAACAACCCCACAGCGCTGGCCATCCACGAGTGCAAGTGTCTGTGGCCCAACACGCCCTTGGAGTGCGTGGTGTCGCTGGGCACGGGCCGCTTAGAAACCACGGCAAGGAACAGCGCCACCTACACCAGTCTCAAAACCAAGATCACCAATGTCATCAGCAGCGCCACTGACACTGAAGGTAAGTTGATGGTTGATGGATTTAAAGGGACAGTGCACACCAATGAACACAACATCACAGTGGTGCTGTGGAAACAAGCTGGCTTGTATAGCCAACAGGCTCATTTCCATGCACGCTCCTCTACATTAAAAGTCATATGACAAACACACACAGGCATAAAAGCAACAATAATCATTCAAATACGTTCAAAATGTTTGCTTTGCATGACTTTTAGTTTAACCTTGAAGGTATATGGAAAGCCTGAAAGGGGAACTGCACTTTTTTTTGGAATTGTGCCGATTGTTCACAATCATTATGAGACACATGACGACAGATGGATTTTTAAAATGCATTGTAAATATTAAAAAAACGTAAATAAAAGTCTGCTTACAGCTGAGCCAATGGAGTTCCTTTATTTCACCCATAAAATCCAATAAATAACCATTCAAAAAGAACCAACAATACTCAGTTTACATTTGGTGACCTGAATATTATATTAAGTATTAGTTATATTGTTATTATAAATATTGACAAGTATTAGTGACATTGTTATTATAAATATTAACAAGTATTAGTGACATTGTTATTATAAATATTAACAAGTATATAAATGATAAATGGGTTATACTTGTATAGTGCTTTTCTACCTTCAAGGTACTCAAAGCGCTTTGACAGTATTTCCACATTCACCCATTCACACACACATTCACACACTGATGGAGGGAGCTGCCATGCAAGGCGCTAACCAGCAGCCATCAGGAGCAAGGGTGAAGTGTCTTGCCCAAGGACACAACGTACGTGACTAGGATGGTAGAAGGTGGGGATTGAACCCCAGTAACCAGCAACCCTCCGATTGCTGGCACAGCCACTCTACCAACTTCGCCACGCCGCTTATTATTATAAATATTAACTAGTATCAGTGATATTGTTTTTATTCATATTAACAAGTATCAGTGATATTGTTATTATAAACATTAACAAGTATTAGTGATATTATTATAAATATTAACAAATATTAGTGATATTTTTATTATAAATATGAACAAGTATCAGTGATATTTTTATTATAAATATTAACAAGTATTAGTGATATTATTATAATAAATATTTACAAGTATTAGTTATATTGTTATTATAAATATTAACTAGTATCAGTGATATTGTTATTATAAATATGGAGAATTTTTAGTGATCTTGTTACTATAAATATTAAAAATTATTAGTAATATTGTTATTATAAATATTAACAAGTATTAGTGATATTATTATTATAAATATTAACCAGTATCAGTGATATTGTTTTTATTAATATTAACAAGTATCAGTGATATTGTTATTATATCTCATGAAGTCTGCAGTGAGAATAAATCAGTGATGGAAAACAAAGCAAAAAAGCAAACATGATGCATTTTTTAAAATAATGAACCCCCGTAAGCTTAAAATGATCAAAATACGTAAATATTAAATGTTATTATGAATGTTGCTACATGACATATATACTTACATCATGTATATATTACATGTTATTATGAATGTTACTACATGACATATATACTTACATCATGTATATATTACATGTTATTATGAATGTTACTACATGACATATATACTTACATCATGCATATATTACATGTTATTATGAATGTTACTACATGACATATATACTTACATCATGTATATATTACATGTTATTATGAATGTTACTACATGACATATATACTTACATCATGTATATATTACATGTTATTATGAATGTTACTACATGACATATATACTTACATCATGCATATATTACATGTTATTATGAATGTTACTACATGCCACATATACTTACATCATGTACATAAATCCCTAATGGAGACCAGGAGGTGTGGGGGAATGTACTAGAAGACAACAAAGTGTATGTAGTGCTTGTCTTCACTGTGACTGAGGCCATGTTCACATCAACAGAGTTTCAAAAACACATATTTGAGGTTAAAAGGAGTGTAGTTTGAAAAGTGTTTATGTCTACACACAAACACACACACCTGCTGTCATATTTACTTCTTCCTGGGGTGCATAACAGAAAAATAATGAAGTTCAGCTCTAATCATAGCGTGGACTTACGCAAGCAGTTGTTGTCAAGGTGGTATGAAAGTCTCCCACTTAACCCTCCTTGGTCCTGCAGAGGTCCACGCCATGCTGGACGGCTTCTTGCCCGCCGACACCTACTTCCGCTTCAACCCCTTCGTGAGCGAAGACATCTCCATCGACGACAACCGGCGGGAGAAGCTGAGCCAGCTGCAGGCCGAGGGTGTGCGCTACCTGGAGAGGAACGAGGAGAAGCTGAAGAAGGCGGCTGGCATCCTCACCCGGGAGAAGGATGCGGGGCGGAGGTTAGCGGACTGGCTCAAGACCAGGACTGACATGTACAAGCTCTAGACCACCTTGGAGACTTTTTATTTGTTTTGCTATGAAGAACCTAAACGTGATAAAACAGGTAATGAAAACTTGAAAAAGATTTGGCAGCAGATTCCTAAACACAGGAAATAGATGATCTTTGACTTGTAGTAGGTCTTTAAAAAGAGCAAAGTGCTCCTGTAGTTTAACCACTGTAGATTTTACAGTTAATACCTTTTTTTTTTCATTTACAGTAATGCACTGTAAAAACAACAACCGTAAATTTTACGGTAAAAAAAACAACAACACAGAATGTCAGTAAAAAAAAGTCCTTCAAAACAGGAAGTGCTTCAGTTGTAAACACGACTTTAGATTTCACCATTTTTTACATTCCCAGTAACACTAAGGGTGTAACGGTACACAACAATTTCGGTTGGGTACGTACCTCGGTTTAGAGGTCACGGTTCGCTTCATTTTCGGTACAGTAAGAAAACAACAAAATATACATTTTTTGGTTATTTATTTACCAAATTTGTAAACAATGGCTTTATCCTTTTAACATTGGGAACACTGTAATAATTCTGCCCACGTTAATCAACATTAAACTGCCTCAAGTTGTTGCTCAGATTAAATAAAATGACAAAACTTTTCTTCTACATATAAAAAGTACAACATTAAACAGTTTCAAGTCAACTCATCATGCTTAATTTATTACAGCATTTGGGAAGCCTGTAGTTGATTTTTATTATGTAAATGTTATATTTTTATCAACATGTGATAGCAGGGACCCTGCCATTCAAAACTAGGCTGCTGCATTACTAATGATTCATGGAACTATAGCTGAAAAAATAGTACAATAGCAATAGGAGAGACTATTCATCCCTGAACACCATGGAGTTCATGTAGGCTTAATGATGCACTTACATTATTATATCAACTATCAGAGACAGAAACTCTTCTAAAGTGAAATAACAGACAGACAGGGCTTTGCTGTCCGTAACACACACGCACACACCGCAAAATGAGCTAATGTTACGCTAAAAGCGAATTAGCCTTCACCTCAAGCCAGTACTGCGAGCAAGCTGAGCTGCCTTTTATATTTCTAGAAGGTCAACGGGCTCATAGTGATGTTACTAGTAGCTGACTGGGAGGTGTTTATTATCATTTGGGGAGAGTCCGCTGCCTGATGATTACCTGCTAAACGCTAAGCACTGACTACATGCGCTCTGAATACGCACTGCTGATTGGCTGTTACCGCTCTGTGTGTAACCAATCAGCTGGTTGTGTGGGTGTGACAATGCTGGGTGCTGTGTAGAGGACTGACAGAGACAGGCAGAAGGAAGCGGAGGCGGCTACTTAATATGTTCGTGTGGAAACTCATTCGGCACACCTCCGAACTGAAACCCCCGTACCGAAACGGTTCAATACAAATACACGTACCGTTACACCCCTAGTGTTCAGTCAGTCACTCGACATTTCACCATTTAACGTTCAGTTTTGACAGTAAAAATAAGAGTGGGACTGTTTCTCTATTGATTTGGTGTGAAAACACATTTTTAAATTGCTTTATTGTTTACACTGTGCACAAGGCTGTTCCACTCCCCAAAATTCACAAGTCGTACAAAATAAATCAATCGATGTTTATTTATATAGCCCTAAATCACAAGTGTCTCAAAGGGCTGCACAAGCCACAACCACATCCTCGGTTCAGAGCCCACATAAGGGCAAGGAAAAACTCACAACCCCAATGGGACGTCGATGTGAATGACTATGAGGAACCTTGGAGAGGACCGCATATGTGGGTGACCCCCCCCCTATAGGGGAGACCGAAAGCAATGGATGTCGAGTGGGTCTGACATAATATTGTGAGAGTCCAGTCCATAGTGGATCTAACATAATAGTGAGAGTCCAGTCCATAGTGGATCTAACATAATAGTGTGAGAGTCCAGTCCATAGTGGATCTAACATAATAGTGAGAGTCCAGTCCATAGTGGATCTAACATAATAGTGTGAGAGTCCAGTCCATAGTGGATCTAACATAATAGTGAGAGTCCAGTCCATAGTGGATCTAACATAATAGTGTGAGAGTCCAGTCCATAGTGGATCTAACATAATAGTGAGAGTCCAGTCCATAGTGGGGCCAGCAGGAGACCATCTCGAGCGGAGACGGGTCAGCAGCAATGCACAGACGAGTGGACAGCCAGCACTTCATCCATGGCCACCGGACCTGTGCCCCCCCCCCCCCCTTCCACAAGGGAGAGGGGGGCAGAGCAGAAAAGAAACGGCAGATCAACTGGTCTAAAAGGGGGGTCTATTTAAAGGCTAGAGTATACAAATGAGTTTTAAGATGGGACTTAAATGCTTCTACTGAGGTAGCATCTCTAACTGTTACCGGGAGGGCATTCCAGAGTACTGGAACCCAAAAAAAGTCTGCGGGCTATAGAGCGTTTGCTATAGCCCGCAGACTTTTTTTGGGCTCTGGGAATCACTAATAAGCTGGAGTTCTTTGAACGCAGATTTCTTGCTGGGACATATGGTACAATACAATCTGCAAGATAGGATGGAGCTAGACCGTGTAGTATTTTATACCTAAGTAGTAAAACCTTAAAGTCACATCTTAAGTGCACAGGAAGCCAGTGCAGGTGAGCCAGTATAGGTATATATATATATATATATATATATATATATATATATATATATATATATATATATATATATATATATATATATATATATATATATATATGTATATAAGGTATATACAGTATAGGTGTAATATGATCAAACTTTCTTGTTCTTGTCAAAAGTCTAGCAGCCACAAGCTGCAATCTTTTAATGCTAGACATAGGGAGACCCCAAAATAATATGTTACAGTAATCGAGACGAGACGTAACGAACGCATGAATAATGATCTCAGCCTCGCTTGTGGACAAAATGGAACAAATTTTAGCGATATTACGGAGATGAAAGAAGGCCGTTTTAGTAACACTCTTAATGTGTGACTCAAACGAGAGAGTTGTTTTAGTAACACTCTTAATGTGCGACTCAAACGAGAGAGTTGTTTTAGTAACACTCTTAATGGGTGACTCAAACGAGAGAGTTGTTTTAGTAACACTCTTAATGTGCGACTCAAACGAGAGAGTTGTTTTAGTAACACTCTTAATGTGTGACTCAAACGAGAGAGTTGTTTTAGTAACACTCTTAATGTGTGACTCAAACGAGAGAGTTGTTTTAGTAACACTCTTAATGTGCGACTCAAACGAGAGAGTTGTTTTAGTAACACTCTTAATGTGCGACTCAAACGAGAGAGTTGTTTTAGTAACACTCTTAATGTGCGACTCAAACGAGAGAGTTGTTTTAGTAACACTCTTAATGTGTGACTCAAACGAGAGAGTTGGGTGGAAG
Source organism: Entelurus aequoreus (assembly GCF_033978785.1). Classification (NCBI taxonomy): domain Eukaryota; kingdom Metazoa; phylum Chordata; class Actinopteri; order Syngnathiformes; family Syngnathidae; genus Entelurus; species Entelurus aequoreus. The sequence continues at coordinate 62,219,210 of NC_084740.1, forward strand.
ATAATACCCAGATTCTTTACCGAGTCGCCTTGTGTAATTGTTTGGTTGTCAAATGTTAAGGTGGTATTATTAAATAGATGTCGGTGTCTACACGGCAAAAACTGCAATCTAAGTAAGATGAAATATGTCAAATAAGGTGATATTTGCTTATTTTCTGTCTGATAAGATAATTCTTCTCACTAAGCAGATTTGATGTCAGAGTGTTTTACTTGTTTTAAGTGTTTTGCTCCTAAATGATGTCAGTAAGATATTACAGCTTGTTGCTGAGATTTGATGAGCTATATTGAGTAAAACATGCTTGAAACTAGAATATCAAGTGTTGTGTCATCAACACTCACAAGTAGAAAACTACTTTTTTAAAGTCATCATTTCTTATTTCAAGCATGAAATAAAAATTCATGATGCCGAGTGCATATCATTATGTCAAGATAATGGCACTAGCATTTACTTCATTTAAGAATATTTTTCAACATATTGAGCAAAAAGGTCTCTTTTTTTTCTATCAAGAAAAGTGCACTTGTTATTAGTGAGAATATACTTATTTGAAGCTATTTTGGGGTTCATTGAGGTTAGCTAATTTGACTTGTTTTGGAAAGTCTTGACAAGCCAAATTTTCTTGTTCTATTGGCAGATCATTTTGCTTAGTTCAAATAAAATACCCCTCATTTTTGTATTTTTTTTCTTGTTTTTGAACACTGACTTTTTGCAGTGTAGCAGGACCGATAATCAGCATTGCAAAAAATTAGCGGACATCCATTGTTTGAAATAAAAAGAGCAAAAATCAAGACTCCAAACAATTCAGTTGTGTTAGGTAATAGAATGAAATACTTTTTGAAGGACTTTGTGATTTATTTTAAGAGTCCATTGGTGGTGTTCAACAGGATCTTTTTCATCCTTTTTGGACAAATAAAGGGTATCGATTTGTAACAACAAATAGAAAAATTCTGAAAGCACTTTAAAAAAAACATTTGGTCCCTGATTTCTTTTTTCTTTTCTTTTTTTTTTTTTAAATCAAACATGAAAATATAAAAAAACATGTTGAAGAATCTGGCTCGTCTGCAGCAATGCACTGCAAAAAGTCAGTGTTCAAAAACAAGAAAAAAACATACAAAAATTAGGGGTATTTTATTTGAACTAAGCAAAATTATCTGCCAATAGAACAAGAAAATGTGGCTTGTCAAGACTTTCCAAAACAAGTCAAATGAGCTAACCTCAATGAACCCCAAAATAGCTTAAAATAAGTATATTCTCACTAATAACAAGTGCACTTTTCTTGCTAGAAAAAACAAATATGAGACCTTTTTGCTCAATATGTTGAAAAATATTCTTAAATGAAGTAAATGCTAGTGCCATTATCTTGACATAATGATATGCACTCAGAATCATGATTTGTTTTTTCATGCTTGAAGTAAGAAATGATGACTTTAAAAAAGTAGTTTTCTACTTGTGAGTGTTGATGACACAACAGTTGATATTCTAGTTTCAAGCATGTTTTACTCAATATAGCTCATCAAATCTCAGCAACAAGCTGTAATATCTTACTGACATCATTTAGGAGCAAAACCCTTCAAACAAGTAAAACACTCTAACATCAAATCTGCTTAGTGAGAAGAATGATCTTATCAGACATCTTACTTAGATGTCAGTATTTGCAGTGTGCACAATACCAAACTAAAGAAACGTTAAGACTATAAATCTAAAATCAAGCACTGAATTATAAATTTGCACAAATAAAATTGCAGCTATTTGATAAATGGACTGAAGAAAGTGGAGAAAATGTGTCATTTTATTTCATTTTTCACACGCAAGAAAGGAGGAACATGCACAGTGGACCTCATTCTTTCATTTGATCCTCTTTCATGTTTTATTAGCATCATTTGTTGGTGTGCAGAATCCTTCCTCAACTCAGCTTTTTGAGTGTCTTATTAGCAGGCAGAGACTGTTGGACTGAGAGGACCAGGAGGTTGTTGTTGGACTGAGAGGACCAGGAGGTTGTTGTTGGACTGAGAGGACCAGGAGGTTGTTGTTGGACTGAGAGGACCAGGAGGTTGTTGTTGGACTGAGAGGACCAGGAGGTTGTTGTTGGACTGAGAGGACCAGGAGGTTGTTGTTGGACTGAGAGGACCAGGAGGTTGTTGTTGGACTGAGAGGACCAGGAGGTTGTTGTTGGACTGAGAGGACCAGGAGGTTGTTGTTGGACTGAGAGGACCAGGAGGTTGTTGTTGGACTGAGAGGACCAGGAGGTTGTTGTTGGACTGAGAGGACCAGGAGGTTGTTGTTGGACTGAGAGGACCAGGAGGTTGTTGTTGGACTGAGAGGACCAGGAGGTTGTTGTTGGACTGAGAGGACCAGGAGGTTGTTGTTGGACTGAGAGGACCAGGAGGTTGTTGTTGGACTGAGAGGACCAGGAGGTTGTTGTTGGACTGAGAGGACCAGGAGGTTGTTGTTCTTCTTGCTGTGTTCACACAATTCCAGAGTGTTGTTTATGTCATTAAAGTCATCACCTTCAACATTCTGTCTCTTTAATCATCTGATGAGTTACACTTCATGACATCTTTGTAATATTTTAAATTTGAATGTTTTGTTTTTGGATTTGACAAATGTCTCTTTTATATCAATGCATAACAAATATATTTGACTATATTTTTTTATGTATATTGTATCTTAATATTTGATATCACTTTTAAAGGTGCTGAGTAAAGTCGTTAATACGCAGTAAAAGGAAATGGAAAAACTTATTAAACAAAAAATATAAATTTTACTTCTATTTGTTCACTTAAGTACACCAAAAAAAATAAGGCTTTTCTGTCTTGCCTCTGGTGAGGGCGGTCGCATTTTTTCCCGCTCCCTCTTCTCCCAGCTTGCTCTCTTTGTTTTTGTCTTGTCTGAACATTTTTTGAAGCCTCTTTCTTTGCGCTGTCCTCCAAATCTAAACATCAGACATGAAATTGATTAGCTGGACTCTCGACGCAATTGACAAAATCTTTCCGACAAGGAAAAGAGGTTCGGGGGAGCCTGGCTGCCCTGATGGAACCATTGCTGCGGGGTACGTGAGAGATTCCTGGGATAAATGGAGAATCGTGTGCCTCTCAGTCCTTTCCATCGAGGACGTGGAAGACATCTACTTATTTGGAACCGTGATCGCGAAGCACCTGCTGATTTGGGCTGGGCATTGCTCTGGTGTATCGTTAAATTCGTAAGACGATGGCAGCCACTTAAGGAGCCCAAAGGCTGTTTGTCGCAATGGAAGGTTTGGGCAGGGCTGTGGGAACACAGACTGCGGCGATTTCTGAACTGAATCGCAAGATGGATCACATCATGGAGAAGCTTGCTGAAAATGAAAATTGAATTGAGTTTGAGAGCACCCAGCATGGACGAATAGAACAGACAAGTCATTGTTTTGTCTGCTCGCGGAAAACAAACATCCTAATCTACGATTTGACTCCCTCGAATGGCCTTGACGCTGTGAAAACAGGACCAGGCTGTTCTGAAAAACACCCCCGAGGACACCTCAATGATGGACTCTTTTGACCTCCCTCCCTCCTCAACGACACCTGGAGTCGAACTTTTGCAGCTCGGCCTCAGTCTATAAAAAACATTACATCAACACACCCAATACAATTGGGCACACACGCACACACACCCCCTCCCCCACCCCACCCCACGCCTTCACCACCGCTTGTTTCGCCTCGGGGTGATGGTCGGATGGCAGCGCTTCATAGCAGCGGTCGCCCTCCAGGGCCCCAACTCCCCGCCCCTCTGGCGAGTTTGTTGTGATTAAATGTAACGTGTTTATGTGTGCATTGCATGGAGGTTTTTTCCCACTCCAGACTAGACCCCTTTAGGAGCCCAGTCTAGATTGTATTTTTTTACTCATCTTTTTCCCCAGCGTTTTACCTTTTCACCACCTTTTACGGGGCGCCTCCTGGCGACCCATCAGCGTTCCTGTTCTGTAACCCTGTACACTGTTTGTCTCATCTTCAACGGCTTTGTGCTGAAAACAAAGTTTCCTCGTACTTGTGCAGTGACAATAAAGACCTATCTCTAATCTATCTTAATAAAAGGTTACTATTTGAAAAAATATATTATTGTCTGCTGTATATTCATATACATTTAATTTACATTTGTCAAATTTGAATTTAAATATTACAAATAAAAATACACACGTGAATAAAATAATAGAACATATGTACATGAATATAAAATATAAGGCTTCATTGGTCTCATAGTGGGGAAGCTCCTGAAAAGTGGACAGTAGCACGAATAAAGTATGAAAGAGACATTTAATTTTTTCAATTTGAAAAAAATAAAACCCTATTAAAACTGTATTATACAAATACAGTATTTAATATACAAATATAATTATACATGGCATTGAAATATATAATATGAAATACATGCAAAAGGTTTAAAAAGTATAAAAACAAATATTGTATTTTTTTTTTAATAAAAAAAGAAAATGTGTATTATACAAATACCAGTATTTTCTACATGCATATGTCAAATATAGTCATTTGTTCATCCATCCATCCATTTCCTACCGCTTGTCCCTTTCGGGGTGGAGCCTATCTCAGCTGCATTCGGGCGGAAGGCGGGGTACACCCTGGACAAGTCGCCACCTCATCACAGGGCCTTCAATTAGGATTTAAATACTACAAATAAATATATATACATAAAATAATAGAACACGTAAATATGAATTAAAAAAAAATCATGATTTATCGGTCCTGTAGTGGTGAAATTCCACAACAGTAGATAGCAGCGGCAAGAAAAAATACAATCTTTGACATCAATTGTAAGTGGCAACTGTATATAATAACACATGATGTCACAACATCCATTTGAAGAAGTTGTGTAGTGATGTTTCAGTAGTGTGTGAGTGTTTCAGTAGTGTGTATAAGAGTGTTTCAGTAGTGTGTATAAGAGTGTTTCAGTAGTGTGTATAAGAGTGTTTCAGTAGTGTGTATAAGAGTGTTTCAGTAGTGTGTATAAGAGTGTTTCAGTAGTGTGTGTGAGAGAAACATTTCAGTTGTTTATGTGAGAGCATTTCAGTAGTGTGTATAAGAGTGTTTCAGTAGTGTGTATAAGAGTGTTTCAGTAGTGTGTGTGAGAGAAAAACATTTCAGTTTATGTGAGAGCATTTCAGTAGTGTGTATAAGAGTGTTTCAGTAGTGTGTATAAGACTGTCTCAGTAGTGTGTATAAGAGTGTTTCAGTAGTGTGTATAAGAGTGTTTCAGTAGTGTGTATAAGAGTGTTTCAGTAGTGTGTATAAGAGTGTTTCAGTAGTGTGTATAAGAGTGTTTCAGTAGTGTGTGTGAGAGTGTTTCAGTAGTGTGTATAAGAGTGTTTCAGTAGTGTGTGTGAGAGAAAAACATTGCAGTAGTTTATGTGAGAGCATTTCAGTAGTGTGTATAAGAGTGTTTCAGTAGTGTGTATAAGAGGTAATTCTGAATAATGTCCCTAACGGCCCCTCATATTTATGTTTCATGTAGTCTAACCTCGTTAAGCTGCTCCCACTCAATAGGAAATGTAATTATAATTACACAGCAGATGTTTCCACCTGGGATGGAAACACTTATCAACTTATCTGGGATGACATCGCTCTTTTCATTTTTCTTCTCTCCTTTTTGTGCACAAACCTCCAGACAACAGTTTGCTGGTATACCAACACGTGTTCTCAATGACACATCAAGCAGCTCCTGGTATACCAACACGTGTTCTCAATGACACATCAAGCAGCTCGTGGTATACCAACACGTGTTCTCAATGACACATCAAGCAGCTCGTGGTATACCAACACGTGTTCTCAATGACACATCAAGCAGCTCGTTAGCACTAAGTGATGACTTTGTGCAGCAAAGTAAAGTACATTAAAGCACTAAAAACAACAACAGTTCCATTTGCACTTAAAGCGACACGTGTTGACTCCAGGTCACGTGGTGCTAACGTTGTGTACCAACTTCTCCCTCGTTAGTTACACGCCAACATTAATAGTAATCTAACGCCTTATTTTTTATATTCAGTAGCTCAGTTACCGTTACTACATGATGTGTTACTGCGTTATTTTACGTTATTTTTCATGTAGTATCGGCTACAACCTGAGAAGATCTGAGTGTGTTTTATTGCAGCGCTGCGCAAGAGGCGACAAGAAAGAGGCGCGTCGTGCGCTGTTTGTGTGTATGCGTGTGTGTATGTGTGTGGGGGGAGGGGGCGTGTCTCTGTTTACTAAACAAGACATCATGGCGAAGCCCGAAGTCGAGTTTCTTAACATGGCGATATTCTCACTACTTTTCTTTTGTCAACCACAAAGAAAAAAACATTTTAGTTGAATGTAAGTTGTGTCTTGGATCAAAGATCCTATCCTAGCAATTCAAATCTGCTGAAACAGCTACAAAAGCAACACACTTCACCTCCTAAGCAACAGCGGCTGGATTTTAACGAGGCACTGCACACTGAAGGTACGCACACTCTGTCAATTCTCTTATATACTCTTTCATTCTAGACTTCTAGAGTGTTTGATTATTACATCGCTCTAAATGTATAGACTATAAAGTTCACAGACATAAAGAGGGATGCTAGTGGGCCAGGCCAATCTTTGCTTATCTCTAAACTAAAACTGGGGAAATGTGTAGAGTGTTCTGGGCTTCACACATGATTTTATTTCACAATTCCTTGAGAGAAAAAAAGGCCTGGTTAGGCTTTGTGTATGTAGTGTGTGTCTTTGTGTATGTAGTGTGTGCCTTTGTGTATGTAGTGTGTGCCTTTGTGTATGTAGTGTGTGCCTTTGTGTATGTAGTGTGTGCCTTCCTTGCTTTACAGCTATGTTGTTATTATGCTGTTTGTTACTTATGTATGTTATGTTGCAGCTAGAAATAGTTTTGTCAATTGTCAATTGTTCTGGCCTGAAATAAATTGGCCCTTTAAAACATATCTTTGTCTTTGTGTGTTGTATGTAGAGCACATTGTTTGTGTGTTGTATGTAGACCACATTGTTTGTGTGTTGTATGTAGACCACATTGTTTGTGTGTTGTATGTAGACCACATTGTTTGTGTGTTGTATGTAGAGCACATTGTTTGTGTGTTGTATGTAGACCACATTGTTTGTGTGTTGTATGTAGAGCACATTGTTTGTGTGTTGTATGTAGAGCACATTGTTTGTGTGTTGTATGTAGACCACATTGTTTGTGTGTTGTATGTAGACCACATTGTTTGTGTGTTGTATGTAGAGCACATTGTTTGTGTGTTGTATGTAGAGCACATTGTTTGTGTGTTGTATGTAGAGCACATTGTTTGTGTGTTGTATGTAGAGCACATTGTGTGTTGTATGTAGACCACATTGTTTGTGTGTTGTATGTAGAGCACATTGCTTAGCAGAGTTGAGTGATGCAAATGCATGTCAAGTTGATCAACACATTGTATTATTCTCCAGTGCAATAACAGTACTAAAATGAAGGCTAAAAGGGCATTAAATGGGGCCTTAAAAAATAAAAATAAATATATATATATATATATATATATATATATATAAGTAACTAGCTAGTTACTTTTCACAGTAACGCATTCCTTTTTGGTGTAAGTAACTGATTTAATAACTTAGTTACTTTTGAAATAAAGTAACTAGTAACTGTAAGTAGTTACTGGTTTTCAGTAACTAACCCAACACTGCCCTTACTGAACGTTAATGCCCTGTATGTAGGCATTAGCCAGGCCTCCCTCGCCCGCCTGCAGCTCGTGCAGAACTCTGCTGCTCGTCTGCTAACACAGACCCGCAGACGTGAGCACATCACCCCTATATTAGCGTCCCTTCACTGGCTCCCTGTGCCTTACGCAATCAACTTTAAACTTCTTTTATTTGTTTTTAAATGTCTAAACAACCTCACTCCAACATATCTCTCCGACCTCCTTCAGCCTTACTGCCCCACCCGATCCCTAAGATCAGCCGATCAGCTGCTACTGACGGTCCCAAACACAAGGCTGAAGCTTAGAGGTGACAGAGCTTTCGCCGCTGCTGCTCCCAAGCTCTGGAACGACCTACCTCTGAGTGTTAGACAAGCCTCCCCTCTTCCTGTTTTTAAATCTCTCTTAAAAACATACTTTTACTCCATGGCTTTTAACACTGAGTGATACCCATCCTGCTATGGCGCCCCATAATACACCTGCTGTCAACCTGTTTTTATGTTCTATTTATTTTAGTTATTTATTGTTTATCGTGCTCTGTTTGTGTTGTGTTGTGTTTGCTCGGTTCTCGTATTATCTTTTAACCTGCCTATTGTACAGCACTTTGGCTCCCCCTGTGGTACATTTTAAATGTGCTTTATAAATAAAGTTGATTAGATTAGATTTGACTTACAATGGTGTGTTACCACGGACTTGTGACGGGAGCCCATCATTTTTCTCAAAGAGACTTTTTCAGAAGTGACTGGCTTTTATCAAGAACCTCAGAATCCCTGGTCGCAGTTGGAGAGGATAAGGTGTGGTTCTGAATAATTCAACATTTGGTGGGAAATACTAAATAATTCCATGTGGGTTGTGTTTTCATTTCAATCCCCACACTTTGACACGTCTGTGGAAGCATAGAACACAAAAACTTCCATGAAAAAGCAACTTTACAGTAAGATGTTCCACAAAAAAATATACATATGCCCCTGGTGTCTGTTGCCGTCACCTCCCCTCCTAACCCTAACAGGATCTTTTTTTGTTTTGTTTTGTTTTTTTTACTTTACAAATCTTTCAAATTTTTTTTTACTATTTAGAATTGCAAGTCCCTGAAAAAGTGCAGATCCCTGTTAAAGGCAGACTTTATTGTATTGGTTGTCATTATCTGCTGTCCTGTCCATTAAGGTCATGTGACTTGGCAAAGGACGCCATCTGCAACCACGGCGAGGCGTCACTCACGCCATCAAGTGACTCCATTTTGCTGGGATTAAGAGCACTTTGGCAAAGAAGACCACGGGGGTTAGAGATGCTTGCAGACTGACAAGACTGAAGAGACGATTATTTTCTCCAAAACCACAGAGGCACTGATTGACTTTGTCAAAGTAATGATGAAATGTCTGTCATGAAAGTTTTCTCCAAGATGCATAATATTCCTGCAATACTCAGGAGAGATGTTGAAGACTACTATGAAGAACTGCACTGGAGTCCTCTGTGGTGTCGCCCACTAAATGTACTTTACTTAATAATGCAGGCGATGCTTGAAGTGCAGACTTTGTGCATTATAAAGCACACAGCAGGAGATTTTATTGTCAACACTTTTCTACAGACTTTTGTTTTGCAGTCCTTATGCCAGGACTCTGAACTTTTTCTCTCTTGTAAAGTTCTGCTGCAATTTTTCTTCCATTTGGTTTTTCACCAGCTGCGGGCCACAAATGGCCCTGGGGCCGCACTGTGAACACCACTGTTGTGCCCCTCTGCTTTAGTGCAACACATGGTACATGGTACATGGTACATGGTACATTCCAGTCTTGCAACAACTCACAATTCCAATTGATTCCATTTCTTGGGGTGACAATTGGATTCAGAATGTTTCTCCATTCAAACAGATTCTTGCAACACCAAAACAAGTTCCAGGTGACAAAAACTGGCTGTTGATGTATTCTAGACTTCCAGAGTGTTTGATTATCACATCACTCTAAATGTATAGACTATAAAGTTCACAAACATAAAGAGGGATGCTAGTGGGCCAGGCCAATCTTTGCTTATCTCTAAACTAAAACTGGGGACATGTGTAGAGTGTTCTGGGCTTCACACATGATTTTATTTCACAATTCCTTGAGAGAAAAAAAGGCCTGGTTAGGCTTTGTGTATGTAGTGTGTGTCTTTGTGTATGTAGTGTGTGCCTTTGTGTATGTAGTGTGTGTCTTTGTGTATGTAGTGTGTGCCTTTGTGTATGTAGTGTGTGCCTTTGTGTATGTAGTGTGTGCCTTCCTTGCTTTACAGCTATGTTGTTATTATGCTGTTTGTTACTTATGTATGTTATGTTGCAGCTAGTTCAAATAGTTTTGTCAATTTGTTCTGGCCAGAAACAAATTGGCCTTTGTAACATATCTTTGTCTTTGTGTGTTGTATGTGGACCACATTGTTTGTGTGTTGTATGTAGACCACATTGTTTGTGTGTTGTATGTAGAGCACATTGTTTGTGTGTTGTATGTAGACCACATTGTTTGTGTGTTGTATGTAGACCACATTGTTTGTGTGTTGTATGTAGAGCACATTGTTTGTGTGTTGTATGTAGACCACATTGTTTGTGTGTTGTATGTAGAGCACATTGTTTGTGTGTTGTATGTAGACCACATTGTTTGTGTGTTGTATGTAGACCACATTGTTTGTGTGTTGTATGTAGACCACATTGTTTGTGTGTTGTATGTATAGCACATTGTTTGTGTGTTGTATGTAGACCACATTGTTTGTGTGTTGTATGTAGAGCACATTGTTTGTGTGTTGTATGTAGACCACATTGTTTGTGTGTTGTATGTAGACCACATTGTTTGTGTGTTGTATGTAGAGCACATTGTTTGTGTGTTGTATGTAGAGCACATTGTTTGTGTGTTGTATGTAGAGCACATTGTTTGTGTGTTGTATGTAGACCACATTGTTTGTGTGTTGTATGTAGACCACATTGTTTGTGTGTTGTATGTAGAGCACATTGTTTGTGTGTTGTATGTAGAGCACATTGTTTGTGTGTTGTATGTAGACCACATTGTTTGTGTGTTGTATGTAGAGCACATTGTTTGTGTGTTGTATGTAGACCACATTGTTTGTGTGTTGTATGTAGAGCACATTGTTTGTGTGTTGTATGTAGAGCACATTGCTTAGCAGAGTTGAGTGATGCAAATGCATGTCAAGTTGATCAACACATTGTATTATTACTATTGTCCAGTGCAATAACAGTACTGAAATGAAGGCTAAAAGGGCATTAAATGGGGCCTTAAATTTTTTTTTAAATATATATACTGTATAAGTAACTAAATAGTAACTGAGTTAGTATCTGAGTTACTTTTGAAATAAAGTAACTAGTAACTGTAACTAGTTACTGGTTTTCAGTAACTAACCCAACACTGCTGATTTGTACTTTTTTTGTACTTATTTTGATTATTATTATTTCTTGATTGTTTATAAATGTTGCAGTTTATAAATAAAGGTTTATAAAATAAATAATAAATCAAAGAAAATAAATACATATTGTATTATTTTTAAGTCATTTAATTAACTAAAAACATTTATTTTAAAAGAGGGCTAGAATCTAACTATACACCAAATGTAAAAAAATCTCCCGTTACTTCTAAACGCACTCGCCATCACGGCACATTTATAAAAACACATCTTTATATCGTGGGCAGCACGGTGGATGAGGGGTTAGTGCGGGTGCCTCACAATATGAAGGTCCTAAATTCAATCCCCGGGCTCGGGATCTTTCTGTATGGAGTTTGCATGTTCTCCCCGGGACAAGCGGTAGAAAATGGATGTATGTATGTATATATATATATATATATATATATATATATATATATATATATATATATATATATATATATATACATATATTTTGCATTCTATTTGAGTTACTTTATTGAGTTTACAACCCCCTGGCGCTGATTTGTACTGTTTTTGTACTTATTTTGATTATTATTTCTCGATTGTTTATAAATGTTGCAGTTTATATGGGTTGTGGGTTGTACTTGTATAGCGCTTTTCTACCTTTTTTTTTTAAGGAACTCAAAGCGCTTTGACACTATTTCCACATTCACCCATTCACACACACACATTCACACACACACATTCACACACACACATTCACACACACATTCACACATTGATGGCGGGAGCTGTCATGCACGGCGCTAACCAGGACCCATCAGGAGCAAGGGTGAAGTGTCTTGCTCAAGGACACAACGGACGTGAGTAACCCTCAGATTGCTGGCACGACCACTCTCCCAACTTCGCCACGCCATCCCTACCGTCCCTACCTGAATAAAGGTATAAATAAAAAATAAAAAAATGAAAAAAAAAAAAACATGTAAAAATACAAAAATTTAAAAAAAAAATAAAATAAAATTAAATTAAAAAAAAAAAACAACCACAGAACACTGTAGTGTTCTGTGGTTACTTTTTGGTTGGCCAACGGTTGACGTTGTATTTTTTTAATTAAAAAAAAAAATAAAAAAAAATCTTTATTTATACATTTCAACATTTACAAAACAGTTGAAAATAATAATCAAAGTAAATACAAAAACAGTACAAAACAGTACAAAAACAGTACAAAGCAGAGCCAGAGGGTTGTAATTTCAAAGTAACTAAAATAGAATACAATATATATATATATATGTATATATATATATATATATATATATATATATATATATATATATATATATATATATATATATATATATATATATATATATATATATATATATATATATATATAATAAACAAATAAACAAAGTGCAAAGCCTTGGGCTCACTCAATTACAGTAAATAACCAATTTGGAACACAGCATCATCGTTTTCACAGCTTTTTGGTTGTTAGAGGTAGAAAGTGTTTTAATGTAGAGTTCTAAATATTTTTTAAAGGCACAAAAAACTGATCGGGTCTTGAGAAACGTACATTTATGAATATAAAACTTAGCCAATAGTATAATGAGGTTGCAAAGGTCAAATTCCTTTTCAAATACTGTTTCATACAGTGTAAATCCAAATAGCACACCTTTAATGCAACGCTTCTGAAGTATGAAGTAAAGAGACGTAACTTGGTCACCTCGCCTGGTTATTGACTCCATCCCAGAATATTACCCTACACACCTTCAGTATGCTCCTTCACTGCACACACCTACAGTATGCTCCTTCACTGCACACACCTACAGTATGCTCCTTCACTGCACACACCTACAGTATGCTCCTTCACTGCACACACCTACAGTATGCTCCTTCAAAGGCTGTGCTACTGGCTGCAAAGCATTGCACTTTCAAATACAACAATGAGTAGAGAGGAGTGTTATGTGTGTATATGTGGAAATAAATGACACTGAAATTCAAGTATTTATTTTATTTATATATATATATATATATATATATATATATATATATATATAATAAAATACATATATAAATATACTCCTCCCCCTTAACCCCGCCCACATCTTTATATCGTTTTTTTTTCTTCTTCTTCTTCTTAAATTAAATCCCCAAACTCATCCAGCTGTTGTCCATCTGGGAGAAAAATTAATGTTGGTTGTGATTTAAAAAAAAAATATTTTTTTTGCTTTTTCAAAAAGCCTCTATTCACCCCCTGTGCGCGCACCCGAGAGAGCAGTGCGCGCGCCGCCGCTGGTGTGTGTGTGTGTGTGTGAGAGAGTGTGTGTGCGTGTGTGTGTGTGTGTGTGTGTGTGTGTGTGTGAGAGAGAGAGAGTGTGGAGGCAGGGAGTCCACATAGCGAGGAGGACGCCGAGCCGAGCATCGCTCCAGTGGACAACACCTGCATGAAGACTCCCGCCGTGGAAGGTGAGTCACGTCACGTCACGTCACGTCACGTGTCATCCTCTCTCCTCTTGCATACAAAAACAGACATTTTTTCCACCGGAAGCTGTTTCGTTTTCCAGGAGTTTGTGTCGAGCTGGCGATGATTGTGTCTTTATTACAACATGCACTGTATGTACAAGTGTACTAAATGTAGTGTGCACCGTATGTACAAGTGTACTAGATGTAGTGTGCACCGTATGCACAAGTGTACTAGATGTAGTGTGCACCGTATGTACAAGTGTGCTAGTTGTAGTGTGCACCGTATGTACAAGTGTACTAGATGTAGTGTGCACCGTATGCACAAGTGTGCTAGATGTAGTGTGCACCGTATGTACAAGTGTGCTATATGTAGTGTGCACCGTATGTACAAGTGTACTAGTTGTAGTGTGCACCGTATGTACAAGTGTGCTAGATGTAGTGTGCACCGTATGTACAAGTGTGCTAGATGTAGTGTGCACTGTATGTACAAGTGTGCTAGTTGTAGTGTGCGCCGTATGTACAAGTGTACTAAATGTAGTGTGCACCGTATGTACAAGTGTGCTAGATGTAGTGTGCACCGTATGTACAAGTGTGCTAGTTGTAGTGTGCACCGTATGTACAAGTGTGCTAGATGTAGTGTGCACCGTATGTACAAGTGTGCTAGATGTAGAGATGAAGTGTGCACCATATTAATTAATTAATTAATTAATGAAGTTATATATTTATTTATTTTGTAATATATTTTATTAATATAATTTTTTATTTTGTCCCTCCGTCAGGGGGGAACTCGACAGGGCGGTTGCTTGTTGTTCCATCTCCATCGTTGGGGTCCCTGCGGGTGGGGTGGGTGGTTCCCGTGGCCCCGTGCTGGGCGGTCCTGCGGCGGCTGATTTGGGTGGGGTGGCCGGGGGCGGGTGGCGCCGTGCTCTTTGGGGGTGTGCTCGTGGGGGCCTGGTTGCTGGTGAGGCGGGGGCGGTCTTCCCGTCCGGTTGTGGGGAGTCTCTGGGCCCCTTGGGCGGAGCGTCCCGCCTTTCTGCCCGTGTGGGGTGTGGTCTCTCGCTGGCTTGAGGTCTGGCTGTCCCCTGCTTCTCCCGTGCCTTGTCCTCTGCCGGGTGTGTCTGTCTTTGGCCTGCTGCTGGCTCTTCCAGGTGGCACAGTGGGCCTGGTTCTGGGGTTCCTGTCGCTGGCCGGCCTGGCTGCGTGGGGCCGGTGGTCCCTGGTTCCCTGGGCACCACACCTGCTGTTTGTGGGTTGGGCTGTCTGGGTGGCTGGGGCCGTACTCTGGCTCCTACACACACTGGGAGTCAAATATATTATACATACAAATACACATATACTCACATACATACCGTTATTCATACATAAGTACATACATACATAGTTACCTACGCTCCCACGTACATACACAAATACAGTACATACCTACATACTCAAAGTTCGTACATCCACACGCACATTCACTGTACAAACATACGCATACTGTACATATACATTCACTGTACAAACATACATATACACATACATGTACATATACACTCACTGTACAAACACACATACATATACTGTACATATACATTCACTGTACAAACATACATATACACATACATGTACATATACACTCACTGTACAAACACACATACATATACTGTACATATACATTCACTGTACAAACATACATATACACATAATGTACATATACTTTCACTGTACAAACATACATATACACACACATGTACACACACATTAACTGTACAAGCATACATATACACATACATGTACATATACATTCACTGTACAAACATACATGTACACATACTGTACATATACATTCCCTGTACACGCACACATATACACATACTGTACACATACATTCACTGTACAAACATACATATACACATACATGTACATATACATTCACTGTACAAGCACACATATACACATACTGTACATATACATTCACTGTACAAACACACATATACACATACTGTACATATACATTCACTGTACAAACATACATATACACATACTGTACATATACATTCACTGTACAAACATACATATACACATACTGTACATATACATTCACTGTACAAGCACACATATACACATACTGTATATATACAAGTACATATACATACATACACTCATGCACATAATCATGTTTCATCAAACATATATTAACGTTGTTGCCCTAGGGTAAACTGGGTATAACACATGGCACACTGACAAAGCTTAACCTATTGTTACTATAACAATCTACAAGGTTAATATAGGTTGCTTCTCTTTCTTCCCCTCCATTTATCTGTTTTCTTTTGTATCTGTAGTTATCATGACATATATGTATTGTTGCATTTGAACAATTGTATTGTTGATAATAGAAGTAATTATTGGTATTATTCATTATCAATAGTGATATTTCTATTGGTATTTGTATTGATCCATTTGTAGTGTAATAATGCTCATTGTCATTTCTGTGTTATTATTTATTTTACTAACTGCTTCTTTGATATCACTTTTACTATCATATTTGTACATATCCTGTTTGCTGATGTTGCTCTATTGTTGTTGTTGTTGTTGTGTTTGCTGTTGTTGTCTCTCTGTCTAATCCCTTTCTTGTCCCCACAATTTCCTCCTCTGTCCTCCTTTTTCCCTCTCTCTATCCCCTCCTGCTCCGGCCCGGCTGCACCAAATAATAATATACATACATTTAATAAAGTCAAATACAAATAAGACAACAAGAGAAGTATCCTACACTTCTCTTGTGTAAAGTACATCTGAACAGCCGATATGGGCATCTACATCTACATCTACATCTACATCTACATCTACATCTACTATATGATCATCTACATCTACATCTACATCTACTATATGATCATCTACATCTACATCTACATCTACATCTACTATATGATCATTCTACATCTACATCTACATCTACTATATGATCATCTACATCTACATCTACATCTACATCTACTATATGATCATCTACATCTACATCTACATCTACATCTACATCTACTATATGATCATCTACATCTACATCTACATCTACTATATGATCATCTACATCTACATCTACATCTACATCTACATCTACTATATGATCATCTACATCTACATCTACTATATGATCATCTACATCTACATCTACATCTACTATATGATCATCTACATCTACATCTACTATATGATTTGCCTGAGAAGCTGTACAGGACAAAAAACAAACAAAAAAGAACAACTTGACATGCATTTGCATCACTGAACTCTGCTAAGCAATGTGCTCTACATACAACACACAAACAATGTGCTCTACATACAACACACAAACAATGTGCTCTACATACAACACACAAACAATGTGCTCTACATACAACACACAAACAATGTGCTCTACATACAACACTCAAACAATGTGGTCTACATACAACACACAAACAATGTGGTCTACATACAACACACAAACAATGTGCTCTACATACAACACACAAACAATGTGGTCTACATACAACACACAAACAATGTGGTCTACATACAACACACAAACAATGTGGTCTACATACAACACACAAACAATGTGGTCTACATACAACACACAAACAATGTGGTCTACATACAACACACAAACAATGTGGTCTACATACAACACACAAACAATGTGGTCTACATACAACACACAAACAATGTGCTCTACATACAACACACAAACAATGTGGTCTACATACAACACACAAAAAATGTGGTCTACGTACAACACACAAACAATGTGCTCTACATACAACACACAAACAATGTGGTCTACATACAACACACAAACAATGTGGTCTACATACAACACACAAACAATGTGCTCTACATACAATACACAAACAATGTGCTCTACATACAACACACAAACAATGTGCTCTACATACAACACACAAACAATGTGCTCTACATACAACACACAAACAATGTGCTCTACATACAACACACAAACAATGTGCTCTACATACAACACACAAACAATGTGGTCTACATACAACACACAAACAATGTGGTCTATATACAACACACAAACAATGTGGTCTACATACAACACACAAACAATGTGGTCTACATACAACACACAAACAATGTGGTCTACATACAACACACAACGACAAAGATATGTTTCAAAGGGCCAATTTGTTTCAGGCCAGAACAAATTGACAAAACTATTTGAACTAGCTGCAACATAACATACATAAGTAACAAACAGCATAATAACAACATAGCTGTAAAGCAAGGAAGGCACACACTACATACACAAAGGCACACACTACATACACAAAGGCACACACTACATACACAAAGGCACACACTACATACACAAAGGCACACTCTACATACACAAAGCCTAACCAGGCCTTTTTTTCTCTCAAGGAATTGTGAAATAAAATCATGTGTGAAGCCCAGAACACTCTACACATGTCCCCAGTTTTAGTTTAGAGATAAGCAAAGATTGGCCTGGCCCACTAGCATCCCTCTTTATGTTTGTTAACTTTATAGTCTATACATTTAGAGTGATGTGATAATCAAACACTCTAGAAGTCTAGAATGAAAGATATATAAGAGAATTGCCAGAGTGTGTGTACCTTCAGTGCGCCGTGCCTCGTTAAAATCCAGCCGCTGTTGCTTAGGAGGTGAAGTGTGTCTCTCTTTACTAGCTTTGTCGAAGCATGTTGCTTTTGTAGCTGTTTCAGCAGATTTGAATTGCTGTTTTGGGCAGTAGATGGGATCTTGGATCCAAGACACAACTTACATTGAACTAAAATGTTCTTTTCTTTGTGCTCGACAAAAGAAAAGTAGTGAGAATATCTCCATGTTAAGAAACTCGACTGCAGCTCCGCCATGTTCAGACACGCCCCCCTCCCCTCCCTCCCTCCCTCCCTCCCTCCCCACACCCAGACACACACACAGTGCGCCTCTTCCTTGTGACACAAGAACATTCAGAAGGACGACACCGCAGCGCTCCAATAAAACACACTCAGATCTTCTGTTTGTAGCCGATACCACATCGAAAAATAACGTAAAATAACGCAGTAACGCATCATGTAGTAACGGTAACTGAGTTACTGAATATAAAAAATGACGCGTTAGATTACTAGTTACCGCCGAAACTAACGGCGTTACAGTTACGCGTTACTTTGTTAGTCCCGACACTGCTTGTGACGATGTCACTGGAGGGCAGAATGACCCCAAGATGACGTGAAAGATGTCAGTCATCAAAACATCTTTTCAGGGACAAAAGCAACAGATTGCCAGCAAGTTATTGAGTGTTTGTGTACTAGTTATAAAAGTCAGGACCGGTGTCTTACACATCATCTTGTCACCGTCCCACATGACAAGTATTATTAGTTTATTGTCCTTTCTACTATTTCCTGTCCAGCGCTTGTCAATCAGGACCCAGCTGTGCCTGGTCACTAATCAGGATACTTCTCCTTGTCTTTGCCATGCTTGCTTGTGTGCTGCCGCACATCTTTGTGTTCATGTTGCCCCAGCATCAAGGGCCCCTGACGTGCCTGTCGTCCCTGCATCCCGGGGTCCAGACAAGCAGCAGTCGGAGTGGATGCAGCAGGTGTGCGCCTCAGCAACAATGCACCGTGTGTACGTGACAGTTGACATTGTGGCAAACAAAGCACAAATCCTCACTCCTTTTTTTTTTTTTTATAAGCTGATTTGCTCGTCCACATTTTAATTCCCCTCGTGTTCATATCACGACTTGTTTGCGCCAACTGCTCCATCCACACCCCCTCCCCCCTTAACAACATCCAAGTCCGTGTCTCCCCCCCACCCCCACTCCTAAATCCCCCCCAGTGGCCCCTCCCTCCCTCTTCATGCCTCTGTCTGGTCAGAATATAGAGGGGTGCTGTCAGACACCCCCCTTTTCTCCCCATGTCATCCCCCAGACACTCTCACTCACACACACACACAAACACACACACACACACACACACACACACACACACACACACACACACACACACACACACACACTTTCTCCGCCTGCTGAAGTAGACTAGTTAATGCCAATGCTAATGACCCCCCCCCCATTGTTCCCGCTGACACACTTTCCAGTAATGTTTGTTCTCCCCGAGCAGACGACTCCTAATCGGTCAGAACTGATCCATGTTCTGGTATTGTGGACTAATGCGCGCGTTAGGGTCTGCCTTTGCTGCATAGTTTTGAAGCAAGGTAGCCCACTTCTCGAGTACTTCACTTTGTCTACATTTTATGTTACAGGCTTATTCACAAATAGAACACATTCATTTTTGTCCTCAAAATTCTACACTCAATACCCAATAATAATAATATGAAAGGTTTTTGTGTGTGTGTGTTTTTTTTTTTAAATAGAAAATGTATTTGTGACAGTCTCTCGCTGTCGGGGTTCCATGGACCACCAAGGACTGACATGACGTCGAGCAGTTTTGACTTTGTTTATTTGTCAATCAAACTCAGTCTCAGGTGGGGTCGCTTTTCAGCTCCTTCCTTCTCCCACTGCTTGCTCTTGGTCCGCTTTTCAGCCGGCCGCGTCTTCGTCTGTCCCTCGCTCTCTGTTGATTTCGCGCTGCATGTGCTGCTGGCTCTCCAACTCCCTCTGCTTTCCCGTCGTTCTCGGCTGCCGCCCTTTTACACACTTATAATTGTGCCATGTGGGCGATCCACGCACCTGATACTTTTTACAGCGTCGATCCCGGCGTGCCCTGCCTCGCTGTTGGTCTGCCGGCCACGTCTCCCCACAGTATTAAATGTAAAAATTCCCAGAAGTATTCACAGTCTCTGCTCAATACTTAGTTGATGCATCTTTGGCATCAGTTACAGCCTCAAGTCTGTTTGAATACGATGCCATAAGCCTGGCACACCTATTTTTGGGGCATTTTGGCCCATTTATCTTTGCAGCACCTCTCAAGCTCCACTGGATTGGATGGGAAGCTTAGGTTTTCTGCTAGGATGTCTCTGTACATTACTGCATTCATCTAAGTCTAGTCAGGGAGGTGACCAAGACCATGGTCACTCTGTTGGAGCTACAGCATTCCTCTGTGGAGAGAGGAGAACCTTCCGGAAGGACTATCCACCAATTAGGCCTGTATGGTAGATGTCAGAATAATTGTATATGTTATGAAACAACGTGTTTCCTATGAGTTCAGGTTGCCCTGCGTGAAGACAAAAGCTGTCTTTGATCTTATCAAGCAAAAGGCGGACAGCTTGTAAACCTCCACTGTGTGCGATGGAATGCGCCGTAGAGGTGTCGGTTTCTCAGATCTTGGACAGCCACAGGAAGGACTTTATCAGGACCTGAAATCTACAAGCAGAGAGGGGGCAAACCTGACACCGCTCCAAGCGTAATCAGGAAATGCCCAAATAAATGAGGAGGCGTGTAGAGCTTGTTCCTCAGAGCGGCGGGGTGACACTGTACGAGGGTGCAGGTCGACACGCTCTCCTTGTGAGCTCAATTGAATCCTGTCTCTGTTTGATTCCTTGCTTCTTGTCTTGTTTAATAGATAGTTCGCTGTTTGAACCTGACAGCAGAGTGGCCAGATGAGCGTCATTTCTTAGTCAAACATTTGCCAAAATGCACCTGAAAGACTCTCAGACCGTGAGGAACTAAACTCCCTGGTCTGATGAGACAAATATTGAAGTCTTTGGCGTGAATGTCAGGCGTCATGTTTGGAAGAAACCAGGCACCGCTCATCACCAGGACAATACCATCCCTACAGTGGTGGCAGCATCATGCTGTGGGGATGTTTTTGAGCGGTACAAACTGGGAGACTATTTAGGATAGAGGGAAAGATGAATGCAGCAATGTGCAGAGACATCCTGGATGAAAACCTTCCCATCCAATTTTGATGGAACTTGATAGGTGCTGCAAAGAGGAAGGGTTAAAACTACCCAAAGATAGGTGTGCCAAGTTTGTGGCGTCATATTCTAAAATACTCGAGTATTGATCAGAGGACATGAATACTTATGTACATGTGATTTTTAATTTTAAAAACAACTTTTCACATTGTCATTATGGGGTGTGTTCCATTCTGGAATGAGGCTGTAACAGAAAAAAAAAAAGTTACGCTGTGAATACTTTGTGTATGATCTCAGGCCAATGTGAGAAATAGTGACCTAGATCCATCTTCACTCTCATCATGTTGGGGGGCGGGGGGGAGATTTGCATAAGCAAGGATTATCAGGACACAGGTCGGGGTTCTTGTCGGCGCACCAGTCGCTCCAAACCGCCGCCGCTCTGAGAAGTCAAAGTGACGGCGTGCGCCGAGGGGGCTGTGGGAAAAGCTTGGGTGTTGGAAGGGAAAATGCCACCAATTTCAGTCCGTGGGTTGGCGATGTTCTGCAGACTGCTTTGTTCTGTAAGCAGGCCGTCTGTAGGGCCGTGACCCCCTGCCAACCTCACACAAAGTGTCTCATAGAGAAGGAGTCAGTCTGCGGGTCACTGGCGGTGACATCATGACTCACTGCTAGTTCTGTGGACATTTGTTGCACTCTGGAAGTGGTACTAAAACATGGATTGTTGCACTCTGGAAGTGGTACTAAAACATGGATTGTTGCACTCTGGAAGTGGTACTAAAACATGGATTGTTGCACTCTGGAAGTGGTACTAAAACATGGATTGTTGCACTCTGGAAGTGGTACTAAAACATGGATTGTTGCACTCTGGAAGTGGTACTAATACATGGATTGTTGCACTCTAGAAGTGGTACTAAAACATGGATTGTTGCACTCTGGAAGTGGTACTTAAACATGGATTGTTGCACTCTGGAAGTGGTACTAAAACATGGATTGTTGCACTCTGGAAGTGGTACTTAAACATGGATTGTTGCACTCTGGAAGTGGTACTAATACATGGATTGTTACACTCTGGAAGTGGTACTAAAACATAGATTGTTGCACTCTGGAAGTGGTACTAATACATAGATTGTTGCACTCTGGAAGTGGTTCTAAAACATGGATTGTTGCACTCTAGAAGTGGTACTAATACATGGATTGTTACACTCTGGAAGTGGTACTAATACATAAATTGTTGCACTCTGGAAGTGGTACTAAAACATGGATTGTTGCACTCTGGAAGTGGTACTAATACATAAATTGTTGCACTCTGGAAGTGGTACTAATACATGGATTGTTGCACTCTGGAAGTGGTACTAATACATGGATTGTTGCACTCTGGAAGTGGTACTAATACATGGATTGTTGCACTCTGGAAGTGGTACTAAAACATGGATTGTTCCACTCTGGAAGTGGTACTAATACATGGATTGTAGCACTCTGGAAGTGGTACTAAAACATGTATTGTTGCACTCTGGAAGTGGTACTAATACATGGATTGTTGCACTCTGGAAGTGGTACTAAACATGGATTGTTGCACTCTGGAAGTGGTACTAATACATGGATTGTTGCACTCTGGAAGTGGTACTTAAACATGGATTGTTGCACTCTGGAAGTGGTACTAAAACATGGATTGTTGCACTCTGGAAGTGGTACTTAAACATGGATTGTTGCACTCTGGAAGTGGTACTAATACATGGATTGTTACACTCTGGAAGTGGTACTAAAACAAAGATTGTTGCACTCTGGAAGTGGTACTAATACATAGATTGTTGCCCCCTGGAAGTGGTTCTAAAACATGGATTGTTGCACTCTAGAAGTGGTACTAATACATGGATTGTTACACTCTGGAAGTGGTACTAATACATAAATTGTTGCACTCTGGAAGTGGTACTAAAACATGGATTGTTGCACTCTGGAAGTGGTACTAATACATAAATTGTTGCACTCTGGAAGTGGTACTAATACATGGATTGTTGCACTCTGGAAGTGGTACTAATACATGGATTGTTGCACTCTGGAAGTGGTACTAATACATGGATTGTTGCACTCTGGAAGTGGTACTATAACATGGATTGTTCCACTCTGGAAGTGGTACTAATACATGGATTGTAGCACTCTGGAAGTGGTACTAAAACATGTATTGTTGCACTCTGGAAGTGGTACTAATACATGGATTGTTGCACTCTGGAAGTGGTACTAAACATGGATTGTTGCACTCTGGAAGTGGTACTAATACATGGATTGTTCCACTCTGGAAGTGGTACTAATACATGGATTGTTGCACTCTGGAAGTGGTACTAAAACATGGATTGTTGCACTCTGGAAGTGGTACTAATAGATGGATTGTTGCACTCTGGAAGTGGTACTACACATGGATTGTTGCACTCTGGAAGTGGTACTAATACATGGATTGTTGCACTCTGGAAGTGGTACTAAAACATGGATTGTTGCACTCTGGAAGTGGTACTAATAGATGGATTGTTGCACTCTGGAAGTGGTACTACACATGGATTGTTGCACTCTGGAAGTGGTACTAATACATGGATTGTTGCACTCTGGAAGTGGTACTAAAACATGGATTGTTTGGATAGAAGCTGCTCGGCCATGGAAACCCATTCCATGAAGCTCTCTGCGTACTGTATGTGGGCTAATTGGAAGGTCACAAGAAGTTTGGAGCTCTGTAGCAAGTGACTGTGCAGAAAGTCTTTGCACTATGCTGACCTCTCTGTCAGTTTACATGACCTACCACTTGGTGGCTGAGTTGCTGTTGTTCCTTAACTCTTCACTTTTCTTATAATAAAGTTGACTTTGGAATATTTAGGAACGAGGACACTTCACGACTGGATTTGTTGCACAGGTGGCATCCTGTGACAGTTCCACGCTGGAAATCACTGAGAGCGGCCCATTCTTTCACAAATGTTTGTAGAAAAAGTCTCCATGCCTAAGTGCTTGATTTGATACACCTATAAATATATATGTATGTATGCATGTATGTATGTATATATACATACAACCCAAAATGTTGAAAGAGCCATATTGGACCAAAAATACGAAAAAAAAAATCTGTCTGGAGCCGAAAAAAATCAAGCACCTTAAATGAATGTTATAACGAAGACAACACATGACGTAAGTGTCTATATTAGCTATATTAGCCTACTATCAAAATTACCTTAAAAGTCTTATATAAGTGTTATAATGAAGGCAACACATGATGTAAGTGTCTATATTAGTTATATTAGCCTACTATCAAAATGACTTTAAAAGTCTCATATAAGTGTTATAATGAAGACAACACATCATGTAAGTGTCTATATTAGCCTACTATCAAAATGACTTTAAAAGTCTTATATAAGTGTTATAATGAAGGCAACACATGATGTAAGTGTCTATATTAGTTATATTAGCCTACTATCAAAATGACTTTAAAAGTCTTATATAAGTGTTACAATGAAGGCAACACATGATGTAAGTGTCTATATTAGCCTACTATCCAAATGACTTTAAAAGTCTTATATAAGTGTTATAATGAAGGCAACACATGACGTAAGTGTCTATATTAGCTATATTAGCCTACTATCAAAATGACTTTAAAAGTCTTGTATAAGTGTTATAATGAAGGCAACACATGACGTAAGTGTCTATATTAGTTATATTAGCCTACTATCAAAATGACTTTAAAAGTCTTATATAAGTGTTATAATGAAGACAACACATGATGTAAGTGTCTATATTAGTTATATTAGCCTACTATCAAAATGACTTTAAAAGTCTTATATAAGTGTTATAATGAAGGCAACACATGACGTAAGTGTCTATATTAGTTATATTAGCCTACTATCAAAATGACTTTAAAAGTCTTATATAAGTCTTATAATGAAGGCAACACATGATGTAAGTGTCTATATTAGTTATATTAGCCTACTATCAAAATGACTTTAAAAGTCTTATATAAGTGTTATAATGAAGACAACACATGATGTAAGTGTCTATATTAGCCTACTATCAAAATGACTTTAAAAGTCTTATATAAGTGTTATAATGAAGGCAACACATGATGTAAGTGTCTATATTAGTTATATTAGCCTACTATCAAAATGACTTTAAAAGTCTTATATAAGTGTTACAATGAAGGCAACACATGATGTAAGTGTCTATATTAGCCTACTATCAAAATGACTTTAAAAGTCTTATATAAGTGTTATAATGAAGGCAACACATGACGTAAGTGTCTATATTAGCTATATTAGCCTACTATCAAAATGACTTTAAAAGTCTTATATAAGTGTTATAATGAAGGCAACACATGACGTAAGTGTCTATATTAGTTATATTAGCCTACTATCAAAATGACTTTAAAAGTCTTATATAAGTGTTATAATGAAGACAACACATGATGTAAGTGTCTATATTAGTTATATTAGCCTACTATCAAAATGACTTTAAAAGTCTTATATAAGTGTTATAATGAAGACAACACATGATGTAAGTGTCTATATTAGTTATATTAGCCTACTATCAAAATGACTTTAAAAGTCTTATATAAGTGTTATAATGAAGACAACACATGATGTAAGTGTCTATATTAGTTATATTAGCCTACTATCAAAATGACTTTAAAAGTCTTATATAAGTGTTATAATGAAGACAACACATGATGTAAGTGTCTATATTAGTTATATTAGCCTTATATCTGGAAACGGCAGGCTATATTCTTCTAGTAGATTTATTACAATCTTTGCAAGCTAGGTAATGTTTGCTGTGGTCTGGAACAACATGGCACACAAACAACTATCAGAAATGCAGCCAATATTACATACAGATAATGTGTCATGAGACATGCAAATATAAATTAAATAGATGACATAAGTAAAGGAAATTAAATGATCTCAAATATAGCTACAAACGAGGCATAATGATGCAATATTTACATACAGCTAGCCTAAATAGCATGTTAGCATTGACTAGCTAGCAGTCATACAGTGCCCAAATATTCCTGATTAGCACTCCAACAAGTCAATAACATCAACAAAGTTCACCTTTGTGCATTCACGCACAGCATAAGAGGTTTGGTGGACAAAATGAGACAAAGAAGGAGGGGCATAAAACACGTCTGACTGAGAAAGTTGCACATATCAACAAACTACGGTGAGTTCAAGGACGGCTGAAATTAGTAGGACAAAATGGCGCTTGCCAAATGTCATCAGTGACGCATGTTTAGTATAAAAAGTGAGATTTCTAACAATTAGGAATGTTTGTGTCATGTTTGTCCTCTTACACAAACCTTATTCAAACTAATATATGTTTTCTCCATTTTCACACATTTTTGAAAAAGCTCCAGGGAGCCACTAGGGCGGCGCTAAAGGGCCGCAGGTTGAATTGCCTTTTGTATATTGTAAAAATAGAACCAATGAATGATTCATTGGGGATATTATTAGATATTACACTAATGGCTTCATGTTCCGCTAGCTTAGAATACATTGACCTACATCTTCATTTAATTGGTTTTAGCATCTTTAATATACCAAATATATCAAAGTGGCCCCCTGCATCCTTCAATTTTCCTTTATGTGGCCCTCTGTGGATACCACTTACTTTAGTAATAAAAATATGTACATTTTCTACTAATGTAATGTGTTTTAAAAAAAATTCTAAATCCTGCTAAATCCTTTAGAATCGTGCTTGCACTGCTCAAACGTTTCCCAAAAAGATCATGTGTAGCCCTTCTATAGTCGGAGCTCCGCAGTCATTTCTCTTTGTGCATAATTCCACAGACACAATTAACCAAAGTGCTATGAAAGTCTGGCTGAGCAGACTGTTGACGTGAGCACTTGTCAGCATCCAGCAGCCTTTCTGCTGGGCCTGCTGTGCTGGGCCTGCTGTGCTGGGCCTACTGTGCTGGGCCTGCTGTGCTGGGCCTGCTGTGCTGGGCCTGCTCTGCTGGGCCTGACGAGGAAGCTCTTGCTGACCCCTTAGTGTCATGGCTGGTCTGGGTGTTCCTGGTCTTCCAGCCCGCTACCTAGTCTTACACTGGGACACCATGGGGTCTTCATCAGAGGAGCATGGAGGGCAGAGAGACCACCACCCGTTCTTTCTTCACGGCTGCCTGAACGTCGGCTGGGGTGGTTTTTGATTGATCGATTGAAACTTTTATTAGTAGATTGCACAGTACAGTACATATTCCGTACAATTGACCACTAAATGGTAACACCCCAATAAGTTTTTCAACTTGTTTAAAGGCCTACTGAAAGCCACTACTAGCGACCAAGCAGTCTGATAGTTTATATATCAATGATGAAATCTTAACATTGCAACACATGCCAATACGGCCGGGTTAGATTACTAAAGTGCAATTTTAAATTTCCCGCAAAATATCCTGCTGAAAACGTCTCGGTACGATGACGTTTGCACGTGACGTCACGGATTGTAGAGGACATTTTGGGACAGCATTGTGGCCAGCTATTGTTTTCATCGCAAAATTCCACAGTATTGTGGACATCTGTGTTGGTGAATCTTTTGCAATTTGTTTAATGAACAATGGAGACTGCGAAGACGAAAGCTGTAGGTGGGAAGCGGTGTATTAGCGGCCGGCTGCAGCAACACAAACACATAGCCGGTGTTTCATTGTTTACATTCCCGAAAGATGACAGTCAAGCTTTACCATTGGCCTGTGGAGAACTGGGACAGCAGAGACTCTTACCAGGAGGACTTTGAGTTGGATACGCAGACACGGTACCGTGAGTACGCAACCAGAATGTTGCCATAAGCATTTTGTTTAATTTGTATGTGTAACGCAGTACGCAGCTGCGGCTTCCAAACATTTGATCGCTTGCCCGTACGTGCGTGCCGCTATGTGCATGTCACGTACGTAACTTTGGGGAAATATATGTGCTGTATGAACTTTGGGGAGGTGAACGGTACTTTGGGCTGTGGGATTGAGTGTGTTGTGCGGGTGTTTGATTTGTATTGGCGGGTTATATGGACGGGAGGGAGGAGGTGTTTGTTATGTGGCATATTAAATATAAGCCTGGTTGTGTTGTGGCTAATAGAGTATATATATGTCTTGTGTTTATTTACTGTTTTAGTAATTCCCAGCTGAATATCAGGTCCCACCCGCCTCTCACAGCATCTTCCCTATCTGAATCGCTTCCACTGCCCTCTAATCCTTCACTCTCACTTTCCTCATCCATAAATCTTTCATCCTCGCTCAAATTAATGGGGTAATAGTCGCTTTCTCGGTCTGAATCGCTCTCGCTGCTGGTGGCCATGATTGTAAACAATGTGCAGATGTGAGGAGCTCCACAACCTGTGACGTCACGCTACTTCCGGTACAGGCAAGGCTTTTTTATCTGCGACCAAAAGTTGCGAACTTTATCGTCGATGTTCTCTACTAAATCCTTTCAGCAAAAATATGACAAAATCGCGAAATGATCAAGTATGACACATAGAATGGATCTGCTATCCCCGTTTAAATAAGAAAATCGCATTTCAGTAGGCCTTTAAGTTGGGGTCCACGTTAATCAATTCATGGTGATTTGGACAAGTCCATGCAAGGACAGACTTGTACATGCAAAGAAGGGTCTGCGTGTGCACACAGTGACTATGTTGCAAGCTGCTGTGGGCCACCAGACTTCCACACTGGGTTAGGCAGCAAGTTTCTGGTTCAATTTCCCAACAGTCTGGTTGATTTGATCAGCTGTGAACACCATAATTGAACTTAGGGGTGGACTTAACGAACCGGAACACCTTGTACAGTTTCGGTTTTGATGAGAAAGCTAACCATAACCCTAAATCTAACTGTAAACCTTACCTTGGACTGATACAATTGATTACAAACCCATCAATAGATTCAGACCACAGCAAATGGATGTTTTTCTCCTTTGGCGAAAGTTTAAGTCGAAGGGAAGGGACTATCGTATCAGAAGCTTTTCTGGGGGTTGCAGGGAGGAGCAGGAGGAGGGGTGGATCATGTACCTAATTCTATGCCAAGAACAAAGAAAGCTTGTTTTCTCTCTCTATCGCTTGAGCGTCTGTTCTTGCCCACCAGCCTGAGGACAGTGCAAACCAGGGTCTCCGAGCTTCTATTTGAACATAATACTTTCTGAAGAGCACTCCAGAGGCAGGCCTTGCTACCTCGGGCATGCCATGGTTTCTAGCCAATTTTGGATGGACGATGACTCTGTGGTAGCTCCGTACAAAGAACCAATGAGTTGCAGTGAGCAGGAGTTGGGTTGTTCTCCCCTGGAAAGGATGTATGCCGGGCATAATTACAGGGAATCCAAAAATGTGTGCTTGGATGCTTCCTTATTTGCATAAAAAGATCTTCACATCCCACTCCCTCCTTTTGTAGGCTAATGGCTGAGCAAATGCATCCCGAAGCTCCTTTTCTGATCAGAACGGAGGCCTGCCAAGAAATCCGCCCAAGCATCCACACTCTCACATGCTGGTTTCTAGCCACGCATCCTGTAGAATTTAGAGGTGGGGTGGGCCTTGTTGAGATAAGCGGTG
Organism: Entelurus aequoreus; assembly: GCF_033978785.1. Classification (NCBI taxonomy): domain Eukaryota; kingdom Metazoa; phylum Chordata; class Actinopteri; order Syngnathiformes; family Syngnathidae; genus Entelurus; species Entelurus aequoreus. Next base: position 62,249,073 of record NC_084740.1, read on the forward strand.
AGGAGGCGTGGATTAACTCGTCGCCCCAGCACATGATGCAACACCAAAAGAGAAAGTGGGAGACACTCATGAATAAAGTTGACACAGAAACACACAAGTGGCTTTGCCATGCTTCAGAAGACCCGTTGACCTCAAGATCTTATTTAGGCCAGGCCCTTCTAATGCCATCAACCCGCCGCCCCTACCTCGAACCCCTCCCATACCCCATCTCAGGGTAAAACACCATGTTAGCGCCTCAACAGCCACCACTGAAGGGCCCTTAATCCCGGAGAGATGACAGCTTGGCTCGAGATGCCGGTGAAACCAATGGGATTTTTTTCCCCCCTCTCTCTCTCTTTTTCTCCCCCTTACTCGGCACCCCCAACACAGCCACAGGAATCTTGGGAAAACATCTCCAGGGGGAGACAAAAGAACGGGATGGTAAACAAATCCCAGTCCAGATCGGAGATTCCGCCATTCAGCAGGAGATGAATTGGGGCGTCTCGGGAGCTATCAAAAGCAGGAAACACAATGACAACTCCGGCTGGGGGTTTGTTTTGTCCGGATGTGTTGTGTTTGTGGCAACTGGGGGTGGTACATAATCTATATCAAATAATCTTTGGCCTGGCTTCAGGACTATTGAGGTCAGAAAATCATGGAAATCTCACATTATCAGTGTCACCATGAAACATTCTCATAGTCAGCTTTTCCTCTTATCAAAAGGGATTACAGTTGTTTTTGCTTTGGGAGATCAGTTGTTTTAGTCCAAAATACTGTCCCTGCTGGAGCTTTTTGGTAAAACAACTCCAAATGTGTGCCAAATCATAGGCCTTTTTAAACACAAAGTCATCAACAGATTTACTAATTCTGATTTTACTGGATTTGCACTAATTTGGGGGTTCCCTGTTTTTTTATGACTCTATACCAGTGGTTCTTAACCTTGTTTGAGGTACCGAACCCCACCAGTTTCATATGCACATTCACCGAACTCTTCTTTAGTGAAAAATAAAATGTTTTTTTTTTAAATGCAAGACAATGTGAGATGTTTTTTTACTGGTGCACAAAATGAACCGTGCATGAAGATCACCTTGTTCAAAGAACAAAACCAACACAGTGCATAAACTCACAACAAATGACACACCTGCAAATCAGATGGAAAATTACAGAGAACATTGTTTGGGGGTATCCATAATACGCCGATAGGGAGAAGTTTTTATTTACACTATGAGTCGGGTGTGTCTTGACCTCTGCAGCGGAGGCTCCGCCGAACCTCTGAGGCCGACTCACCGAACCCCTAGGGTTCGATCGAACCCAGGTTAAGAACCACTGCTCTATGCCTTTGTTTGTGCAAAATCATCATTTTATTCCTAAACCACTGCTCACTAAAAACAGATCAGAACTGAGTCCAAAAAGTCGGAACAGGATTAGGGGCCAAAAATTTTGAGATATCGAGAAATCCCTACCTGTATTGACTTGACATTTCTCTCTTATTCCGCTCAATGCACTTTCCACAACACCCGATTTGACTTCCGGGTGTTTAGCCAAATACCCACAACATTTGGTGGACACTTTTCTTTCGGGCACGGACAAACACACGTGTGTAGAAAGATTGTTTGCAAAACATGGTCGCCGTTCAGCAGAATGTCTTTGCAAAGATGGCACATACTGTAAGTCATCGACCGTGTGTGTAATGTAGGGGTGTAACAGTACGTGTATTTGTATTGAACCGTTTCGGTACGGGGTTTCGGTTCAGTTCGGAGGTGTACCGAACAAGTTTCCACACGAACATATTAAGTAGCGTACCGCACGTTGTGTAAACAATGCACACCGAGGCACAACACACGGCATGCTAGCAGCTAACGGGCTAGGACAACATGTAAAAGCCAGAGCTGGAAGACCCTCCTGCCTCGTTAAGATCTCCCGTTTGGGAACACTTTGGCTGTGCGATACAACAATGGAGGACGGAGGTTTGCTGACATTGTTCAGCAGCTGCTTCTGACAACACGTCAAACATGCTAACCCATTTGAAGCGTCACCACCGCATTCAAGCAGCCTCTCCTCGGTGAGTCAGGCAGGGCTAAAGCAATAACAAATGTTTTTATAGCAGCAGATTTAAGACCATATTGCATTAGAAACTAGATTTTGAGCCACTTCTATGGTGGAAGAACAATAAGCCCATAAATCCTCTTACTGCCAAGTTAGCCAGGCTGGGGGGGAAAGAAAAGTTAATCTGAGGCTGAGTTGACTTGAAACTGTTTAATGTTGCACTTTTTATTTGTAGAAGAAAAGTTTTGTCATTTTATTTAATCTGAGCAACAACTTGAGGCAGTTTAATGTTGATTAACGTGGACCCCGACTTAAACAAGTTGAAAAACTTATTGGGGTGTTACCATTTAGTGGTCAATTGTACGGAATATGTACTGTACTGTGCAATCTACTAATAAAAGTCTCAATCAAAAAAATTACTTTATAATTAGAAAGGTTTTGTTAAGAAACCATTCTGAACCTTATCTTATTTAGTTTTTATTGTATATATGTTGACCACATGAACCCTGGCAATGGACCCTGTGTGTATATGTATGTTATGCCATTGTTTACACATTTGGTAAATAAATAACCAAAGAATGTGTTGTTTTCTTACTGTACCAAAAATGAACCGAACCGTGACCTCTAAACCGAGGTACGCACAGAACCGACATTTTTATGTACCGTTACACCCCTAGTGTAATGATTGTTCAACTTAGAGGATATCAATATGTAGAGATCTGTATCATATCCATGCTAGCATGTCTTCCAAAGCACTTTCACGATAACACATCGGGGGCCCTCGTGCGTTTCATTGACAGTAACGTGACACAATGACAAGACCATATTGCGAAGGACTGTTAACCAAAGACACTCAATAATACAATAATGACTTTGTATGTTTTTATATTTATTGCTTTTTTCGTTATTAGAAAACGATGTTTAGCATTTTTATAATCCTCCTTCTACATCAAGGACATGATTGTTCTCAACCCGCCCCTGAGCGATGCCCATGAATATGATTTATGGTGAAGACACCCTCCCATTCGGGGACCACCATCAAGTGGTGTGTGTGTGTGTGTGTGTGTGTGTGTGTGTGTGTGTGTGTGTGTGTGTGTGTGTGTGTGTGCCAGAGCAATTTAAGATCAAATGCAAGCTACGGAAGAGCAATCATCGTAATCTCCTGGAGGTCACTTTTTTCTGCTGGCTTCCCTGAGCGAGGCATCTTTAGGATGATGGAAGGATGTAATTGTCACAGAAATCATTCCTGCTAGTGGAATGTGAAGATGGAGGAGGGGTTGGTTGGGTTGTGAAGGGAGCTTTGCAAATGGAAGCTTTCATTTATTAGCCTTATTTCCACCGAGCAGCATTGTTTTGGTTCAGGTCTGTTTGCAATTTGTTTAATAGTTTGGTCAATGGAAAAATTAGACACGCCGCTAATGGCGTTTCCTGACCTCCCTGCAGCAGAACAAAGCGGTTTCATGTTTTGAACATTTTTTCTGACACACAATTCCACCTTTTGTCTGGCGGCTGAATGGTGTTGCTTACATTGGCTTTGGAGCTGGCAGACATTCAAAAAGTCTCCCATGTGAAGGCGACCCAATGCTTGGGACTTCAAGGTTGGTTGCTTTTGGGCAAAAGAGGCACAATGGCCGCCGTCTGCTCATGAGCGGATGCGATGCTGAAAAGGGCGAGACGAGGACGCCTCCATGCAGACTCTTGAGGAGGTTCTTTGGAGCTACTGGTTGGACAGTCGGGTTTGTACTCCAAATGTCAACGTGGAGAAGTCAAGGGTCACTCTTTAGATGTTCTATGGAATAACAGATGTGTGTGTTCATCCCCCACATAGATGATGATTAAAAACCTCAATATGCCATGATGAAATGGTGAAATGATGAAATGATGAAATGATGCTCTCACTGGATCGGTTCGCAGCCGAGTGTGAAGCGACTGGGATGAGAATCAGCACCTCCAAGTCCGAGTCCATGGTTCTCGCCCGGAAAAAGGTGGAGTGCCATCTCTGGGTTGGGGAGGAGACCCTGCCCCAAGTGGAGGAGTTCAAGTACCTCGGAGTCTTGTTCACGAGTGAGGGAAGAGTGGATGGTGAGATGGACAGGCGGATCGGTGCGGCGTCTTCAGTAATGCGGACGCTGTATCGATCCGTTGTGGTGAAGAAGGAGCTGAGCCGGAAGGCAAAGCTCTCAATTTACCGCTCGATCTACGTTCCCATCCTCACCTATGGTCATGAGCTTTGGGTTATGACCGAAAGGACAAGATCACGGGTACAAGCGGCCCAAATGAGTTTCCTCCGCCGGGTGGCGGGTCTCTCCCTTAGAGATAGGGTGAGAAGCTCTGTCATCCGGGAGGAACTCAAAGTAAAGCCGCTGCTCCTCCACATGGAGGGGAGCCAGATGAGGTGGTTCGGGCATCTGGTCAGGATGCCACCCGAACGCCTCCCTAGGGAGGTGTTTAGGGCACGTCCGACCGGTAGGAGGCCACGGGGAAGACCCAGGACACGTTGGGAAGACTATGTCTCCCGGCTGGCCTGGGAACGCCTCGGGATCCCCCGGGAAGAGCTGGACCAAGTGGCTGGGGAGAGGGAAGTCTGGGCTTCCATGCTTAGGCTGCTGCCCCCGCGACCCGATCTCGGATAAGCGGAAGAAGAAGGATTGGATGGATGGAAATGATGCTAATGGATTTATTCAAAGCACTTCCATCTCTGTTTTGTACCCATGGGAGTAGTCTCTTACTGGTGATACTCCCATGGCTCTTTCTCTGCTGCATACTTTGGATTAGCTGAGATTTAGCGCCTATTTTAAAACTTTCTAAAACTCAACTGCAACAAATCTGAAATAATTATAATTGGCCCCGACTCCCTCACTCGCTCCACTCAGGACTTTTCATTAAACATCGACGGCTCCCTTGTCACTACCTCCACCCACATCCGCAATCTAGGTGTAATCTTCGACCCTACCCTCTCATTCCTCCCCCATGTAAACCACATCACCAAAACTGCATTCTTCCACCTCAGAAACATTGCCCGTCTCCGGCCCTCCCTCACACCCTCTGCTGCCGAAACCCTCATCCACGCCTTCATCTCATCCCGGCTAGACTATTGCAACAGCATCCTCTATGGCATCACTTCCAAAACCCTCAATAAACTGCAATATGTCCAGAACTCCGCTGCCCGCCTGCTCACCGGAACCCGCTCCAGAGAGCACATCACACCTGTCCTTCATGACCTCCACTGGCTGCCTGTCAAATACAGAATCCCCTTTAAAATACTCCTCACCACCTACAAGGCACTCCATAACCTGGCTCCACCCTACCTCTCTGACCTCCTCCAGCCACACGTTCCGTCCCGTTCCCTCAGGTCTAGTGATGCTGGCCTCCTGGAGGTCCCCAAGACCAGGCGCCGAACCTGGGGCGACAGGGCCTTCTCCGTGGCTGCCCCCTCTCTCTGGAACGCTCTCCCCAGGCACATCAGAGAAGCCCCCTCCCTCCCTACCTTCAAAACCACCCTAAAAACTCACCTCTTCACATTAGCCTTTCCAAACTGACCCTGCCCTTGGTGTTTCTTTATTATTCTTTTTTTCTTTTTTTCTTTTCTTAGTTTCTTTTCCTAATAAAGTTGTTTTAATCCCCCCCCCCACACACGTGTAAAGCGACTTTGGGTATTTAGAAAAGCGCTATATAAATCCCAGGTATTATTATTATTATTATTATTTTAGTCTTCTTATTGCAAAAGTGAGTGTGCGAGTGTGTGTTTACACCAGCTGCAACACTGAAGGTTGTTGTAAACATTGCGTTAACTACAAGACTAGAGCACTTAATAAAGACAAAAGCGCTGTTAAATCCTGACAATGTGTAAGAAAGATGCATCCAGCCGGTCGTTACTGGCTGATGGTTAGCTTTGGCAGTTTGAAGGAGCATTACAATAAGCACCGTACCCAGTGGAAAAAACAATTAAAAGCAGGGAGAGAAGCTGACAAATGCACAATGTGAACTTCCTTTTAACCCACCGAGCAATTAAAGCCACTTGATGAGACAAAAAACTACTCCAACCTCCAAATCCAAATAAAAGCCTTTAAAAGTGTTAAACCAGCCTCAGATGCCTTCTACTTTTTTTTCCGTACAGCAATTTTTTGTTTGTTAATGACCTTAGTATCTCTGGCTACTAGTATCTCGTGCACCATTCTTTCTTTCTTTAGTTCATTTGGAACATGAACACACTTACAGTATAATACATCACACAATTTCATATCATTTCACTTTACATCAGGGGTGTCAAACTCATTTTAGATCGGGGGCCACATGGAGAAAAATCTACTCCCAAATGGGCCGGACTAGTAAAATCACAGCACGATAACTTAAATATAAAGACAACTTCAGATCTTTTTCTTTGTTTAAAAAAAACAAAAAACAAGCACATTCTGAAATTGTACAAATCATAATATTGTTGTTGTTTTTTTACACTTACATGTTGCAGTTAATAGTATTCTATCTTTATTTGTCGTTATTTATATTTTCTGAATAAATTATGTGACAATGTTCATCAGTCAACTCATTGGTGTTAATTTTCAATCCATCAAAATAAAAAAAATATATGAAAATGTTTGTTATTTATGTAGTTTGATCATTTTCCTCGACTGATGTACTAACATCATGTTGTTTATTTTGTACATATATAGCATAATCTACAACGATACAAAGAATTGCTATTGCGACATCCAGTGGACACATTTAGAACAGCAGTTTCTTTCATTCAAAAGGTTCAGATTAATTTTTATACTTAGCAAACTCATCCCGCGGGCCGGATAAAACCTGTTCGCGGGCCTGATCCGGCCCTCGGGCCGTACGTTTGACGCCCCTGCTTTACATCATGTCCGAAAAGGAGTAGGAAGAAGCAAAGCTTAAGCGATTGATTGATTGATTGAGACTTTTATTAGTAGGTTGCACAGTACAGTACATATTCCGTACAATTGACCACTAAATGGTAACACCCCAATAAGTTTTTCAACTAGTTTAAGTCGGGGTCCACTTAAATCAATTGATGGTAAATGTGCTGATAAACAGCAGAGTGTTTGTGTCATTGGGAAAACATGAACTCTGATTTTTGCAATCGCTGCTAAAAAGAGGCTCCTATCACCTAGAAGACATTACATTTGTATTTGAGCGGTAGGTCCTGTCGTATCAAGGATCTCTGAGCAGTGTTTTTGCAGTAGATACAGTACAACTTGCTGACGTTGTCCCCGCTAATGTCGACAACTACTTTCTGTTAGCTCGTTCATTCAATCTTATTACTGAGAAGTTCCCACTTAAGTCATCAATAAGTCGACCGCTTTCCCCGACATACATTTGGAGACCTTAAGGGCTCATTTCTTTGGAAAAAAGTTGTCTGTTTTTATTGACTCGTGTTGAAGTAATGTTGTTGCTCATTTAGGGCTGCAACCATTGATCGCTTAAAACCATTAGAAATTTTTATTTATTTATGTTCTGTTGCTTCGATTAGTTACACTAATTGGGTATATATATATATATATATATATATATATATATATATTATATATATATATATATATATATATATATATATATATATATATATATATATATATATATATATATATATATCCAATGCGGTTCCAATTTTAACTAAAAAAAATTAATAAAAGTGGGACCGCATTGGGTATATATATATATATATATATATATATATATATATATATATATATATATATATATATATATATATATATATATATATATATATATATATATATATATACCCAATGCGGTCCCAATTTTAACTAAAATAAATTAATAAAAGTGGGACCGCATTGGGTATATATATATATATATATATATATATATATATATATATATATATATATATATATATATATATATATATATATATATATATATATATATATGAATGTATGTATGTATGTATGTATGTATATATATATATATTTATATATATATGTATGTATGTATGTATGTATATATATATGTACGTATGTATGTATGTACAGTATATATATATATATATATATATACATATATATATATATATATATATATATATATATATATATATATATATATATATATATATACTAATTGGGTATATATATATATATATATATATATATATATATATATATATATATATATATATATATATATATATATATATATATATATATATATATATATATATATATATATATATATACCCAATGCGGTCCCAATTTTAACTAAAATAAATTAATAAAAGTGGGACCGCATTGGGTATATATATATATATATATATATATATATATATATATATATATATATATATAAATATATATATATATATATATATATATATATATATATATGAATGTATGTATGTATGTATGTATGTATATATATATATATATTTATATATATATGTATGTATGTATGTATGTATGTATGTATGTATGTATGTATGTATGTATGTATGTATGTATGTATGTATATATATATATGTACGTATGTATGTATGTACAGTATATATATATATATATATATATATATATATATATATATATATATATATATATATATACAGTATATACGGTATATATATACATATATATTAGGGCTGCAACTAACGATTAATTTGATAATCGATTAATCCGTCGATTATTACTTCAACTAATCGATTAATAATCGGATAAAAGAGACAAACTACATTTCTATCCTATCCAGTATTTTATTGTAAAAAACAGCATACTGGCACCATACTTATTTTGATTATTGTTTCTCATCTGTTTGTAAATTTTGCAGTTTATAAATAAAGGTTTATTAAAATAATAATAATAATAAAAAACTTTTTTTTTTTAAATAAAAAAAAAACACAAAAACAAAACCTCTGCGCATGTGCATAGCATAGATCCAACGAATCGATGACTATATTAATCGGCAACTATTTTAATAATCGATTTTAATCGATTTAATCGATTAGTTGTTGCAGCCCTAATATATATATATATCACAGGTCATGCCATGACCTGTAATGAACCAATAATAACAAAAGTGTCATGTCACATTGACATGTTTTATTAGAGCCACCATATCTGAACATGAGACAAACTACTTCCAGAGGAAAGAATGAACATAAATGAGTTGATCCATTCTGTCTCTTCTTCCTGAGCATCATGTGTATTTATTGTTCTCTCTCCACCCCGTATCACTTTTCTTTCCCTCTAACGCTCACTTGCCTCCTTCACTTGTTTCCCTCCTTTTTACTTGTCACTCGCTTCGCTTCTTTGAGTCTGTGTCTGCACTGAGAGTCCCTGTGGTGATGGAATGCAGAGGTCTGATTGGCTGAGCAGTGTCATGTGGTCTGGTACTTCAAGTCTATAACAGCTGATACAAATAAAATGTAAATGATTAATTGATTGATAAATGTACACTAGATTAATAATGGATATTCTTCTTAACCAAACAGCAGAAACATGTAAATGCAAATCAAAACACAGCTTCACAACTTTAGTCACGATTTTTGCGCTTAAAGGCCTACTGAAATGAATTTTTTGTATTTAAACGGGGATAGCAGATCCATTCTATGTGTCATACTTGATCATTTCGCGATATTGCCATATTTTTGCTGAAAGGATTTAGTAGAGAACAACGACGATAAATCAATCAATCAATCAATCAATGTTTATTTATATAGCCCTAAATCACAAGTGTCTCAAAGGGCTGTACAAGCCACAACGACATCCTCGGTACAGAGCCCACATACGGGCAAGGAAAAACTCACCCCAGTGGGACGTCGGTGAATGACTATGAGAAACCTTGGAGAGGACCGCATATGTGGGTAACCCCCCCCCCTCTAGGGGAGACCGAAGATAAAGATTGCAACTTTTGGTATCTGATAAAGAAAAAGCCTTGCCTGTACCGGAAGTAGCGTGACGTAGTCGGTTGTTCGCCTCCTCACATTTTCCTATTGTTTTCAATGCAGCTAGAGCGATTCGGACCGAGAAAGCGAGGATTACCCCATTAATTTGAGCGAGAATGAAAGATTCGTGGATGAGGAACGTTAGAGTGAAGGACTAGAATGCAGTGCAAGACATATCTTTTTTCGCTCTGACCGTATCTTAGGTACAAGCTGGCTCATTGGATTCCACACTCTCTCCTTTTTCTATTGTGGATCACGGATTTGTATTTTAAACCACCTGGGATACTATATCCTCTTGAAAATGAGAGTCCAGAACGCGAAATGGACATTCAGTGCCTTTTATCTCCACGACAATACATCGACGGAACACTTTAGCTACGGAGCTAACGTGATAGCATCGTGCTTAACTGCATATAGAAACAAAATAAATAAATCCCTGACTGGAAGGATAGACAGAAGATCAACAATACTATTAAACCATGGACATGTAAATACACGGTTAATAATTCCCAGCCTGGCGAAGCTTAACAATGCTGTGTATTGTACTGTGTCGGTGGTAACGACGCCATTGAAGCTTACTTAGCAACCGGACCTCACAGGGCTATGCTAAAAACATTAGCTTTCCACCTACGCCAGCCAGCCCTTATCTGCTCATCAACACCCGTGCTCACCTGCGTTCCAGCGATCGACGGCGCGACGAAGGACTTCACCCAATCACAGATGCGGTCGGCGAGACGGAGGAAGTTAAGGTGAGTTTGGCGGCTAGCGCGTCTGCTATCCATCTCTTTCCTCCTGGCTGTGTTGCTGTAGTCCGCCGCTAATACACCGATCCCACCTACAGCTTTCTTCTTTGCAGTCTTCATTGTTCATTAAACAAATTGCAAAAGATTCACCAACACAGATGTCCAGAATACTGTGGAATTTTGAGATGAAAACAGAGCTTTTTTTGTATTGTATTCAATGGGGTACCGATACTTCTATCAACTGTTTACGTCACGCGCATACGTCATCATATCTAGACGTTTTTAACCGGAAGTGTGGCGGGAAATTTAAAATGTCACTTTATAAGTTAACCCGGCCGTATTGGCATGTGTTGCAATGTTAAGATTTCATCATTGATATATAAACTATCAGAAGTGAAGTGAAGTGAATTACATTTATATAGTGCTTTTTCTCAAGTGACTCAAAGCGCTTTACATAGTGAAACCCAATATCTAAGTTACATTCAAACCAGTGTGGGTGGCACTGGGAGCAGGTGGGTAAAGTGTCTTGCCCAAGGACATCAGACTGCGTGGTCGCTAGTCGTGGCTTTCAGTAGGCCTTTAAGAAAGCTCCAGACCTCTTCTATTTGTTTGATATTGTCTTTACTGCCACAAGTGGTGGTAAACTGTATTGCAACTGAGTACTGCTGCGGCCATACGGACCACAGCTGAGTAACAGATCCTGTCGGGGCCCTATGGTTAAGAAGCACTGTTTTAGACTTGTGCACTAGCTAGGGGTGTAACAGTACACAAAAATTTCGGTTCGGTACGTACCTCGGTTTAGAGGTCACAGTTTGGTTCATTTTCGGTACAGTAAGAAAACAACAAAATATAAATTTTATGGTTATTTATTTACCAAATTTGTAAACAATGGCTTTATCCTTTTAACATTGGGAACACTATAATAATTCTGCCCACGTTAATCAACATTAAACTGCCTCAAGTTGTTGCTCAGATTAAATAAAATGACAAAACTTTTCTTCTACATATAAAAAGTGCAACATTAAACAGTTTCAAGTCAACTCATCATGCTTATTTTATTACAGCATTTGGGAATCCTGTAGTTGATTTATTATGTAAATGTTATATTATTATCAACATGTGATAGCAGGGACCCTGCCATTCAAAACTAGGCTGCTGCATTACTAATGATTCATGTAACTATAGCTGAAAAAATAGTACAATAGCAATAGGAGAGACTATTCATCCCTGAACACCATGGAGTTCATGTAGGCTTAATGATGCACTTACATTATTATATCAACTATCAGAGACAGAAACTCTTCATTTAACATAATGTCCTTTTTTGCTGCTTCAACACAGCTCAATCAACACAGAAAAAGGTCAAGTGAAATAACAGACAGACAGGGCTTTGCTGTCCATAACACACACACACACACTGCAAAATGAGCTAACGTTACGCTAAAAGCGAATTAGCCTTCACCTCAAGCCAGGACTGCGAGCGAGCTGAGCTGCCTTTTATATTTCTAGAAGGTCAACGGGCTCATAGTGATATTACTAGTAGTTGACTGGGAGGTGTTTATTATCATTTGGGGAGAGTCCGCTGCCTGATGATTACCTGCTAAACGCTAAGCACTGACTACATGCGCTCTGAATACGCACTGCTGATTGGCTGTTACCGCTCTGTGTGTAACCAATCAGATGGTTGTGTGGGTGTGACAATGCTGGGTGCTGTGTAGAGGACTGACAGAGGCAGGCAGAAGGAAGCGGAGGCGGCTACTTAATATGTCCGTGTGGAAACTCGTTCGGTACACCTCCGAACCGAACCGAAACCCCCGTACCGAAACGGTTCAATACAAATACACGTACCGTTACACCCCTAGCACTAGCACTAACGTGCAGTAAAAAAAAGCATCAGTCATTAAGGCCGTAAAAAAGAAAACTCGGCTCGTACCAGTGAGACGCTTTGCTGTCATTGGACTTTTTTTGTTTAAAGCTGACGCCGCCATTGTCAAGTTGCTGCCAGCAGTAGTTTTTGAAAGTGGACTTTCTAATGAGGACGTCCCCCTGTGGCTGCCATTCCACATTTGTTTCCCCCCCCCCCTCTAGGTGCTCCTTTCGGATATTGCCAAACGACCACTCCGATCCAGGCTTTAGGCACACCGATACCATTCATCGCACCCTTGAATATACGCGGCCTTCAGACCTGGCTGGCAGATATGTGTCTAATCACAGCAGAACTACATGCGGCTCCAACCGATTGGATTCTCCACGGCCTTCAGCGGTGAATACAAAAAAATCTAATTAAGCCTTTAGGCAGCCCAAGTCAAACTCCCCAGGATTACCCTGGTGCTGCAATCCAAACCCCAACCCTGGGAGAGAGAGATAACTCCACTCCCATAATCTGACCCGAGCTGAAGGGAGGAGGGTGTTGGTGTTGATGAAATCAGTGCAGAGACTTTGCAAGAACACACAACACCAGATCAGGTTATCAGTTATCAGGTTACATGTAGCTTCACTACATTTTCCTGTAGCTTAACTACTTTTTAACGAGTAGCTTTTCCTGTAGCTTAGCTACTTTTAGACAAATGTAGCGAGGTAGCTAACATGAAAGCTCCAAAGAGAGAACATGGAGTGTGACTCCAGGCCAAAACAATATGGAGAAGGTAGAAAATAGAACCTCCATGATGATTGCTTGGTGTTCCTATGATGAGTCACAATTGGCTAAGGTTAGGGTGAAACTGGCCAATCAGAGGCAAGATAAGGCGGGTCATCCAATCATAACAGACACTCATGTCACATGACCAGGAGGGAGTCGGAGACAGAGGGACGCTTCAAGCTGACCACTCAAAAACAAATGAGATTGTTCCTTTAGTGATGAAGATGAAAGCCACAATAATGCGTGTCCTTGGCCATATTTAGACACATTTAGAGAAAACAATGTTGACTCTGTAAAGCACAATCATAAGTGCTCTCTTCATCTAAGACGTGGAACACAAATCTAGGAACACACATGAAGTGAAAAGTTTTACTGCACATAACCATTAGCAACTCTTCCCAACAAGTCTTTCTTTCTTTGTCAACATATGCTGTTTTTTACTGGAGGTAGACAACATGAATAACATTATAGGGGTGGGCCAAAGAAAAGGCAAACTCAATAAATACATAGTGTGACCCCTAGAGGTAAATGACAGATAGTTGATAGTAATATTTTTACACTTACATGAACATTGATATTATACATGTGGCCCATAGATAGAAATGTTGTGCAATGTAGCTTTAATGTAGCTAGCTACTTTTGTCCTGTAGCTTGTAGTGTAGCTTGCTACAATTCTCCAGGGATAGCTTCCCCTTTAACTTAGTTACATTTAATGCAGAGTAACTTGTAGTTTAGCTACATTTAATGGAGAGTAACTTGTAGCTTAGCTACATTTAATGGAGAGTAACTTGTAGCTTAGTTACATTTAATGGAGAGTAACTTGTAACTTAGTTACATTTAATGGAGAGTAACTTGTAGCTTAGCTACATTTAATGGAGAGTAACTTGTAGCTTAGTTTCATTTAATGGAGAGTAACTTGTAGCTTAGTTACATTTAATGGAGAGTAACTTGTAACTTAGTTACATTTAATGGAGAGTAACTTGTAACTTAGTTACATTTAATGGAGAGTAACTTGTAGCTTAGTTACATTTAATGGAGAGTAACTTGTAACTTAGTTACATTTAATGGAGAGTAACTTGTAGCTTAGTTACATTTAATGGAGAGTAACTTGTAACTTAGTTACATTTAATGGAGAGTAACTTGTAGCTTAGTTACATTTAATGGAGAGTAACTTGTAGCTTAGTTACATTTAATGGAGAGTAACTTATAGCTTAGTTACAATTAATGGAGAGTAACTTGTAGCTTAGTTACATTTAATGGAGAGTAACTTGTAGCTTAGTTACATTTAATGGAGAGTAACTTGTAACTTAGTTACATTTAATGGAGAGTAACTTGTAACTTAGTTACATTTAATGGAGAGTAACTTGTAACTTAGTTACATTTAATGGAGAGTAACTTGTAGCTTAGTTACATTTAATGGAGAGTAACTTGTAACTTAGTTACATTTAATGGAGAGTAACTTGTAGCTTAGCTACATTTAATGGAGAGTAACTTGTAGCTTAGCTACATTTAATGGAGAGTAACTTGTAGCTTAGCTACATTTAATGGAGAGTAACTTGTAGCTTAGTTTCATTTAATGGAGAGTAACTTGTAGCTTAGTTA